>NW_005871048.1:49431923-49448061 GCF_000147115.1 Myotis lucifugus | reverse complement strand
CCATTCCAATGGGTGGAAGTGGTTGGGAGTGTTCCCCCGACAAGAGCCACACGAGCGACAGGAGTGCGGCTCGGGGTTTATAAAGAAGGTGTGGAGGCGAAGCAAGGAAACTGGTTGGTTGGCCTCAGCTGAAGCGGCTGTCCTTCGGGAAGCCTCGCAGGTGTCTGCGATGGCTGCTCTGATCAGGTCCCGGTTTCTCGGGTCCAGGTGCTGACTTTGGCTGAGGTCCCGTGTTGCCTGCAAAAGGCGCCCTCCTGGTTTAATTACTGAAACACACAGGAGTGACTTCCTGCACCGGGCTGCACACTGAAACGTGGATATACGGCTAATTTTACCTCATATATAATTTACAACAAACAAAATTAATTTTTTTAAGTGGGAAAGAAAAGTCAAAGCTAGTAAACAGTTTTTGACAAGTTCCTGAGGTTGGTGTTGAGGAAGGCAGGGGGCCACATGGCACCGGGACCTGCAGCAGCAGTGACCCCAGGGCCATATCTCACACATGGTGATGGCGTGGCCCTGGATGGACGAAACCCCCACCCCAAGGAGGTGCTTTCATCCCCACCAACCATGTGCTGAGATTCTGACGCTTGGTGGGGACCCACCGCCGCTGGCCACTGGAGGACAGGGCCAGCGCCCCTTCCCGGCTGGCTGTGCACACAGCTGCTCCTTCCTGGGAGAGCCTGCACCAACTCAGACAGCCTGTGGACACTCATCCAGGGCTCACCCCACGCGTCCTTGGGGAGATTTGCACAGGCAGTGGGCTCACCTCCCAGGAAAGACACAGCTCCATCCGGGCCCCTCCCTTACCATGCAAGGGACTGGGGACACCCAGCTCCTGGAGCTCCTGTCCTGGTCCCAGCCCCACTGCTCAATGGCCACATGGTGTCTGGCAAGTTACTTAGCCTGCCTGGGCCCACAGATTATTGGCCCATCATTACTGTGCTAAGACAGTTGGGGTTCCCCACATAAAGACTCAGAGTAGTGCCTGCCAGGGTGACTGTCAGTGTCAGCTCCCCTGAGAGCGGTTGTCCTTTGGGGAAGCCTCACTGGAGTCTGTGATGGCTGCTCTGACCAGGTCCCGGGATGGGAGATCAGCACACAGGGCCTTGGACATGGGCTCCATGCTGCCCAGCGAGGCTGTGGGCTACTGGAGAGGACACGTGGAGCTGCTCTGGC
Organism: Myotis lucifugus; assembly: GCF_000147115.1. Classification (NCBI taxonomy): domain Eukaryota; kingdom Metazoa; phylum Chordata; class Mammalia; order Chiroptera; family Vespertilionidae; genus Myotis; species Myotis lucifugus. The sequence goes on along the minus strand of NW_005871048.1, from coordinate 49,446,882 downwards.
TCCTCTGCACCCCCGAAAACCCAAGGTTGTACAGACTATTGTCTGGGGACTGACACTGGAATTCCATGTGCAAACTCCAGGGCTCTGTCCCAGGTGCCTTTGTTGGGACTGCAGGCTAGTAGAGTTCTGCCCAGATGGCTTTGTGATTTAACAAATATTTGCTGGCTTGTCCTTTCCTTGTTGACAGAAGGATGTGATAGAAACAGGCCCAGGTCTCCCACTGTCAGGAAAATGAGAGATTCAGGACCTGGGAGGCAATTCAGGGACCAGCGGAGACGCAAACACGTGGAGGGGTGGGCTCAGGCGCTGCTTCCCTTTCATAGTATGCTGTGAGGTCAGTCTGCACTCACCCCCCATCTCAGAGGCTCCTCAACACCCCTTTATCCTGTGAGGAGTGGCCGGCCAACAGTGGAGCACATGAGTCTATATCTGGTGAGTTCTGTGCCATGCAGCCCCCATCCAGGTCAAAGCAGGGCCTGAGGTGCCCTAGATCTGCCCTCCCGCTGCCAGGGAGCCCCCATCCTGCCATCAAGCCCCTGAGCTTGAGGTAGACAGGCTCACACAGCCTCTACCCCAGGACTGTGAAATGGAGTGTGGCTGTGGTGTGTCCCTCTCACCGCCATGTGCAATTTCACTGGACACACACGCCTATCTGTCTGCTCAGCAATGTTGATGGGCATGCGGGCTGTTCCCAGCCCAGCTGACATGAAGGTGCTGCTGTGACTGTCCTTATGTGTGTCTTCTGTGCCTGTACGTTTCTGTTGGGAGTGGAACTTCTGGGTGATTAAAGAGGTGTGTGTGTAGTTTCCCAGGTTACTGCCACCGTTTCCAAGGTGGCTGTATATTTTACATACCCACGTATGTAGGGGATTCCCTAGGGTGGAGGGGGCCCATTGCTTCTGTTGTCCATGCTGTTCGTAGGCTTACATGTCCCTCACACATGGCTGCTGGCTCTTCCTCTCCTGTGGAGCATTTGTTCACGTTTCCACCCCTTTTTCCAGGTTTTGACTTTTCCTCTGTGGACTGTCTTTATGGAATCCAGGTAGAGACCTGGGCTGGGTGTGTGGATGTGGTATCTTGGTACACGGGGGCCTGTTTTTCCTCTCCTAATGGTGTCTTTTGAGGAACAGAAGTATCTGATGTTAAGAATGACACTTTGCCAGTTTCTCTTCCATGAAGAATGCCTATGAGGACACAGGGGACTTTGCAGCCATCGTTTGTAGTGTAAATCTGCGGCCCCCTTGTTACATGTTGTTACATGCTGTGCTCCACAAGGTTGAGCCCTCCCCGATGGCTTTGCCTCTGGTCCAGGCCCAGCCCAGTGGGGTGGCCTCACTGGTGTCCTGTGAGCCTACCGGGTGGGCCAGGCTCCCATGACACTTGGTGTGTGTGTGTGTGTGTGTGTGTGTGTGTGTGTGTGAGAGAGAGAGAGAGAGAGAGAGAGAGAGAGAGAGAGAGAGAGAGAGAGAGAAACAGGAGACCAGGCCAGCACCCAGCAACAGAAAAGTCCGAGTTGATACCAGTAACATGCAATGGAGTCAGAGAGAGTCACATCTGATGGCCCCAAAGGGACCGAATGTCTGGGGACAACGTGAATGTGTGTTAGGCCAGTGTGGACTGGATTTTGGGGGGAGATGGAGCAGCAAAGGGGAGCAGCCGGGCCTGAAGCGAGGTCAGAGGTACCAGAGCCCAAAGCTGAGGGTCCTGTTCCCACCATTGGCACAGGACCTGGGGCTGGCTCATTCCCTGGAACTCTGGGGAAAGTCCAGAGGAATGGGGTGTGTTCCTGGCCTGCACCGTGAAACACAGATTCCCAGAAAGGGTGGGGCCGCTCTGCCCATGCCATCTCGGTCCTGGGCTAGGGTGTGTGGGTGGGAGCCTGGGGGAGAGGGACTGGTACGGAGATGGCAGAGGGATGGCAGCGTGAGCCAGATTCGCGCCCTGACAGTTCCTGCTGGTCCTTACCACCTGCCCTGGGACTGCACCTTTGGGAGGAGCTGAAGCCAAGTCACTGGTCCATCTGGCCCTGGGGCACTTGCCGTGGGTGAGATGACAGTGTGGCACCTGTACCGTGACAGGAATGGGCAGAGATGTGTGCTTGCTCCCAGCCTTTCCCTGGAGCTGACGGCCCTTGGGGGATCTGGAGGGTACAGTGAGGGTGAGGGAGACACAGGGTTCCTCACCTGTGCCCGGTGCTGGCTGGTGGATGAGGGCCCTGTACGCCTGTACGCTGTGACCCCCCCGGAGAGCATTGGGGAGAAGGCAACAGCACTCCTGGGTCTGGCCTCTGCTCCCAGGTTCCCAGTTGCAGGCTTTCAAGATGCTGCTGGTGTGTCTCTCGTCTCCACTGGTGAAATGTAAAATGACGTGCTGATTAGAGAACATTCTTAGAGCTTCCGAAAATGCCTGTAACCTGCTACATGTATTGTCTTGTGTCAAGAAGAATGATCTGTAATTCACAGACTGAATTTCCACAGATCAGACTTTGCTTTCACAGAAGTAAGGCAGACCTCCTTCCAGGACCAATTATAAAACGCTGCTACACCCACCTCCCTCCCGCGGGCATTCCAGCAGAGGAGAGTGTCTGGTGTGCTTATCACTGACAGATGTGCAGGCAACTTGTCTTCTTTTAAATTAAAACAATGAGGCCCTGGTCCTGGCCTGTTTGGCTTAGTTGGTTGGGCATTGTCCCATGCACCAAAAGGTTGCTTGCTGGTTTGATTGCATGCCTGGGTTGTGAGCTTGATCCCCAGTAGGGGGTATACAAGAGGCAGTCCATAGATGTCTTGCTCTCACATTGATGTTTCCCTTTAAAAATCAATAAAAACCTTAAAAAAAACTTTAAAAGGGGGCAAGGGCTCTGGCCGATATGGATCAGTTGGTTGGAAGGTTATCCCATACACCAAAAGGTGGGGGACTTGATTCCAGGTCAGGGCACATATCCAGGTTTTGGGTTTGATCTCCAGTCAGGGCGAGTGTGGGAGGCAACCAATCGATGCCTCTCTCTCTCTCTCTCTCTCTCTCTCTCTCTCTCTCTCTCTCTTCCTCTTTCTCTATAAAAAAATAAATAGATAAAAACAAAATAAAATCAGAACAAATACAATAAAACAGTTGGAGCTTATGATCCCCTGAGGCTGTGGGCCGCCAGGAAGGTGAGGCTGTCTGTGGGCGCTAGTGCTGGGTCCCCCTCTCTCTGCCCTGTGGACCCTGAGGGTCCCAAAGGGGGCTGAGTCATACCCACCAACTCTGCCTTTCCAGTCAGCCAGGCCAACTGCTCGCCCCTCCACTTCCCCAGCTTAGAAGAAATCTCCCCAAACTGCAATGTCCTCAGGGTTTAGCTCGGTTTATTTTGAGGGTGGTTCCTGGGTTTTCTCTATTTTCAAGACCACAGGAATGGACTTGACCAAGCCCTTTCTGGCCAGACCCTGGGCCAGGGTTTTCCTCCTTTGTGGACTCAGCATGATTTCCTGGTGGGATGACCCCTGAGACCTTTCATACCCAAGAATAGCGGCACTGGGCCTCACATTTGAGTTTATCAGGGCCAGCCATCTGGGCTTACAGTGACTGTCCTCCAACCTGCCTGGGGGGTTACTGCAGTTGGTCAGGATGCATTGCTGCCACTGAGAGTCTGAGAAATTTGGCTGAGTCTGGTCTCCTCTCTCATCCTACTCCGGTCAAGGCTGCCTGTGCTTCAGCAGGGACTGTGCCAGCTCCAGGGACCCTGGGACACTCCTGGGCTCACTCTCCAACTCTAAAGCCTGGACTCTGGCACAGCCTTTACCTGGAGCCAACAGCAAACATTTACCCAAGATTTCCTTGAAAAGAAGTTACTCGAGGAACCAGTACAAAGGTCAGAGGGCAAAGTGGTGTCTGGGCCAGTTCACACTTTGCGAAGTGCTCAGATGGTTGGCTGCTGTCTCTGCACCAGACCCCCTTGAAGCCCTCAGCTTGTCCTGTAATTCACGAGCACTCACAGGGAAGTCGCTACGCATGTGCAGGATTTCCACAGCATCAGAGAGTAACAACCGGAGGGAAGGAAATTTGTGCACGTACTACCCAAGTCCTCAAGCCTCAGAAAATGAGAGGATGGAGATCCACAGCCAGCCACCCCGGAGGGGTGTGACCTAATGGGCTGGAGCTCTGCCCATTAAAGGATCTAAAACCCCCTGGAGCACTCAAGTCCTAGCTGCTGTGTTCTTTTAACACTTGTTATTTTTCTCAAAAACAAAACAAAGCCCCAATGCCCTGGCCAGGAGATTCAGTTGGTTGGAGTGTTGTCCCATACACCAAAAAGTTGAGGGTTCGTTTCCTGATCAGGGCACATACCTAGGGGTATGGGAGGCAAGTAATCGATGTTTCTCTTTCACATTGATGTTTCTCTCTCTCTCTCTCTCTCTCTCTCTCTCTCTCTCTCTCTCTCTCTCTCTTTCCCTCTCTCTAAAATCAATAAAAACACCCTCAGGTGAGGATTAAAAAAAAGTAAAGCCCCAGCATGTTCTCCAAGAGCTCTGTTGGTGGGGATCCCACTTCCCATCTTGAAGGGACTGCCCCTCCACTGCCCTGTACCCCAATCCTGGAGGCGAAGGGCAGTGTGGGCAGCTTGAGACATCCAGCTATGGGGTACCCAGGATGTCCTGAGCTGGGGACAGAGGAGCAGAGCAAGGCCAGCGGGCAGCAGGAAGGCAGGATAACTCACTAGGGGCATTGAAGGGCGTGGCCACTAGTGTTTTCAATACAGCCACCTGTCACTTGGCAACAAGGAGCTCTCACCTAGACTTACGAAATGATTTGATTTAGAAAAATTTCAAAGCGACAAAAAGTTGAAGAGTGTGAGGACACTCACATGCTGGCAGCTCCACACTGCCCTTCCCAGCTGCCCCTCCCTCCCTATCCTGTGGGTCTTTTTAGTCCCTTTGGTCTGGTGAGTCTGTGCTTTCTGTTTGTGTATTCTCAGGTGACAATGACGTGTTTCAGGATCCAGGACATTGTTTTGCTGAGCCCCAGAACCAGTTAGGTCCTCTGGGCAGGCAGCCTGCCCTGCCCTGTTCCTCTGAGAGGAATATGTGTCCCCAGGGCCAAAACAGGGCTTCTAAGCAGGAGGGGTAGGGAAGCCTGGCCACAGGGGTGGAGCCTGGGGTGGAGAGGCCCACCCTTGGAGCCCCCTCCAGCTACTGGGGCAGGCAGGGGACATCTGCTATCCCTGAAAGCAACAGCCCCTTTCTGAACCACTGCAGGTGGGACAGACCTAGGGTCACCAAGACCACCCTGGACAGTCCTCTCCCAGAGAATTCTTCCCACCTTGGCAGCCAGGAGAGCCCTGGTCCCTCTGGGCAACCAAAGGCCCGAACGTCCTCTCCCCTCTGGGCTTTTGTCCCTGTGGTGTCCCTACATCCCATCCTGCCAGGAAAGGATCTAAAAAATATAACTTTAGCTTTAGGTAATGGGCTTCCCTCCTCTCACCCTTCCATTTCTCGCCTTCCCCTCCCCTTCACTTCTGCGCCTCCCCTCCCCTGCTCTCCCCATATAGGAGCAGCAGCTAGAGGGCATCTTCTCTGTGTGTGTGTGTGTGTGTGTGTGTGTGTGTGTGTGTGTAGGAGGGGGTGGAGGTAGGGAGGGGTGGGGGGGGGGATTGGCTTATTCATGGGGCGTGGGGCTTCCAGGCCCCCAGAGCATACACCTGGGTGGTTGGGGCCTTTCCAGGCTAAGTGGGTGGAATTCCTGTGAAGAGTGGTCTTGGGCCTCCTGGACGCCGGGCATCAAGATCCCCAGATTCTGCCAGGAGCCTGGGACAGAAGGTGGGAACCTGACCACCCCACCTTCTTCTCTCCTTTGTCTTTCATTGGAAATGGCTTTTCTGAATTTGGTTTTCCGACGTTTGGTTGTTTCAGGAATACAACGGGGAGGGGAGAAAGCAGAGCCTCCAGGCCCAGAGAGAAGCTGGTCTCCACTGCCTTTGGGTCGCAGGGCGAAACACACACTTTTCAAACATGATCAGACCATTCTGATGATTGTTTCAATATGTTGTGACCACCTTTGCCCAGACCACCTGTACTTCTTCGTCGTGGGTATAAAACTGTTGGGGTGACTCACTGCACTTAGATGCCATAACTTTTCGGACGAACATCCCCTTGATGGACATTGGGTTGTTGGCCTGTTTCCATGTCTCCTCATTGGTTAAGGAGGTGACCGGAGGCTGTAAGACACAAGGACATGGATGCTGTGCTGGCTTCGCGCCTTCCCCGCACTGAGCTGCAAGCTCCCTTTCCCTGTGGCTTCCCCCGGCCCGACCAGTGGGGTGAGGGCAGGGCGGGCTCCCCTGAGCAGGCAGGGATGGGCCTGGGTCCTGTCGCAGAGCGGTAGTGACCTCTGTGTACCAGATTAAGTCCCTTGTGGACCAAGCCCCCGGAGCAGCCCAGCCCCCTCCTCCCCAACCATAGCGCGTCTCTGCCAGAAACCCCTGCCCAGGGCTGGGTGAGCTCCAGGCAGGCAGGGAGGGGGAGGGGAGATCAGATTCCAGCTCAGTCTGGTTGGGGGGTGGGGCACTTCTGTTTCTCGAAGGAGCCAGACTGTGTCGGGAGCTACTCCGCGGGGTGGTGGGGACCGCAGGCAGGGGCCTGCTCTGCGGCGGCTGGAGAGAGGCAGCGCCAAAGCAGAGAGTCACCCATCGGGGGAAGGTGACACGGGGCGAGCAGGGGGCGCCGGCAGACTTGGCACAGGCCAGGGGAGCCACCTCGGCGGAAGGCACCCCGCTCCGCCCCTCGCAAACTTTTCCTGGGCCTCGGGACCGCAGGTGAGATCACGTGGCCGGGCGGGGCGGGGCGAGGACGGGGCCGGGGGCGGGCCGGGGGCGGGCCACGCGGACCCCGCCCCTGCGCCCCTAGGCCGGTCGCGCGTCGGCGGGAGCGGGCGGAGCGGAGCGCGGCTGGAGAGCGCGTTGTGGCCTGGAGCGCGCAGTACCGGGAGTACCATGCCCACCAACTTCACCGTGGTGCCCGTGGAGGGGCGGGCGGACGGCGACCAGGACGAGGCGGCCGAGCTGACTGAGGCGCCGGGCGCCCCCGAGGGCCACGAGCCCGACTGCTCTAGCCGGGGTGAGCGCGGCCGCACCTGTCCGCGGGACAAAGGCGGAGCCGGGCTGCGCGGGGCTGGGGGCCGGAGGGGCGGGAGGGGCACCGGAGGAAAGAGTGTGGGACTGCTTTCCCGCCTGGCCTCCCCTTTTCCAGGGTCACCCCGCAGTTCCTCTCACTCCTGAGGTTCCCTCACCCCCCTCCAGCCCGCAGAGCCCCCGACCAAGTTCAGTCGCGGGGACGCAGGGCGAAGTATCCCTGCGGTGCCGGCGCTCCCAGGGCTGTGGGTCCCCCCTGCTGTTTCCCCTGCTAGCCCATCTGGGGACCATGTTTATGCTCCCCCCACCCCCCACCCCGGGCCCAGGGAGCACCTTCTTTCTCACACTCAGGGTGGGGCAATGGGGAGGTGTGGAAGGTGGGATACACCCCGGGGTAACTATGGGAACGGGGGAGGGGCCTCCTGAGAATCCGGGGGCCAAGGTGGGGTGCCGCAGCCGCAGGGGGCGGTTTGCCCTCTGAAGCGCCTTCCTGCTTCCTCAGGCCTTTGCTCCCACGCGGCCGGGCTGTGGGCCGCGGGTCAGACTCGACCCTGCTGAGGTCCCAGTTGCCTGCGCCCACTCTGGGGGTCATCAGCAGGTCCCTGGCGGGGCGGGACGGGGCTCCCCAGCTGTGCACAGACTGAGGGTCCCCCTGGCCTTCTTTGTTCTGGAGTCCCAGGTCGGTAACACTTTCACTTTCTCTTGTGGGGGCTCCCCCAAGCCTGGGTTCCTGCAGCTGATGGGTGAGTTCTCCCCAGTGAACAGCTTCATCTCTGCTCTCAGCTCCCCTCTAGAAATTGGGGGGAATGAGAACACCCAGTCTAGCACCCACAGCTGGGCTCTCTCCGCCTGTGCCATCCCCCTTCTCTCCCTTTGCAGCCTTGGGTGGAGGCTCCCAGCTGCAGGCACTTAAGGAAAGAGGGTGAGGTCAGTGGAGGCCACAGGTCCTGAGTGGTCACTACTCTGGCAGGAAAGGCCAGGCCCTCCTGGGGACACCATGTGGGAGGCATGTCCTGATGGGCTGTTGCATCCTCAGTCATTAGGGTCCTGTCCCCTCCCTCAGGTGTCCCCTCCCTCACCTTTGCTCTGCTGGGTGTGGGGCTGGTCACAGCTGCTCCCTGGCTGCTTCCTGGCACAGGGTCTTGAGACGAGGTAGATAGAACATGAAGGCAGAGTCTGTAAGCTCGGCCTTTCTCTCACCACTGCCCAGTGGTTCTGCATCTGAGCATCAAGGATGAGCTTCCCTGGCCACCAGCAGCCATTGTGTTCCCCGAGGAGCCCTCCGCCGCCCTATTGGATGTCTGGCTCCCTGCCTGCTAGCCCCATCTTGGGACCACACTCACTCTCTCCCCAGACTTTGTGGCTTATTTTAAAACGGGGGATCATTTTCCTCCTGCTTGTCCCTTCTGCTTTCAGTAGCTCTCGTGTGGTGCCCTGGGCCTAGGAGCCCAGAGCTGATGAGTGGCCCAGCTGGTTTCCAGCCCCCAAGCCCCCTTCCCTGAGTGCTTTCACTTTACAAACCTGGGTCCCCCAGTTCCTGCTGAGGGCGGGACAGAAATTGCACCTGCCTGGGTGATCTCAGACTCAGGAGCGCCAAGTGTGGGCTTTGTGCTCATTTGTTAACAGACCCTTTAGGTTTGAGCTGAACTTGTGACACTTGGCTGAGCTGTCACGGAGCTGACTTGGGACTTCCATGTTTTGTGTTCTATAAACTTCATGTTTCCTCAGAGGGAGGCGAGGTGGCAGAGGAGGTGGTCCCTGCTGAGGGGTCACAGTGCTGTTGTCTTTTGGGGTCTCTGGCTGGGCTCTGAGTTTCAACGTAAGCTGTCAGACCACAGTCAGCACTCAGATGCCCTGTGAAGGGCAGTGTGTCACCAGCATGATGAAGAGGAAGCCACCATGTGACCTCTTATTGGGGAAGGTCCTGCAGGAACTGGGAACATCAAGGCTGGAGCAGCTTCCAAAGGCCCTTGTGTGGGGTCCACATTGTGTGGGGTCTGAACTTAGGGTCCCATGCCAGTGGCCATGCCTGCCCGATCACGGGGTCACTGGCGCTACTGAAGTTCCTTCCTGACTCTGGGTGACCCTCGAACCCCCTAGGGAGGCACCTGGCTTTCTGGGTGGGCCTCCTGGTAGTGGTGGAGCAAGTTTGGGGAGATCTTGTACCTGGAAATCCCTGGGCTGTGGGGGAAATAGGTGGTGCCATCCTCAGCCCTTACCCTGGGTCCCGTGCCTCTTATTTCCACTGCAACCCAGGGGCTCATGAGATCAGACTCGGATCTGTCTGACCTGGAGGCACGAGGGCCTCTTGACCCTGTGACACTTAGAGCAGGAAGGATCCCACAGCGTCCTGGTCCCTCTCTGTGCTCCAGGCTGGAGCCTCCCTGGGAGCCGTATCTTTGTGAAGTTCAGCCCATTTTCTGGCTATGAGAAGCCTCTGGGGTGCCCAGGCAAGTGGCAGCGTGGGCAGGTGGTGGGCATTGACCTTGAACTAGTCCTGCTGCCTTGACCCCAGCTCTCTTGGCAGGCCTGTGCCTGGTGCTGCACCCCAGCACTGCTTCATGGAGTCCTGGCCCCTTAAAGGAGACACTCCCCCAGTGAGTGAAAATTGGCTGGGTGCAGAGAGGGCTGGTGTGGGAAGCAGAGGCCAAGATCAATGTTAGCTTCTGCTGTGGACACATTTGAGTGCCCTTCCCGCCTCCCCGTTCCCTTTCCAGCGAGGTGGAACCTGGTGTACTGGGATGACTGGGGTTCACTTTTCCTGGGGGCTGGTCCTCTCCCTGAGGATGGACACCACACCCTGGTCCCCTGTGTGATGGGGCATTTATTCTGCATTTTATTGTAATGGGAGACTGTTCTGGAAGTGGATACGACAGGTTTTTATATATCCCCACATCCTCGATACCTTCTTAGTAGAAATACCTTATAGAGGGGAGGTGGTGAGAAGGGTGCTTTTCTGACTATGGTGATTTTTTAAAAAAAATTGATTTTAGGAGAGAGCGGGGAGAGAGAGAGAGAGAGAGAGAGAGAGAGAGAGAGAGAGAGAGAGAGATGTGAGAGAGAAATATCAATGTGAGAGGGAAACGTTGATCGGTTGATTAGCTGCCTCTTGACCAGGGATTGAACCTACAACCTGGGTAAGTGCCCTGACCAGAAATTGAACCCGAAAGCCTTCAGTGTATGGAATGACACCCCAACCATACAAGCCAGGGCTGATTATGATGGGTTTTTAACTGACTTTGAGGAGTCTAACTCCCCTCTCTTGGTGACCTGCCCCCCTCCAAGTGTGGGTGAGTCCTAGAGGCCATGAACAGCCTATGGGACCATGGAGTAGATGGGCACACAAGCTCCTACTGAGGCATGGCCACAGGCCCTGGCCCCCAGAGGAAGTTCCACCCCCAGCTTCTGTGGCTAATGGGGTGGGGACTGCCCTTGGAGTGTTCATGGAGCCCTCTGAGGGTTCATGGATCCTGCAACCCCCGTCTCCTACCCCAGCCGAGATTGTTCCCCACGTGGCATTTCCCGTGGCTCTGACTCCACTTCCTCTTCCTTGGGTTGCTGTTCTGCTTTCTGGATTCCTTTCTGTGATTTCACTCTGCTGCTCAGGTCCTGTTGGTCACTCAGGGTCTCTCCTCCCGCCCTCTGTGAAGGGGACCTAGGTACCCCGATGAGCTGATCCAGGCAGTCCTGGGGAGCATCACCGTTATCCTGTTGTGGCTGGCATTCTACGAGGCCAGCAGCTGGGCCAGTTCAGGGGTTATGGGGCCATAACCCAGGTTTGGAGCGAGTTTTCTGCCGAGCGTGGGGCTGCTGAGATGGTGAAAGCACAACTCCGGGGGGTTGTACGTGGGGGCTCAGGGAGCAGTGCATTTGAAAAGTGGGACAGGACAAAGCTTTCAGGTTCTGTCCTGCTGAGCAAGGGCACGGAGCAACATCCGCCCCTGGGTTTCCGGAAGGAAAGGGATGTGTCACACTGACACAGGAAGGACAGGCAGCACGGCTGGCCCATCCATTGGGCAGACCCCATGTTCGGCCTGTCTCCTTGGGACTCGCTGTCGGCGGCTTGGCCATGGATGTTCTTTAGGGAGATTTTGTATTAAGTGGATAGCGGAGGTTACCAAACATGTATTTTGTACCAAATTCCATTTGTAAAGGTAAAGACAAAAATAGTCGACACACGAAATGGAGCTTGCTCCGAGTGCTGGGCGCATGGCCTGTTTCTGCGTCCTCCGTGCACTCACAGGGGTTCCAGACCATCTTTAGGCGATAGGCCCTTTTCTTATAAATCAAGTGAAGATGTGGTTAAGGCCTCCTGCTGAGGCCGTGTGTTCACATGTGTGTGGGCATGCTGCCTGCATGTGCACATGTGTGTACATGTCTCTGTGCATGCATGTGGGCATTTGTGTATGTGTGTGTACACATGTGGGCATGTGTGTGCGTGACTCCACACATGGCAGATAGAGAGGGGCGTGATCACTGGCATTGGGTCACATGGTGTGAGGGCATCTGTTCTTTCCTGCAGCTCCCCAGCAGACCAGTCCAGTCACGTGGCTGGGGGTGCCAGCTCCATCTTGGGCCATGCAGGCAGTGGGGACACGTCTGTGCCCTGGTCTGAAATGTGTTTCGAGCTTTCATGCCGTGAACAGTGTGGGAGCCCATCACCTCTTAGGTCCAGTTCTGTGGTCTTTTCTTTTGGAAAGTTCCCCAGACCTGGTCTCAGTGCTTTGCTGGAGTGGACGTCTGAGCTGTGGACACCAGTGGCTGCTGCTGCTCAGGGGGGTGGATGCATGGGATTTGGCTTGAGGGATGCCTCCAGTGGCAGCCCAAAAGGATCAGGCAGCTGCAGGGCCACTGGGCACTGGTTATGGCAGCTGCTGTCTGACCTGCAAAGGTTGTGGAGTGTCCGCCATGGCTGATCCATCGTGGTTCTTGGTGCATCAGTGAGCAGAGGGTCTCAGCCCTCCTCCTGGGGGATGGTGGCTGTAGGATCTCGAATGTGACTTGTGGTGCAGTGGGGAAAATGGAGCACCATGAGGGTCCGGGTGTTGGGGTGGCCTCTCAGAAGGGGACATTTGTTCAGGACTTGGGAGCTGGGGACAGCAGTGGCACGGGCAGGGAGAGTGGTGACCAGGCGGGGTGGGCCTTCCGTCTTGAACCCTGGCCCTGTCCACATGGAGACTATATGCATTGGGGCCTGTTCTGCTCTGATGCCCTGGCTCTGTGACTGTCCAGAGGGTTGCTGCAACCAGGAGTCACGAAGACTGGAATTGCTCCATCCAGGTGAGCCCATCGCCCACCTGTCATTGTTCATGAGGTGGGCTGTGGCTGTGAGCAGGGAGCAGCTGACTCCACAGGCAGGCTCTCTGTTGTTGCAGTCCCCTTCAGTGACATGGACATATGGCTGTCGTCATGTTGTCTTTTTTTTTTTTTAATCCTCACCTGAAAAAATTTTTTCCCTATTGATTTAAGAAAGAGTGGAAGTAAGGGGGAGACAGAGAAATATTGACGTGAGAGAGAGACACATTGATTGGTTGCCTCCCGCAGCCGCCCTAACCGGGGCTAGGGATGGAGCCTGCAACTGAGGTACGTGCCCTTGACCAGAATCAAACCCATGACCCTTCAGTCCGTGGGTGATGCTCTAACCACTGAGCAAAACCGGCTAGAACCCCATATTGTCTTATGGGCCCAACTGTCAGACTGTCCGGTGACTGAGTCAGGTTCTGAAGCCAGGGGTGATGACTGGCCCAGGGGAATTCCACAAGGGGCAGCCTAGAGCCGATGAGGCTACACTGCCTTGGTGCAGGGGATGAGAGGGGCAGCACACTGCCTTGGTGCAGGGGATGAGAGGGGCAGCTGGAGGAGCGCCTGGTGTGTGGGTTCTGAGGGCCCTTGGCAGAGTGGGCCCGTGTGCTCGGCAGGGCTCTCATCGCTGCGAGCCGGGAAGGAGTTGGCCATGCGTTCCTGCAGAGCTTGGATGTGGTGGTACCACTGTGCTATGTGTACAACTCACCTCCGTGCCAGGCAGCTCTGTGGGGCCAGGTGAGCCTGTGGAATTTCCTGCTGCTCCTAGTGCCTTGAAGGGGCCTGTGCATCGTTGGTGTCTCAGGTGCTATTGGAGAATGGGAGCCCCTTTTCTCATCTCTGCCTTGGGACCCGGAGGGGACAGGAGCCATGTGGCACCATCTATCCCTTTCTCAGTTGGCCCAGGTTCAACTGAATTTCAAGGATGTTTCCTTCAGATAATTGACCGCAAATGTCTTCTACTCAGAGGTCTGTGGCAGGCTTACTCTATACCACTGGGATTTTGGATGAAGTTCTTATGGGGCCATTGGAAAGAGGGAGCTGCAAGGGTAAGGTACCTTGTGGTCTCGGGGCTGGTCAGGGCCGAGGCCACGTGGGACCTTGGGAGATGTTTGGCTTGTGGTCATGTGCTGCAGCTCAGGCTCACAGACCATGTTGGGACAGCTGGAGTGGGCCAGGGGTATCTGTCCAGGTCGGACCCAGCAGGTGAATGGTGGGCTGTCCTTGCTTCCCTGCCCACTGGGGGACCCAGCCGTGGTGAAGAGCCTCTGTCAGGGCCTCTGACCAATAGACCTGTGGCCACGGTCCTGGGCCCTGACCTGATGACCCCCAGGCCTGGGCTCCTACATCAGGGGACGGGTAGCCTTGAACCAGGACACCTTCCAGGGCAGCGGTGCTGGAGGGCCACTGTCGATGGCTTCTTGTTGCTGCACAGCTGTTACCAGACTGAGGGAGTCCATTTGTCTGCTCACCTCAAAGCCCAATAACGTACAAAAGGAGTTGACAGCCAAGAAAGTTGGTTTATTTTAAGGAAATGATGCCAAGCCTGGAGTCACAGGTAAGCTAGGGCTCCTCGATGGCTTCCAGGGGGTGGGTTATGTGGGGAAAATCATTAATCATGGTGGCTAAGGGAGTAGGGTCTTGACCAGGGGTGGGCAAACTTTTTGACTTGAGGGCCACAATGGTTTCTTAAACTGGACCGGAGGGCCGGAACAAAAGCATGGATGGAGTGTTTGTGTGAACTAATACAAATTCAAAGTAAACATCATTACATAAAAGGGTACGGTCTTTTTTTTTTTTTTTAGTTTTATCCATTTCAAACGGGCCGAATCCGGCCCGTAGTTTGCCCATGGCTGGTCTGGACTTTACTGATTGGCTGGGGCCGAGGTGGGGAGTAGTTGATCATTTTGTCAGATTGTGGTGTCAGCCAGGGCATTCATTGTTCTATTTTCATGAGGGTGATTTTCATGAGGGTGTGCTCCACAGGGTCATCCATCCACTTTCTTGCTTTCTTGGGCCTGGGGCTGAAAGACAACTGAAGGCAAGATGTTATCTTTAGCTGGGCGGAAATTCCATGGCCAGCAGACCTGACGCTTTGTTCTTAAGATAGCTTGATGCTGACTGGAATCTGTTGTCCTGAGGGTTTAGTGATTAAGGAAGAAGGTGGACGGGCCCTGTTACAGCAGGGGCGCAGCAGATGGGACCGCGGTCTGGTTGGGGCTGCGTCTGCCCGTGTCTGGTTGATCGCTTTGTGTTGCCAGCCTCCCGGGTCTCCTGTCATCACCTCTGTGGGTATGGATTTTATAAGCGTCAGGCTCTGTAGATGTGAGACTGGAGGGCAAAATGTGATGTTCAGCGTTAGGTTTTAACTACTGTTCACACAGCCAGGTGCTTTCCGTTTCAGCATGTTTGTGGAGGTGTCCCGTAGAGTCATTTTGTAGAGACAGCTGTACTGGGGTGTGTGTGCAGATGTCTGCCAGCTCTGGGCATGTGAGGTCAGCTAGGGGCCTCAGGAGGGAAGACCCACCTCTGGGGGGGCGTGCCTGTCTTCCT
>NW_005871048.1:49422845-49430593 GCF_000147115.1 Myotis lucifugus | reverse complement strand
CCCCAGGAGCCTGTCATTTCCACGTGGGGGGTGCATCCTTTAGATGAAACGTCTGGGAACACATTCTTCTCTTGAGAAGCTCTCAGACCTGTGGTCCCCAGTGATGCCTATGAGCTTGTGTGTGAGTGTGTGCACGTGTGTATGTGTGAACAGGCATGCATGTGTACATCTGCATGCACAACTGAGTGTGTGCCTGCACAATATGTTAATGTGAGTGTGTTGTGTGTGTTGTGTGTGTGCGCCTGAATGTGTGCTGTGTGTATATATGCCATGTGTGTATCTATGTGTGTCTGTGTCTGCTCACATGTGCCTGTGTTCTGATGTGTGTCTGTGTTTGAGTGTGCACACATGTGTATGTCTGACTACTTTGCCAGGACTTTATGGCCACCCCTGGTTGCCATTTCTCTGCATCAGTGCCTCTTGGTAGCTGAGCACCTGATACTGTCTTTGCTTTCTAGACTGTGTGAGTGTCAGATCTAAAAACCTGCCAGAGGTGGGGTCATGTCCAGACAGTGGGGACTGAGGGCCCTGAATGGAGTGGTGAGTAAGTTGAGGTGGGAGCGGGGGCCTTTGGTCTTTGGTCTTCGGCCTCAGAATTCCCCAGATCTCCTCAGTGTTTTCCATGGGAACCTCCTCCCAACCAATGGGCACCGTAGGAGACAATGGCAGGAGCCCCGCTGGATGTGCCTGGTTGGTGGGGGAGGGAGAGGAACATACCTGCACCCAGGTGGGCTTTAACCTGAGGCTGTACATGGGTATCATTATCTTGTGGCATGTTCTCAGAGGACCCTTTTACTTCCCTGGAAGCCCCGATGGGGAAGGGGAAGGCTGTTCATTCCTTCCAGAGGACACGCTGGAGGGAACACCCCTCAGGAGCAGTGGTGGTCGTGGCTGGTGGATTGTGGGTGGTCCTTGTCCTCTCAATGTTTCCTCTGTTTTTAATGTAGAAGGCGTTTCTGTTTCAGCCAGAAACTTGCCGTTAAAAACGTGGGAACTCAACCTCAAGCTTTCATGTTTTCTTGGCCTGAATAGAGAGCCCATGGGCACCCTGCTGGCCTCGATTGCCAGGCTGCTGGATTTCAGGTCCCAGAATTGATCCTGGCGCAAAGCATGGAGGGCAGCGGGCAAGGGCCAGGGGTCATTATCTAACTGTTAGGATTGTGGAATCTAAAATCACTTCATGCCAGCACTGAACCACTTCTAAGAAGACCTGGCCTCTGGGGTAGTGGCTGTGGGGTGCTGTGGGGTCTGGACGATGGATGCACCAGGAGGTCACCAGAAGAGACTCCACTCTGCTGAGGTGCCTCTCGGCTCCATGGGCAGACCATGTGCTCCCCCATCGCTGCGCCTGTGCAGGCCCCTGTGTGGCCCTCAGTGTCCAGTGATGGGCAGACCGCCCAGGCTTGGTGGCAGGAACGGGTGATGGCTGCCAATGTTGGTCCAGCCTAGCCAGCTGACCCTTGGGAGCATGGCTGGCTCTGAGTCTCAGAGGTCACCCTGCTCCTCCCTGGGGAGCTGTTCTGGGAGAGACTGTGGTGAAATCCCATGTTTGAGCTGGAGGAGGAAGGCGTGGGGGAGGAATGTGCTGGCTCACTCGGGGAGGGGAGAGTGTGCGTGGAGTTGGGGGGGCTGGTGGAGGCTGTAACCAGAGAGTGGAGAAGGGCACAGTGCACTTGGGGCCCGCTTGGGAATTCTGTCCTTGGCAGGACTCGGGCTCTGACCCAGTGTCCACAACAGACCACCACACTGGTCTGGGCTCCCAAGCCACAGCAGGACACAGGCTCTGAGTGAGGATCTGCAACAGACCACCTGGGTTCGGACTCCCGGACACAGCCAGAAGGTGGGTCTGTGGCCTCCTCTTTGCCCCGGAGCTGGACAGCCTCGGCTGCCTCCCACTGCCCCTCCTGCTTCTCTGGGCTGATGGCTGCCCCCTCTGACCCTGCAGAGGACTCACTGTGTTTGCTCAGTAACGAGCTGAAGGGCGTATACACTTCTCTCAGGGACACAAAGCTCAAGTGCCCCACCGCTGCTGTGCAGTCCCCAGAGTGACCGAGGTCAGGCCTGGCCTGGGGGAGGGAGTTGTCCCTGGTCACCATCTGACGCTTACTGATGTTGGGATTAAGTCTGTATTTCAGGGAGCCAGAAACATGGGCATCAAAATCGATGCAGGAGAAATTGATTGAGGGCAGAAAAAGAAAAAGCCCATAGGTTGCCTAGAGGGGGATGGGAAAACTTCTGGGCCAGTGGGTGTCCTGTATCCTAGGGGTCAGGGTCACCGGGTGTTGGTGGCTGCTGTGTGCTTTGAGATGCCCCGGGCCTCAGCTGGCTGGGCGGGGTTCGTGCTTGGGGTGTGGCCAGCACTGGGGTAGGTGTGGGGCTTCGCAGAACGTCTGTCAGCTTGCAGAGTGCTGAAACGTTTTTGGAGTGAAATGACAAGGTGAAGATACAGATGAGTGGCGTCATGGGGAGGAGTAGGATGGAACTGGTCAGGGCTGTGTGCCCCGGCCTGTCCTGCTCCTTCCCGCTGCAGTTGCTTCCTCAATCCCTTGGTTCTCCACCGGTAGATGCCAGCCAGCCATCTGGTCTGTTCCTGGGTGAGCTGGTCTGTGGTCTTGTGGGCTGCAGCTCTGGGTCCTTGGCTTGAGCCAGGCCTGCTGACCAGTGGCCATTGGTCACCTGTCCAGAGCCAGCACCTCTGGGGATAGATGCTCATGTATGCTAGGTTTAGAAGGTGCTGAAGGTGCTGTGAGCAGATGTATTCCTGGAACTTCGTCTAAGCCTTGAGGGGACCAGCAGGTGTGTGTGGTCACTGAGGCCCGGTTATGCCATGTTGAGGAGTAACCCATGAAGTGCTGGCGTCCTTGAAGTGCTGGCGTCCTTGGACTTCTTCGAGCCAGAGAGCCAGGGGCATGAGGAGAGGGCCTCTCCAGGAAGTGGACTCTTCTGCCTGCTGCAAGGTGGGGCCACGTCCTAAAGCTGGGAGACCTTAGGCTGGGCTGCAGTAAGAACCTGCTGGGAGACCTCCTGGCTGGTGAGAGAGTCACATGAGCTGTGTGGTGAGAGCTGGCTGCTGGGCTCTGCAACTTATGGCCCAGCAAACTACCTGCTTTTGTCAGTAAAGTTTTATTGGAACATGGTCCTGTGTTCACACATTGTCTTCAGTGGTAGTGAGTGATTTTACAGAGAAAGCTTGCTGGCTTATGGTCTAGAATGTTCTCCACCTTGCTGTCTTTCCTGACATCAATTTACTCAAAGATATCGGGGTCACACATCTTGTAGAATGCCACAGAACTTATATATGCCCATTTCCTTGGGGCTATTTTTAGGAGAAACACTTTGAGGCAAGAATGCTATGGG
Organism: Myotis lucifugus; assembly: GCF_000147115.1. Taxonomy (NCBI): domain Eukaryota; kingdom Metazoa; phylum Chordata; class Mammalia; order Chiroptera; family Vespertilionidae; genus Myotis; species Myotis lucifugus. The sequence continues at coordinate 49,427,236 of NW_005871048.1, read as the reverse complement.
ATGTTGGGTCACACCTAAGTATTGGGGTCAACCTCCCACCGCCTATATGACCTCAGACGACCCTAATTCTGAATTCCTCACCTTTGTAATCAATATATGGAGACCTGCCCCCCACCACTACCTTTCACCTGGTGGTTTCTGGGTGTCTCTCGGGTTCTTGCCCAATCACTTAAACATAGTGGTTCCGAAGGACTGTCCCTCTCATGCCCTGACGTTCACGAGCTGCACCTGTCTGTGTTTTCCAGGCCTTCATTCTTAAAGCGTCTCTCTGTGGTCCCACCAAGATGAGAATTATTTACTTACTCAATGAACTGTGTGTTTGGCATAGCTCTGATTTGTGGGGCGTGTGGAGGTGGAAGGGTTCCCGCGGGCCCTGGTGTCCACTCTGCACTCACCATGGTAGTCACAGCTGAGGGCCGGTCCTGCGTGCCACTGCCCACTGCACTCCAGACCCTCAGCATCTCACCTCACCCTCGACATCCTTCTCTGTCTCCAGACCCCATCCTGCACTCGGCCATCATGCTGCTCAGTGTCCTGTTGCTGCAACAGGTCCTTCGACTGTTGTTGTTTTCCATGGCGCACAGTCTGAGGAGGTAGGCCGTGGGCTGGAGGGTGTCCTCAGTTGGGGTGTGACTCATGTTGCCCTCATGACTAGACTAGGGTTGTGGGCTTCGGGAGGAAGCCCTCAGAGGGTGACCTTCTCATCTTGTCATATGCTGGGTGCCCACATCACCGTGGCTCATGCGACTGCGGGAACCTGGATCACGGGCTGAGGTGTGCTGGTTAGGTTTCTTTCTGCACTTTACTAATTAGAAACGAGTCATTATATCCATCCCCCCAGCCTTTTACTTTTTAAAAAAGGAGTGGCACATGGCTTTATGATTTCGTTTTATTCCGTGATGTAGCCAGTTGTCACTGTCTTGCTGCCCAGGTCACCCCGTATTTGGGACAGCCACTCTGCTGTGGAGTTGGTGGGCTGAGTGCTCAGCGTTTCTGCTTTCAATTAGGTGGTTGGTGTTGGTGTCCTTGGCCCAGGACCCCCGAGTGCTCCGAGGGCTGGTGGCCTCGGGACAGTCAGGGAGCAGGGCTGCTGTTGCCCTCTGCTGCGGGACCATTAAATATGCATGTCAGAGGCTATAAAAAGACAAATTCTAGGAAGTGGCTGCTGTCTCACAGAAAATCAAACGTCTGGCCTGAGCACATAAGAGTTCAGAGCTGTCCGAGTGGCAGAGGTCCGGGCCATGTGAACCAGATGCTAATGGTTGGTGGCTGTGTGACACTCCCCGGCGTCCTGGTGGGTTTTGAACCCTGACAGCGGTCTCCTCGGAATCCACCGCCTGTACCAGGGCCACTGTCACGGGCACCACACCGAGCACACAGTGCCTCCCCTCCCGCATCTGCCACGTCAGGGATGACTTGATGGACCCATTACCATGTTTCCATAAAGTCTCCCCATTTCACTCTATTAGGAAAATTCTCTTCTGTTCTTCAAGAGTCATTGGCACCTCAGTTCTTTCTCGTGTGATGTATCCACAGCTCAGCCACCCCATGGGGGCAGCTCCGGCCAAGGAGAACCCATCCCGTCATCCCCAGGGCCACCCTGCAACCCCCAGTGCCACCCAGTCCGGCTGGTGGTGTTTCCTGGTCAGACTGGTAGGGGAGCTCGGTGAAACTCATGCTTACCGGTTCTGCTGCAGGTTTGATTGGCTGAAGGGTCTGTTTTAAAATCTAACTCGTCTGTTTTCTCAGTGATAGGAGGAACCAGTCCCAAGCCATGGCGGGCGGGGGGGGGGGGGTAGTTTTGGGGGAGTCTTTCTGGGACGGGCTCTGTATCTGTAAACCCGCCGCCACCACCACATGTCACCTTAAGGAATTGGAATCCCGCCTGCTGTCTGTGCCGAGTGACCGAACGGCTATAACATGTCCTTGTGTCTCAGCTTTGGAGAGAGGGCTCGCGTGAGCTGTGACCTTCCACATTAGTGCAGTATTATTCTGTATAATAAACAACAGGTAGTTACATCTAGATTGTAAAAGCAACAGATTTTAAAAGTGTTTTTGTAATGGTGAGGCCGGTGTGCGTTTTCAGTCCTCAGATGTGGAGGTGAGTCGGAAATGGGTTATCTTTGGGCAAGGAGAGGGAGTGTTGTTGGGGGATGATTTGGGGTTAATCCCCTGACCTCTGGGCCATAACTTTGATTAAACATCTGACTGCAGACACTGGCTCCTCCATTAGAGCAGATTATCCGTGCCCAGGGCGTCTGCTGAGAGCGCTCCTGCCTGGGGACAGCGGGCGTGTCCGGCTTGGCCCAGGACACCTGATCCTGCTGTGGGGCCCTCCCTCTTCACACGGCCTTCCACTTCATCCGGCCATCAGGGGCCACCACCGTGCAGCAAGGGCACCTGGAGCCTGGGGGCTGTGTGCCCAGTGGGGCTCGCCCAGGAGGACGCCTGGGGGCCTGGCCTACCCCTCCAGCACCTACATCCCAGGGTTTCCTCTGCTCAGGCTTGTCCTCAGTCCTTCATCATGAATGAGCAGAATTACGAAGGGGGTGTGAGCCCAGGTGAGTGGCCTTCCCAAAACTCGGCCAGAGGAGGACCCTGCCCTCCAGAACTTCGGCCGGCCTGGCAGTGCTATGTCTGGGGAGTGGGAGAGGGTTGGAGGCCTGTTTTGCCCTCTGAGCTCCATGTGTGGGAATGGATCAGGCCCTGGGGGTCTTTAGGGCCCAGTTTCCTTTGTTCAAACTTTAATTGTAACCTGACCCTCCTCTAACAATGTAAAATAAAATTTGAGTGTATTCAGAAGTACAAATGTCCGGGGAAATCATAAGAACCATTCGGGTGCTGTGTGAATGGAGATGTAGGTGAGTCCCTCACGTCAAAGCATTTGATTTTTACGGCGGGGGTCGGGGGAGGTGGGGCGGGGGTGGTGTCTTGACTGCAGCAGAGATGAGGAGAAGTAGTCACACTTCCTACTGGGGGGGCTGCTGCTCTGTGCCGGGGGGCAGGGGGCAGCAGGGAGAGGGGGCCATGTGTCCGCGGACGCTTACAGGTTCCTCTGAACGCAGGCCCTGTCCCGGTCTCCTGGCCGGAATGGTTTGGGTCACACTCCAGCTCGGTGTTCACCCTTCAGAGACGCTTCTCGTCTCCTCATGGGTCGTCCGTTCTGCTGGGCACGCCTGAGGGCTAAGTGGCACTTCTCAGAAATGAGGGGAAATGCATGCTCTTCACAGGACTAATGACTACATTATGGTTTATGCCTCGGATGACAAGAGGAAATGTGGTTGGTCATAAACGTGGGGGCAGTCTCCAGATGGGAGGGATTCACCCCAATACTGAGAGCGCCTACTGCTACTTTTGTTTACTTTTTGGAAACCTGAAAAGGGGGCAAGCAGCTACTGGGTTTGCAACTTGTCCCTGGCCAGTGGCCCCTGGCGCCCTGGCTGCCTGTACACCCGGCGGCTCATACGTCCTTCCCGCCGCTGGACTGCCCCGACCTGTCCCGGTCTTTGTTCAGGGTGGGCTACTTCACCAGGTTTCCGTCTCTGTGTCAGGCTCATCTACAGGGTAAACGAGTCACCAGATGCCCACCTTGCATACGTTGTGCCTGATGTCCTTTCTTTTCTGCTCCCACAGGGAGCCCTGGGGACACTTCTTACCGGTTTCGTTTCCGAGTCCTCTGTCAGAATGCCTTGTCTTAGGTGTTCCTTGTCACAGCGAACAGGTGGGGTGTTTCAGCGCCTCTTTGACGGCCTGTCTATGAGCCGCCTGCTCCCGTGAGCATCAGATGCCTGGGAAAGACATCGGGGCCTCAGGTTAAGTACTTGGAGCTTCTGTGCGGCTGGCAGGGGGTCCAGATAGACAGCGTTTACTTGCCAACAAGTCCCAAGAGCCACGGCTACCAGCCTGTGCTTTCCCAGCACGCAGCATGGAGCTGTGTTTGGCAGTGAGCTGAGCGTGGGCCTCTCGGGTGCCCGGGGACACTCCGGGAGCTGCCGGCCTGAGCTGTGCCGCAAGGCCCTTTCCATGTCGGCCGCCTTTCCCCAGGGACAAGAACACGGAACCCAGGAGCCAGCCTTGCATACGTTGTCCAAGGTTGTGGGGCCAGGCTGGATCGTCAGAGGGAGAACCTAAAACAGGGTGCATCCCCTCCCTCCCTCCCCCCCTCCCCCCTCCCTCCCTCCCTCCCTTCTTCTCTCTCTCCCCAGGCGCCTTGGGTGCTGGGCAACCATGTCAGGGCCTGGCCCAAGTATCCTCTAGACCAGGGGTAAGGAACCTTTTTTCTGCCAAGGGCCATTTGGATATTATTTATAACATCATTCATGGGCCATACAAAAATTATCAACTTAAAAATTAGCCTGCTATATTTGTTTTTTGTTTTTGTTTAACTTAAA
>NW_005871048.1:49420601-49422745 GCF_000147115.1 Myotis lucifugus | reverse complement strand
CGGGCCTTGCAATCCGGGCGTTCCCCACCACTGCTTTAGACAGAGGCTGGTCTAGACAGCCCTTTGCATCTAGCGTTCACTCCAGAAACACCGTCAGGACCTGTGCTCTGTGTCAGCCATTGATCCTTATCACTAGAAAAGTAAAATCGGTATTCCCAGAAGATGTGCTGGTGGCGACTCTCTGGTGGCTGTGCCCTGGCTGTGGTGAGCTGGGGCCTGGGTCAGGCTGTCCTGGCAGACTGGCCATGGAGGCAGGGGTCTGAGATGGCCACCTGTGGGCTGTGTCCTCTGTTGCGGTTCCGTGACACCCAGGGCAGGATCTGCCGTGAACAGCTGGGGGACTGCAGGTGCCCCGTCAGGATTTGAGTGCTGTCAAAACAACTCGCCAGCTGTCTCCTCGTGGCCCTTGTCTACGTGAGTGTTTTCCCATTACTGGAACTTACAGGCCGTGGTCAGGTGTTATATTTTAGATATTTGTCCCCAGGAGTTCGGGTGAAGCACAGGGTCTGTGGGACCCAAAAGGGATGGATTGGGACTTGAAGTTTCTGATCAGAAGGCTGAGCACCCCCTCCCCAATAGGGACCTTTAAAAGGTCACAACAACACAAAGAGGTTATTGTCCGCAATCCCAGCCCCGCCGTGAGCCCCACTTCACCCCCAGCTGCCCTTTCAGAGGCCACAGTCCTTGTGTGCGTTACCCGCTCTTCAGATACATGGGCATTCATCACACATGCAGCCCCATATTTTAAAAAATAAGCGTGGTTTTATTACATAGTGAGCCATATTTAAAACTGAACTCCCCCTAATGGGCCATTGGGTTGTTGAGCAGGTTTATCCTTATAGAAAGAGCTGTATGTTTGGTCTGAATGCGTCGGGTTAATTGTAGGGAGGGGCGTAGGAGTGGTGCCGGCCAGAAGCCTGTGCCTGCTGTGGGTCCCCTCCCTTCCTGGCAGTGGCACCCAGGCCAGGTCTGCCTCCACCGCCGTCCTCTTGCAGGGGTCCTCTTGCCGGGGTGCACAGTGGAGTGAGGCCAGACTGGCATCGCTTTCTCTGGCCTCTTTCCTCTGAGGTGGACAGGCTTCGTGTGTTGGGTTCTTAAGCCGCCTGTGTCCTAGGGAAGTAGGTGAGAGGCGGTTGCCGTCCCTCCCTGGCTGGCCGTGGGCCTGGGAGCTCTGCTGCGTCTAGGCCCTTGGCGGGGGGTTCCAGCCTTTGTGGGGGGTAAGAGGTCCAGGGTGGCACTGCGCCTGCAGGCGGGGCCCAGGCAGTGTGGCCATGACCTTGGCTTCCTCACTGTCATGATTCACCCTGTTTGCCCCTCACTGTAGGTGAGGTTTTCTGTGTCCTCACCCCTTTCTCGTTTTCTTCTGAAGCAACAAGCAGTGTTTTTGGCTTCAGGGCAGAGAGGCCGCCCCTTTGCAGACGGTATGGGGGCACTCTGCGTCAGACTCTCTGGGCTTATGTTGCACCAAGACACCTTCCTGCCAGCCTGTGTGCCCAGCTTGCTGACCGCTCTGTCCTCTCGACAGACTGGACGGAGGCATCCTGGCCCTGTGCCTGGGGCCTTAAGCCCCGGAGGTACACCTCCTGCTGGGCACATGGACTGCCCCCTCAAGGTCAGGCTATTGTCTGGGTGATGGGGGAGCCAATCTGTAGGGGGTCCTGTGTAGCCAAGCCTGAGCCCCTGAGGCATCCAGCTCAGGTTTCATTGAATATCTGGGGGCAGTGGCTGAGAAAGTGCCTTCGGGTAGGTGTGATTTCCCCACGTGGAGACCAGTGTGTGTGTGGGGGGGACACAGGGGTCTTGTGTGTGTGTGTTGGAGGGGGGACACAGGGGTCTGATTCACCTGCACTGCCTTTCCTGCCTGGGTTTCGGGTTGGCAGGGATGGGACCCTCGCTCCCCTCCGTTTGCCAAGGACTTTCCTTGGCTGCTGAGTGGCTCCATGGTTCGTTGGTTGTATTGTTTGAGGGTCACCCGGGCTCTGGCCCGTCGCACCTCCGTGGTGGACGGCAGCCCGATCCTGCCCTGGGCCCCAGAGGACCCGCGCTGAGGGAGACAGGACGCTTGGTCTGGCAGCATCCTGGTGCCGCGGTCACCGTCCCGTCCTGCGCCTCACTTCTCAGCAGCCAGAGCAGGGGCCGGGACC
>NW_005871048.1:49362079-49419773 GCF_000147115.1 Myotis lucifugus | reverse complement strand
TCATTTAGATTTGTGGCTCAGACCAGGGGCGGAGCTGGCTCCAGATGACCCTGGAATAGGCTCCCTGGAGTGTCACACGGCAGGATCCCTGCTGTGGTTGACCTGGTCGGTTTGGGAGTGTTTTATGTTGGGATCTGGGTGACTTATTTCATATCTTGGTTCCAAACAGGAGGAAATGGACAGTAACCCCATGGTGTCCTCGCTCCTCAACAAGCTGGCCAACTACACCAACCTGAGCCAGGGCGTGGTGGAGCACGAGGAGGCCGAGGACAGCCGGAGGCGCGAGGTCAAGGTACCAGCCCCTGTGCCCCCCAGACCTCCCAGGACCCCTCAGGGCCTCCTCTCCTCCCCTTGGTTTTTCAGTGATGGGACAGTTGGTCTCTTACCATTTTCCTAGGAATTTTATTTCTTAGGGAATATTTCTAGGAATCTATCCTAAAAATTAAACAGAGCTGCCGCCATGAGGACTTGTGCAGAAAGAGTTTCTTAGGGAGAATGTGTAAGATCCACTTGGGAACCACGCAGACACCCCTTGGGGGCTGGTGGGTTGTGCGTGGCCCCAGGACAGAACAGCCAAACGCAGCTTTCACTGCTTAGGACGATGTTCACTAGTATATGGGTGCAGATGAAGCCACAATTGAGGGTCTTTCTGTGGGAGAATGACGAGTGATTACTCGTTTCTTCTCACTTACCTGACTTTTTAAATTCTCTTGCAATAAGTATGTGTTACTTTAAAATCAAAGATTCAAACTAAAAATTAGAAGTATGTAACCACCAGAGGCGTCCCTGCAGTGCAGGCCGCAGCTTCCAGCGGTCTTGACGGGCCATCTCTCTTCCTGCCTTGAAACTGACAGAAAGGGCATTTCCCAAGTCTTGGCAATAGTTTCCTTCTGTTCACTTTTCCTGCAGGTGGCTCGCACAAGGGTGGAAATTGGCTTTCCTCTATTTTAAATGGTGATTCTCCCCCCACCCCCCCAACCCCTATTGGCTCTGAGAACACCATGGGAAGGACGCTGAGTCCTGAAGGGAGGGGCTTGTGAATGGAGCAGTGGCCTGTCGAGCAGGACAGAAGGCTGTCTGGCACTTTCTGCAGTGTTCTGCCGGCTGGGTGACCCCACAGTGTTGAGCTGGGACAGAGTGGGAGGGGGCTCGGTGGCTGCCTTCTGCCCATCTCTTCCCCACCCCAGTGTCCACCTGCCCATTGGGCCGTGCTGGGGCGGAGGTGCCGGGAGCCAGTGTCCACAAGGCCTCGCTCACTCCCCCTCCAAGTGCCTCTCTTGTGCCTGTGTCTGGCCTGACCTTGGTCCCCTTGGGCCCCAAGCCAAGGCCTCTTCTCTCCGCCCTCGGACTGTAAACCCAGCAGGATTAACTCGCGTTTCCTGACACTCGAGGGCATTGGCTCCTTGTGTTCCAGAAGAGCTGCTTGTTCAGGATGCAAGGAGTAGACGGGGGACATGGGACATGAGGCGTGGCCTCTGTGTCCAGCCCTGCTGACCTTCCTCGGCAGAAGGCAGTGGCCTCGGCAGCAGAGGTGTGTCTGGATGCACCTTTCCTGGTCCCCCTGCCGTGATTTTCCTGGCTCCTTGGGAGCCTGTGGCCACCTTGGCTGTTCACGGAGCCACCGCCCTCCCCCAAGGCAAGGGACAGGGAACGCTGACCCCAGGTGATGCTATGTGGAAGGTTATAGCTTCACATGAATGCCCTGGGCACTGCCTGTGGCTCCACTGCAGGAGCCCAGCTGTCCGAGTACACGGCACACGTCTGTCTGTCTGCTGGAGCTGGTGTTTCAGGGAGCCGTCCGTCTGCTCAGGGAAACATGCTCTCCGCAGAGACCTGGGTCTGAATGTTGCTGTAACCGACCCTCAGCCTCAGCTGGGCACCACCTGGGCCTCTGCTTGCGCTGCAGCTCCGTTTAGGCCAGGGGTGGGCAAACTTTTTGACTCGAGGGCCACAATGGGTTCTTAAACTGGACCGGAGGGCCGGAACAAAAGCATGGATGGAGTGTTTGTGTGAACTAATATAAATTCAAAGTAAACATCATTACATAAAAGGGTACGGTCTTTTTTTTTTTTTAGTTTTATTCATTTCAAACAGGCCGGATCCGGCCCTGGGGCCGTAGTTTGCCCATGGCTGGTTTAGGCCACCTGGCGCAGCCTTGGGGTCGCAGATGTCCTCCTGGCTCAGACAGAAATGCAGCCAGACCCCTTGTTAAGGTTTTGTTGAGATGTGATCTCATGTTCAGCCTGGTGGATCTGAACAAGTCCGTGGTTTGCACCCACTGCCAGGTTGGGATCTAGAACAGGATTTGGTTTCAGTCACGGGAGGGACGGCCACCCCGTGACCCTCAGCAGGACTGTGTAGCCAGGTGGGCAGGTTTCAGTTGGGATGAATCTAGTCGCCCTGCTTAAGACTAAGTGTAGGTAGGTCCCCTGGGAAGGGAGGCGGGGGCTGCCCCTTATTGTCCCTCTGACCAACCTGACATAGGAGCTTGTTCCCAGAGATGGGTGTGTGTTCCCCCAAGGCTTCATCTCCAGGGCCTCGGAGCCAGTTGGGTGATCCTTCAAAGCTGCCTTTTATGAGAGAACTGAAGGCCGCTGTGCCCTTCCAGGGTGACTCAGGACCATGTCAGCCGCTGGGCACAGAACTGGCTCCGGGCGGGCGGGGCCCATGTGAGGCCTGGAGTCCAGCTGCTCTGGCTGCAGGGTTTGCTTAGCCTCCTGTGGTGGTTTATTGATCTCTTTATATGTTCACTGAGATTATAAAATAGAAACTGGCAGTTTGTCCAGGATGGTTGTCACTGCATTTCCATTCTCATTTTTATACAATTGAGATACGCCCACCCTGTGTGTAAGACACATACATCCTTTTATTTACACAAAAAGCACAGTTAACCCGTGGGTGGGCGGCTTGGGAGGGGTGCGCTGGCCAGGAGCTGGAGCTCAGGCCAGATGTTCAGGGAGTCAGGACGGGCTTTCAGACCCTGGCTCCCACTCCCCGGCTGCTCTCAGCTCATTCTCCCCAGGGCCTTAGCATCTGGGCGCTCTGTGGGCTGCCTGCACTTAGTGGCAGGTGTTCCTGTCTGTCGGCAGCTCCATTTGCACCCGAGGAGCCCATCTGCTTCCTTGAATGGGGGTTCAGCCCCCTCTCCTCGGGCGTTTGCCCTCCAGCCACCTCCCTGGGGCTGGGCTGTGTCCCTGGGCGGCAGCCCCTCTCTGAGCTGCCACAAGAGCTGGGCTGTGTCCTTGTTTTCCACCAGCCTTACCATTCACAGCAAAGCTGCTCAGGTGTGTGTTGGTTTTCTTTTTAATTCAGGATATTTTCTCCATGAAACAGCAGCTTGTCTTTGCACCCAGATGTCCCGAAATCACAAGTGTGCTGCCTGACTGTGTGGTCACACTGGCTGTCATCCCAGGTCACAGACCGGGAGGGCCTAGCTGTCCTCTGTGGTGTGTGTGGGGCTGGCCTGCAGGCTCCTGGCCATGTCGCCACCCTGTTCTCTGGGCCAGTCTGCTCATCCCATAGTCTTTCCAGGATCAGAGCAGACATTTCTGCCAGGCGCCTCCCAGCACCGTCCGTCCCGCAGCTACCTGTGTACAGAGCCCCCCTGCCCTGTTTCTGTATCTGCGGTTGTGGGCGTGGGGGAAGGAGGGTGCCCAGGTGGCCAGTTCTCTGAGCTGGTTCGATGGTGCCCCGATCTCTTCTTCCATGTGGGTTGAGTCATTGCTGATATCTGCCTGGAGTTGGTGTCCTTGCGCCTTCTGTGGTTTTAGGGAGCAGGACCGTCTCATCCTCCATGGCCCTCACATCTCCTCACATTGTGGTCTCCTGAGGGTCTGGAACCCGGAGCTGTGGTCGTGATGCACAGAGCCTGGAGCCTCTTGCTCCCATCTTTTCCCAAACTTTCCCACCGTCCTGCCATTCCGCTCACAGAGGAGGGAGGCCCAGCCGGCTGTTCCCCACTCCGCTCCCTGGCGATGATGTGGCTCTGGTCTCTTTCAGAAGACCACCCTGCTTCCAGGCAGCCAGGGTCCTGCTCTGGAATCTCCTGGAGCTTCCATTCATTCTGGGGTGTGGTTCCCCTCAGCCATCTTCCCAGGTCCAGGCAACAGAAGCTTTCCGCTCTTGCTGGTTCCTTTTCTTGTGTTCCTGGGACCTCTGTCTGGGCCTGAGGGTGTAGCCAGGGCTCCCCGAGGAGGGGTCCCTGGGGAAGGTGCTGAGGTTGGCCTCCCCGGAACCGCTGTTCTCTCTCTCAGAACCCAGGCATGGGCACCTTCATCGGCGTCTACCTGCCCTGCCTGCAGAACATCCTCGGCGTGATCCTCTTCCTGCGCCTGACGTGGATTGTGGGCGTGGCCGGCGTCCTGGAGTCCTTCCTCATCGTGTTCATGTGCTGCACCTGCGTGAGTGGCCGAGGCTGTTTCTGGGTTTGGGGCAGTGGCAGCTGGACTTCAGGGACCTGACCATGTGGACAAATGTGGGCTCTCCCCGGTCCACTGCTCTCTCTCTGAGGTTGACCGCGTGGATTCTCTCCCTGGGCGGCCTCCTCACCAGTGCTGGTGTGATCACTGGGTGTGGCCTGGGGGCTGTGACCAGGCTGTCCAACAGCCCCAGGAAGTCTTACTTAGTTGCACCTGCAGTAATACAGGTGCAACCCAGCAACGGAGGGTTTTCACCAGGCACTGTCACCACGCACAGGAGTCCTGCACTTTGACCTGGTCCCCTTCCAGTTGGACCATCTGCACATTTTCAGGGACCCTGTTTATAGGAAGGGACATGTGGTGGTAACTTGTTGAGCCCCGACCCCAGCATGTGAGACCTGCCACTTGGCCTCCGCACCTGTGTCCCTGTCCGTTAGGGACACAGTCTCTTCTTGCCACCGAGAGTTGCGTCTGCTTTAACCTCTGTGCTCCTCAGTGCCTCCTCCCGGCCCTGAGTCTTCCTGCTTCCTTTATTGTTAAGAGGGTGATTAAGCTGTTGTGTTACCCTGTGTCACCTGGAGACAGCTGTCCAAAGAATTCAAACCATGCAGATGAGTGGGCGTCCACAGGCCCCTCTCAGGCCCCTTTCCCTGCTGCCCTGGGCTTCCCAGAGCTGTGGTGCAGTCACCTAAGCAGCCTCACTGCATTCTCCCTGGGTCACAGCATGTTTTTTACGTTCAAGAGTCGGAAAGTGTCTGGAGTGCTGCTAGGCACACACAGGAAAGGATACCAACCAGGACAGTGGGGTGGGGCCTTGCTCAGGTGGCAGACACGGCCCAGCAGGAACCCGGGCACCGTGGTCACCAGGGCCTTCGCTTCCCAGGCTGTTCCTTCTGGTCCTTAGGTTCTAAAATAGTTACTCTCCAACCCATGGGTGTGGCTGCTTCCTGAGCAGGTGGGCACCTTGTACCCCATGGGGCGTGGGCACCCAGGGAGAAGCTACCTTTCAGTGCTGGATGGGGTCCTGAGTCGAGTGCTTTCTGGGCAGCCTGGGGGAGCTCAGTTTTGGGAGTTCAGTGGGAGAGAACGTGGGGCTGGGGCTGCAGTCCTGTCTGAAGCTCTGCCTGCTGGTTACTCGGCAGCCGGAGCTGGGCCTGCTGGGCTCTGGCCCAGGCCTGCTGCCTGGCGGCCCTCAGAAGTGCTCTTCTAAAAGCGTCACCTGTCTTTCTGCAGACGATGCTCACTGCCATCTCCATGAGTGCGATTGCCACCAATGGCGTGGTCCCAGGTAAGGGGGTGCTGGAGGCTGGGTGGTCTGAAACGAAGCCTTCCTTTTGTGAGTCGGAACTGAGCTGAGCCCTGTCTGGGCTCCGTGCATGCTCCACTTTCATTTTGGCGATGACCTTGACATTACCCCTTCACCCAAGGCTGAAGGTGAGGCAGGAAGTGGGGCCCGGTCCCCAAAGGCCTAGTGTGGACATGCCCTTACCACCTGGAGGTTGCTGCCGGTCATTCATGTCTGAGCACAGACATCTCCATGTCTGGAGGGGTCGGGTGGGTGGGAAAGGCGCGTCCTCAGCCTGGCCAGGCCCTTCCAGAAGCTCTGTCGGCGTGACCTGGCCTTTGGGCAGTGATGCTCACGCAGCTCTTGCCTCTCACCTGCATGAGGACTCTCCAGGGCTAGTGCCCCTGGTGTCCCGGGGCCTCTTCCCCTGCCTCCCCTGAGGGCATGGGCGTTGCTAAGACCAGGGTAGGGGCCTGTTATACGAGTGCTTGAGGCTGCTGTGTCATTGAGATTCTCCTCAGAGCGGGAACCATCAACACCCCCAAGATTTTTTCTTCTCAAACATGCCTTTGCTGTCTGGACAAGAGGCTGGCATTTATGACCAGCTGTATCCCTTTGATTTTGAAGTTTAATCCCCACAAACCATCATTCTCTTTTTGAACCAACAAAACTAACGTGCCACAGGCTTCATTTGTTGCCTCTGACGAAGGGTAGGAAGAAGGGAGGGGCTGCCTAGGTGATGGGGGCTGAGGGCGGGAGGGCGGGGCTCTGGTCTGCAGGGTTCACTGGTGTTTGAGCCCTGAAATCATGGCTGTTTGTTTCCCCCCGCTTTGCAGCGTAGCTCCCATCCCTAGGAGGCAGTGCCCACAGGGCAGTGAGCTCAGCAGAGAAGGGGAGGCAGAGGGGCCAGTGCTGCGTCCAGTTTGTACCTGAGGCTGTGTTGTCTCTCGGGAGCAAAGGTGCAGGCACAGATGCCTCTAGTTTATTTGGCGCCTGGATTCAAGGAACTGGAACGATGCCACCTTGTGCCCCTGCAGCTTGTGCAGCCTGTGTCTATAAGTGAGGTCCAGCATGTTTTGCACCCCAAGTCCTTGAATAGTGGCCCCTCCCCCGGAACTTCCCAGGCTTCACAAGGAGCAGCAGCTGTGTAGAGGCTGTAATCCCGCTGGCCATTCTCCTGCTGGCCGTCCTCCCCTGGCCATGGAGCATGAGCCCCGATGCGCTTACCGGCTGGGCATAGGGACCAGTCTCCCTTCGCTTGACGTCCAGCTGGGAGGAGGCACCAACACTCAGTGCTGAGGAGGAGGTGTGACCCGCTCACGAGGAGAGATGATTCTAGTGGCAGATCGGCATTTAGGTTTGCTTTTCAGAGAGAAGGGCATGCCCTGAGGGGTCCTTCAGGCTCTCCAGAGTCACCCATGATCTCCCAGTAGTGTCTGAGGGTGGACTCGCTGTCTGGCGGAATGGCCAGGGACTGATCTGTGGGGCATGGGTGTCACTGCATGCTGGGGGTGATACAGAAGTGAAGCTTAAGCAGCCCTGGGTTCTCAGGCCTTTTGGGGCAGAAGCTAAGAGGATGGAAGTGTTGGTTTTACATCAAAACGTGCAGGTTTACGGGCTCTGCCCCCTGCTTGTGGCTGATTTCCCCCAGGACCTGTTTGGTCACAACTGCCAGAGCCGCTGTGTGTTCTGTGAAGTCCACATTCACGGTACCCGGTGGGTCCTTAACGGTACCCAGTGGGTCCTTAGCCCCATTTCCTGTTTGGTGTTTTTTGCAGCTGGCGGCTCGTACTACATGATATCGCGGGCCCTGGGGCCGGAGTTCGGGGGAGCCGTGGGCCTCTGCTTCTATCTGGGCACGACTTTTGCAGGGGCCATGTATATTTTGGGGACCATTGAGATTTTTCTGGTAAGTGCTTTGTTTGGGGCTGGTTCCCCTTGCCTGGCACCGACCCCAAGGGCAGAGCTTCTGGCAGGCCTTTCTTCTCAGCTTTTGTTCCTTATGTACCCGAGGGTCCCTTGTAGATGTATCCTGGTGGTGTGGGGACCCTTGGGGAAGGAGGGAGCCAGCACTAAGCCCCCCAGAGAAGGGCCCTTCGGAAGGTCGTGCCTGGCCCCGTCCCTCTCCCCATGTGGCCATCCTCTAGGCAGGGATGGATAGGCTGCCCTTCTTGACTTGTCTTGTCCCCACAGACCTACATCTCCCCTGGCGCATCCATCATCCACGCCCAGTCGCCGGACGGCGAGGCTGTGGCCTTGCTGCACAACATGCGAGTGTATGGGACTTGCACCCTGGCCCTCATGGCCATGGTGGTCTTTGTGGGTGTCAAGTACGTCAACAAGCTGGCCCTGGTGTTCCTGGCCTGTGTGGTGCTGTCCATCCTTGCCATCTACGCCGGCGTCATCAAGACCGCCTTCGACCCGCCGGACATCCCGTGAGTCCCAGTCTTCTGTCCGGGGTCCTTGTCCTCGGTCCTCTGCTTGGGCCAGGCCTGTAAGGATGCAGTGTTTCCTGGTTTGTCATTGGTTTGTAATTCATGGCATGACGGCGGGGCCCGGGGTGGTGGTGCTGTGTGTCTGGCAGTCTTACCTTCTTCCCCTGGCATCGGGGATGAGCAGTCGGGCTGCTTTTGTAGCAGCTACCTGCAAGACCAGGACGGGAGGTTTGGCGAAGGACCAAGGGCGTATAGGTTGGCCCTTGTCCCTGAGGACAGCAGGCAAACTGATCTCCTCCTGGCTGTGGCCTGCTCCCCTAGTCCTCATGAAAACCCTCAAGTGGGTTCTTCCCTTGTCCCCCTTTTGAATGAGGACATTAAGTCACAAGGAAGTGGCCCTAGGTCACAGAGCGAGTGAGCGAGCTGGTGCTCAGGCAGCAGGTTGCCCATTGGCCTGGGTTGGGGTGGCTGGGAGGGCGCTGGTACCAACCCTCTCCTGGCCCCTGCACTTTGCTGTCTCCATGTGGAGGGAGCCACCTGGCTGGGAATAGTCCCATTCACTCCAGGACAGACCGTCCCTCAGCCCCACGTTGCGTGAGAACTGGACTCCTGCTTCAACACTGATTTCCAGCAGCTCATGCCCATGTTCTCATCGTGCTAAACGGGGAGTGTCAGCAGCTACTAGCAGGGCCCCCCGCAAACCTCCACCATCACTGAAGAAAGTGGTGGGAGTCATTTCAGGTCCCGCATGTCCCCTCACGCCCCCACTCCCGCTCCAGGGTCTGTTTGCTCGGGAACCGCACGTTATCGAGACGCAACTTTGACGTCTGTGCCAAAGTCCTCACCACCAACAACGGCACGGTGACCACCGCGCTCTGGGGCCTCTTCTGCAACAACTCCATGCCCAGCGCCATCTGCGACGAGTACTTTGCCCAGAACAACCTCACGGAGATCCAGGGGATCCCCGGCGTGGCCAGCGGCGTCTTCCTGGGTGAGTGCCCAGTGGATCTTGGTGGGGCTGAGTTGTTCAAAGCCCAGTCCCTGGGAGCCGGTGCTGCTGCCCGGTCCCTGGTTGTGCCACCCCTTCCTCGATGCTGATCTGCCAGGGCCGTAGATGCAGCCGCTGTGGAGGCCAACGGGTTAGGGGCTCCAAGTGGATCCTTTTGCTTTAGCATTTCATAGCAGCTCTGTTAATAAGGGCAGTAATTAACTGGTGGGGACTGGTTTTTCCTGTCTCCGAGTTCCTCTGTGATGAGAAATTGGGCTGCCCCCCTCCCCCCATACCAGGAGAGAGGCCTGACTTTTTATGGGCGAGGAAGTGGAATAATCCTGAGGCCGTGATCACTAGTCCCTAGCTGTCCGCCCCGAGGCAGATGGATATCACGGGTCCCTCTGAGGCTGTGATGACAGTGGGTGTTGCGGGGAGGCGGGGGCTGTACTGCGTTGAGATGGGTCAGGGCTGCACACGCCCACACATCCCTCAGCCTGGGATCCTGATGCTCAGAGGCCCCTGGCTAGTGGCCCAGACCCGACTTCTGGGTTCCGGCAGAGCAAGACCCTTGGAGGGGCAGCCGTCACAAGTCACACAGGAGGGTAGTGGTGGAGCAGGGATCTGTGGAAGGTGGGAGTGAGGCACAGAGACCTATGGGGTTTGGTGTCTCTGTGGGAGGACAGGATCCATGTCGGGGGAGGGGTCCCTGAGGGGATGGGCTCTGCAACAGGGACCCTTCAGGGGGTTTTGGAGGAAAAGGGGGTCTGTATGGAGAGGGGGCCTACAGGCTATAGCCCAGCCAGCTGGGATCTGCTCAGGGTGCATTTGCACAGGTAGGAGGTGGGCCCAAGGTGACACCTTAATTGTGTGTGGGGCTGGGGCCATCACTGCCCCTGAGGGGTCCTCCATCAGTGAGGCGACCTGTGTGAGGGGATTGCTGTCCGACCCTCCACTTGGAGACCTCCCCCCAGAGCCCAAGATAGTGTGTCAGGGACACACTTGTTCAAGTGAAATCTTCTGCAAATGTGACTGTGGGACCGGAATCTTTCATTCGGTGATTAGTGAACAGTCCTCAGAGCTCTGTTTCTGAGTTTGATGCCTCGTGTGAAGTTTGAGCATGCCAGGCACATCTGCTGGGCCTCCCGACGGCGGGAGCCCTGGTGGGAGGTTCCAAAGTCCTGTGACCCATCCTTTCCCCCCACAGATAACCTGTGGAGTGTGTACACGGACAAAGGCGTGTTTGTGGAGAAGCAGGGCACGCCCTCCGTAGCGGTGCCAGAGGAGAGCAGAAACAGCAAGCTGCCCTACGTGCTCACTGACATCATGACCTATTTCACCATGCTGGTCGGCATCTACTTTCCCTCCGTGACCGGTGAGGCCGCGGGCACTCCAGCGGGCCAGGCCGGCTCTTCCCTCAGCTCTAACGTAGCCAACCCCGTCCCCCCCGCCCCCCGCCCCGTTTTCTTTCCTGTTTGGCTCAAAAAAGGAGTTGCAGTCTGCTCCCCGGCTGTTCTGAGTGGGGAGCGCAGGAAGCGTGTGGTTTCAGGCAGCTTTGTCCCGCGCGCTCCTGAGCGGCCAGTGTTGTTAGAAGTAACTTTGTGACTGCGGCGTGGCCTTGCTGAGACGCCTGGTGCGCGATTAGGGGGTGCCTAGGAGTGAGCATGGAGAGCTGTTAGTGGCCAGTACTGCAGCCATCCTGGTCCTTACAAGAGCCAGCTGGCCTCAGGGAGGGCCCTCAGTGTGTGAAAGTCCCTCATCTTGCCGACATAGACATGTACATATGCACGTGTGTGTGCGCACACACAGGTTCACACACACACTGCTCCTGGAGACCACCTCCCACCAGGACACCCCCCATCCTGACCCCCACAGAGCAGACGCCTGACACACCTGTAGCTGGTGTGTCTGTCCCTCTGGTTCCTGTCCAGGTCGGCTCCTGGCCCCCACTGCAAGCCTGTCCACACTCTGGGAGGCTGGCCTGCCAGGGGCCGCTCCCCTGCCCCTCTGTACTCATCTCCGCTCTGACTAACCGTGGGGTTTATAGGTAGTAGGGGTGCTTCTTTTTAGTCTCCCCTTAAAGGTGGGGTTATGGACTCACTTTGGTGAGTGGTGGGGTGTGGATCTGGCCCCTGGGGGTCTTTGTCCTGTACCCCGCCCCCCCGCAATCTGTCAGTATAGGATGGACATGTTTTGGGATGGCAGCAGATATCTGGGGGGTGGAGAGCGTGGGAACATCCTCTGTGAGTGTCGGTGTTCCCAGAGCCTGGTGGCACCTGTCTGTGGGCTCTGCACCAGCCACCCACCCAGCGCTGCCTCTCTAAGCTCGTTGTCCCTTCAGGTCACTCCTAGAGTACGCTCATGAGGCGCTCAACAAACCTGCCAGCGGTTGGCGTTTCTTTGAGCCCAGTTGGAGCCATTTTACTCTATGTACCAAATGGAGTGAGTGAGCCTCAAGGGCGTAGGCAGTGACACACCCATGTGCAGAGTAGCAGGACTGAACCCCGAGTGGAGTCAATGTGAGGAGGCCTCGGGTTACTGTAGGGTCACCCTCTTATAATGCTTGATTCAGACCTGGCTCCGTGAGGAATTCAGCATTTAGCATCATTGTCCCGGGAGTTTCTGACCCCAGCCACCTGGATTAACCCAATCTTAGCGGGAAGTGAGGTCGGAGCCAGGTGCACCCGGAGGCTGCCTCTGGCTTTGGTGTCAACGGCAAGTGTCTGGGTTGAGCCTTGCTCTGGTCTTGACTGTGACTTGGTTCATGGTGGGACTCGCTGTCCCTGTGGAGAGTGTGGGGGACACTTGGAGCCTTTCCCCAGGTGCCCGCAGCAGCCGTCCCACATCCACACAGTGATGTCTGGGCTGTGCTCTTGGAGACCTAGCCTGGGGACAGTGGCCCCACACCGGTGTGGTCTTCAGCTCACGTCTCTGCAGCTGAGGCCCCGGCTGCGTCATCCTGAAGCTCTGCCTGCCTGTCTGTCTCTGCAGGCATCATGGCGGGCTCGAACCGATCGGGGGACCTCAGGGACGCCCAGAAGTCGATCCCCACAGGGACCATCATGGCCATTGTGACCACATCTTTCATTTGTATCCTTAAAGGGGTAAAGGTGGGGGGCGCAGGCGCAGGTGCTGTCCGTCACGCCTTCCGCGGCTCGCTGCTGTGCCACCCGCAGCTTGGGTGAGCTGCTCTGGTGTAGGCTAGTTCTGACCACAACACCTGTCCCTTAGAGAGGGGCCTTAGAGAGGGGCCGATATGATTCGAGAAAATAAAACACGACACCTGGCACCACCTCCACAGTCGGTTACGGAATGTGACACTGTGTGTAAACTACAGACAGTAGCCATGTTACCACATGCAATATACCGCAGATGTTAGTAACACGTATCTGCGTGTGTATCACGTAATGGTCACACACATGTGCTCTAGTCAGTTTTACCCGCTGTGTCACGGAGCTGCCGGCGGAGCCTTTCTTCTCATGGCAGTGTGTCCCTTCTAAGCGAGCCAGTGTCCCTGCAGTGGTCACACGGCAGGCCTGCACGTCCTCCCTGATCGGAGGCCCCGTTCCCTGGAGCCAGAGCTCAGCAGTGAGGAAGGTGCCCGAGGGCCACGGGACATGGCAGTGCCCAGAGTGGGTGGGCAGGCACAGGTGGGTCCAGGCCCGTCTGCGACCAGGGCCCTGCTGCCAGCACGTGGTGTCCACTGCTTCCTTGACATGAGCCATAGACCTCTCCTGCATCATGCTTTTTGGGGCCTGCATCGAAGGCGTGATCTTGCGAGATAAGTATGTTGGTTTTTATGTGCAATTTCTAGGAACTTCTGGGGACAGAGTCGGTTTTCTTTAGCTGTGAAATGGAGATCACTCAGGACTTCACGCTGCTTGTGTAGAGCAGTGGGCCCCCATGGTCCCTTTGTTGAGATTCTGTTTGGTCTGATGCCTCCATCCTGCTCCTGCTGGGAGACCACAGAGTCACCTCAGACCTGACAGAGCTGGGGGTGCAGGGGATCCTGGGAGAGGCATGGGGAACCCCACTGACCCCACCACCGCTCAGTGGAAGAGCGGCCAGTGCCCCAGGCTGTTGCCCACCAACCTGCTTTCTGGTAGCTGCGTGTCCATCCGCCCCTGGGGTGTGAGGGCTGCAGGTCCCTGATAGTGAGGTCCTGCCACTGTCTGTCACTTGCAGGAGTGACAGTGGCCTCATGGACCCTGGACGGGCCAGCCATGGCTTCCTGGGGGGCCCTCGGGGAGCAGGGCCCGTGCGTTTACTTGGGGGGAGTGCCGTTGTGCCCACTAAGCAGCTGGGAAAATGTTTAATCTTCAGCTCATGTTTTCAACATGCACCCCGCCCGCCCCTCCCACAGGTTCGGGGAGGCCCTGCAGGGGAACCTGGTCATCGGCATGCTGGCCTGGCCCTCGCCCTGGGTCATCGTCATCGGCTCCTTCTTCTCCACCTGTGGCGCCGGCCTGCAGAGCCTGACGGGGGCACCGCGCCTGCTGCAGGCCATTGCCCGAGACGGCATCATCCCCTTCCTCCAGGTGAGCGGCTGCCCACAGGTTGGGGGCGCCCTTCCGAGAGCGGGACCCTTGGGAAGGAGCATGTCTGGAGGGTCCCGTGCCCGAGGTTCTGCCCCAGAGCACAGCCTTTACGGTTAAAGGTGGTGGGAAGGGCCCCTGTCCCCACCTTCAACCGGCAGCCCCCTCCCCAGATGGTCACTGGGCTGAGGGCATGGGTGCCGGGATCAGAGGCAGCCCCTCACCGCCCTGGGCTGGCAGAGCGGTTCACAGGCGTGGCTGTGGGAGCCGCCTCTTCCCAGGGGGTTGGCATGTGTCCCGTGGGACTTTGCGCCCAGGACTGCCCCACTGTGACGATGAGGGCCATGGAGTCCGGAGCCCCTGCTTCCTCCCGTTGGGGCTGACGCCTCTGGGAGGAACTTGGTGCTCTGGCACCACATGACAAGGGCCGCACACGCGGGGCTTAAACAGCACAGGCTGAGCCTCTCCCGGGCTGGAAGCCAAAGTCCGAGGTCAGGGTGTCTCGGGCTTCCTCCTGAGGCCTCTCCTTGGGGAGCAGACGGCCCCTTCTCCCTTAGTGCTCACAGGGCCATCCCTGTGTGTGTCCGTTCTACTCTTCTTACAATGACCCCAGTCAGAGTGGATCAGGGTCCAGCCCAGTGACCTCAACTCCAAACATGGTCTTGTCCTGAGGTGCTGGGGCAGGACCTCACCAGGCGCATTTTGGGGACACACCGACCTTCATATTTATTGAGCATCTGAGGCTAGCGTGTGGCTGTGGCCCAGCGTCTGCCGTTCTCACGTAGTTTCCTGAAACCAATCCCAGCAAGACTCGGGTTTCTTCCCCTTTCACGGCTTCCGTCTGTCCTCTCAGGAGAGACAAGGTCGTGGAGGGTGCACTGCCGGCCCAGGGACTGTGCTGGACTGTTGGGAGGTGGCCCTGGTGTTGGGGAGACCCCCCCCCCCCCCCCGCCCCCCGCAAGGCTTGGCTGGTGGGACTGCTCCCCTGGGTCTGCATTTTGTGTTTGTTCTGTGTCTATGCCGTGTGCTCAGTTTCCCTTCCCAGAATCTTGGGCAGCGGGCAGTGTGTGGGAAGAACTTCTCAAGCCTGGTGTCCCTGAGCATGGGGCAGACCTTCTGGAAGGTTCTGTCACCCACATGGCTGTGGGTGAAGGTCCAGGTGCCTTGTAGGGAGGTCCTTGCAGAATTCTTTCCCCTCGAGGCTGGGCTTAGGATCCCAGGAGACCCCTGTCTGACATCCTGGGTGTTGCCCTGTACCTGGCAACCCCCTGCCAGGGCCCTGGGTCTGATGGCACACAGCTGCTGACTGCCTCACCAGTTCTGGGGTCAGGTTTTCTTCCTGGGAGCAGGGTGCATCATGGAAATCCACTTCTTCATATGTTGCATCTCTGAGGCCCTGTGGGTTGGACCAGCCAACTCCAGGCGTCGTTCCTGCGGCCATCGGGCCCTGGCCCCCAGCCCACGTGGCCTTTTCCCTGCAGGTGTTCGGCCACGGGAAGGCCAACGGGGAGCCCACGTGGGCCCTGCTGCTCACCGCCCTCATCTGTGAGATCGGCATCCTCATCGCTTCCCTGGACAGTGTGGCCCCCATCCTCTCCATGTGAGCTGAGCACGGGCACGGCAAGGGCATGTGGGACCAGGCGTGGGGATGCGGTCGCCACTGTGGCCACTGTAGGACCATGAGGCCCAGTTCTCAGGGCTGGCCTTCTGCTCAGGGGACCACAGACAGGGATGGGCCCAGCGGCCCAGGTGATTAGGTGTGGGACAGTGATGTGGACAGGAGGCCAGGGAGACCCAAAGGAGGGACAGTGATGTGGACAGTGGGACAAGGATACCCCCACAGGAGGGACAGTGATGTGGACAGGAGGCCAGGGAGACCCCACAGGAGGGACAGTGATGTGGACAGTGGGACAAGGAGACCCCCACAGGAGGGACGGTGATGTGGACAGGAGGACAGGGAGACCCCTTACACTGGAAGAGCAGTGATGGGGACGAGGGCCTCGTGGGAGGTGGTGGGCAGGGACTCCCGCAGGACAGAGCAGATGCTGAACCACCGTGGGACCTGGCTCGGCTCCTCTGATGCTGCTTCTTGGTCCCCAGGTTCTTCCTCATGTGCTACATGTTTGTGAACCTGGCGTGCGCGGTGCAGACCCTGCTGCGCACCCCCAATTGGCGCCCACGCTTCAGATACTACCACTGGTAAGACTACTGCCTGTAAGGCTACGCTGGGAGGGTGCACAGTGCGTCTGCCAGGCCAGCTGCTGCCCTGCCGGGCCCGGAGGCTGCGGGGCCCTGGTTGTCCTTCGTGGAAGCGCCCAGCCAGGCTGGTGAGGACGGCGTGCCTGCTTGTCACCCGGGACGCCCACTGTGGGCAGCCTTGTCTTCACTGTGGGACCCAGGCTGCTGGGTCTTGTGTTCCCTGGGTGTCAGGTGCTGGGTTTCGTGCCCATCGGGGTGCAGAGAGCCTTGGGGAGCGAGTGGGCGTTCAGCACAGTTGAAGAGCCAGGGCTGTGACCGGTGTCGTCAGGCCGTTCCAGCCCTCAGGGCCCACTCAGGATGGAGGAGCCGGCTGCCAGGCATCCCTAGCGTTTTGTAGGAGTAACGAAAAGAAAGGTTTTCATGAAGGGACTAGTCCTGTTTTTGAGGCAGCTGCTGAGATGCTAGTTTGGGGCATGGGACAGTCCGTGTGTGAGATGTGGGGGTCGGGGTCCGGGCCGGGGCATGGACTCTGGTCCCCACTTGCGGCCATTGAATGACCACATACTCCCCCAGGACCCTGTCCTTCCTGGGCATGAGCCTGTGCCTGGCACTGATGTTCATCTGCTCCTGGTACTATGCCCTGTTTGCCATGCTCATCGCCGGCTGTATCTACAAGTACATCGAGTACCGAGGGTGAGCTCTGCGGGCCACGGCCGCCGCGGTCACAGGGTCCCTGCCAACTGGGGCATGTTCTCCGAATGGGGCCTCCCTGAGGGGGGCGGGGGCGTTGGACCGGAGGGTGCAGAGGGACCTGGGCAGGATCTCAGCTGCAGCCGTCATATCAGTGGACAGGTGGAGAGCTGCCACGTCTGCTGTTCTCAACTGATCCCATGTTGTGAGACACAACATTAGGTTTATCTGTGTCTATATATAAACGCCACGTTTTAGTGTGCTTTTTGGAAACAAAAATCCACCGGATGGCAGCACTGACGTGTGACAGGTTTCAACATTTCCAGAAACCACACGGTCAATAAAAAACAGCCGAGGGCAACCATAGTGCCCATAGGTTACCTGCATCTCAGAGCCTGTAGTTCCTCACTGGGCGGTTCCCCAGCCACCCTGGTCCCTGCGGGGTGGGGTGGGGCCTCTCGGGGAGGTGGGCCCTCTGGCCAGGTGGCAGGTGGGCGGCTGCCAGAAGCTCCGTCCCAGCTCTAGTGGTTTGGAAGGAGGGTCTGAGGCTCATGCTGGTGAAGCCCAATCTTTTGGAGCCAGCTCTGCCTAGGTCTCTGCCTGCCCATCAGCCCCCGCCACACCTTCTCCTGCAGTCCCCCAGTTGGCCCATCTGAGGTCCCTTACAGGTGCCAGGGTCACCTCCCCCACCCCTTCCCGCCAGGGTGCCCCTCCCCATGTCCTGCCCCTCCTGCTCTTGGCCTGCCTGCTAGCCCTCCTCCGTCACAGAAGTGCAGAGAGACCCCAAGGCAGCTTTCTGGGCGCTGCCCTGCGGGCACCTTCTGAGTGTGCTGTGGGGGCCTCACTGCCGCCCCTTCCTCTGCAGGGCCGAGAAGGAGTGGGGCGATGGCATCAGGGGGCTGTCGCTCAACGCTGCCCGCTACGCCCTGCTGCGTGTGGAACACGGCACCCCCCACACCAAGAACTGGAGGTGAGTGCCGGCGGCCCTGCCCTCTGATCCCATGGAGCACTTGTTTCTAAAGCAGACTTAGAAACTGGTCCTCCTCTTGTTAGGGAACATGTCTCAGAAGCTTCGAGTGCCTTCCCTCCATCCGTGGGGTTGAGAGGGAGGGGTGTGGTCAGCTTGTGTCTGATCAGACATCTGGAGGGCAGTGCTGGCTCTAGGCTGGACCTGAGCTGTGGGTGTGGGAGTGGTGAGCTTTCCTAGGGGCTCCTGGGATGGAGGATTTCAGCGTGCAACAGCTGGGCTGTGCCCTCTTCTCACTTCTGGGAAGGGAGTGGGGGAGGGAATTTAATCTGTACTGAAAGCCCTTGGTCTCCCCTCCTGCACTTACCTGAGGTGTTAACAGCCAGGCACAGGAGGTGCCCACTGGGGTTTTCAGCAGGAGCCTCAGGCTCAGGGGCCCCAGGCGGCATTTGACTATTCACCTGTCCCATCTGTCCACCTGTCCCACCTGTCCACCTGTCCCACCTATTCACCTGTCCCATCTGTCCACCTGTCCCACCTGTTCACCTGTCCCATCTGTCCACCTGACCCACCTGTTCACCTGTCCCACCTGTCCACCTGTCCCATCTGTCCACCTGTCCCACCTGTCTACCTGTCCCACCTGCCCACCTGTCCCACCTGCCCACCTGTCCCACCTGTCCACCTGTCCCACCTGTTCACCTATTCCACCTGTTCACCTGTCCCACCTGTCTACCTGTCCCACCTGTCCACCTGTCCCACCTGTTCACCTATCCCATCTGTCCACCTGACCCACCTGTCCACCTGTCCCACCTGTCCACCTATCCTATCTGTTCACCTGTCCCGTCTGTTCACCTGTTTCACTTGTCCTACCTGTCTCAACATGTCCACCGGTGAGTGTGTGGCGATGAGTTGCCACGGTAACTGCTATCCCTACACAGGCCCCAGGTGCTGGTGATGTTGAACCTGGACTCGGAACAGTGTGTGAAGCACCCCCGCCTGCTGTCCTTCACCACGCAGCTCAAGGCTGGCAAGGGCCTCACCATCGTGGGCTCTGTGCTGGAGGGGACCTACCTGGACAAGCACGTGGAGGCCCAGCAGGCCGAGGAGGTGGGTGGGCACAGGCTCGGACTGGAAGACGGATGTGGGACCAGGGTGGCCTGTGCAGGGGGCGGAGAGGGTGCGGGCCGGCCGTGTCTGCCTGGGCTGCAGGTGAAGGTCTCCCATCGCCGATGCCCCGGGCACAGTGTTGTGTGTTTTGCTATCACTGGTCTCAGAAAAGACAGTGGCCTTTGAGTTTGAAACACGCAGGACTGAAACCTGCTTAAGAAATGCCCCCACATGCGCTGCTCTGAGACCTTAAAGAGACAGTGCAGGTGACGCTCAGGAGGCTGCAGGCCCGGTGCCCAGGGCCGTTGAGCTCAAACCTCGGAAAGGTCCTGATGTTCCGGTTTCTCTAGAGCCCTTGTGACGGCCCAGCTCCAGTCCGTTTCCTTCCTCGTTGGAGGTCCCTGTCCTGCTGGGTTTGCCTGCTCAGAGTCTCTGAGGTCTCAGCAAAGCCAAGGGAGGGAGTGACTCTAGCCCTTTGTATGAATGTCCTGCTTACAGTGGCTGTAACTCATCACACCTGAGGGGCTGACAACACAGGTTTATCCTCGCTCTCTTTGGGCCGGAAGTCCAAAATCAAGGTGTTGCAGGGTCCCACCCCCTCCCAAGACTTCGAGGAGGAACCTTCCTGCCACCTTCAGCCACTGGAGGCTCCAGGTGTCCCTGGGCTTGTGGCCACATTCCTCACATTTCTGTTCCTGTCTTTGCCTCTGTGCCTTCTCTGTGCCTCTGTCTTTCCTCTTCTGTCTCTTATAAGGACACTTGTCACTGGATTCAGGGCCACCTGGGTGATGCAGGATGGTCTCTTCATCGTAGGATTCTTACCTGCAAAGACCCTTTTTCCAGGGTCTTTGAATGTTTAAGGCCACATTCACAGGTCTTCAAGATTAGGATTCAGGCATATCTTTTTGGGGGCCACCATCAACCCACGATAGTCTGTCCTCTGAACCCCAAAATGCTCATCTGTCTTATGTGCAGAATACATTCATCTTACCCCAACACCCTCCCCAGCCTCCGCTCATTATCAGTTCAGCCCAGAATCCCATCTGGCTATCAGAGGTCCCGAATCTCATCTCCATCATTTTAATTGAGTATTGGTGCACCTCTGGGTATAGTTCATCCTGGGCTGAATTCCTCTGTCCACAGACCTCCGAGACTTAAGAAAACAACTGATCTGTGTTCCAAAGTACAACGTGGGGTAGACCTGGGAGAGACATTCCCATTTTAGGAGGCAGACACGTGAGGAGTTTGAAATCCAGCGGTTGGTTCCCTTGGTCTCAGGGCCGGGAGTGCGTCTCTGTGGCTCGTGGCTCTGCCTAAAGCCTGAGCCTGGCCTCTGTGGGCTGCTCAGCGTGGCCAGGAAGACCAGCATCTGCCCGTGGCATTGCTTTCATGGAAGACTTGCTTTTGGTCACTGAGTTGAGCCTCCTTTGATATCGAGCTGGCTGGTCAGATGCCTGGTGACCGAGCAGACAGACGCTGCACACGGCGGGGCACCTGGTGGGCACCTGGTATTTCATCCTGAGCCTGTGAAGTACCACATTTTTTCTTAGAAGAGTGGTTAGCTTTGATGTGGTCTAGTGAAGTTCTCAACAAACCAGGTGTTTAACCCCAGGCTCAACGTGTTCCAGTGAAATAGTGGGCCGTTTTGTGAGACATACAGATCACGTTGAAAGAACCACCTCAAGTTTTCCCCCCGCACTGACCATCCCTCCCCTCTCCCGCACGTGCATGGCCGCAGGCACACACAGACAGGGGGTCCCCCGGAGCATCTGCCAGGTCCTGAATCTGGTACCACAGGCACCACCCACGCTGAGCCTGTGGCCTTACCTGAGGCAGGGATGTCAGTGTGGGGTCCGCCCAGGCTGCCCTGGCCCCTGGTGGTGGGCTGGCGCCCCGGTCTGCGCCATGGGCACTATGGCACTGACTCCTGGCCTCTCCCCAGAACATCCGGTCCCTGATGGGCGCCGAGAAGACCAAAGGCTTCTGCCAGCTGGTTGTGTCCTCCAACCTGCGGGATGGCATGTCCCACCTGATCCAGTCGGCTGGCCTGGGGGGCATGAAGCACAACACGGTGCTCATGGCCTGGCCCGAGTCCTGGAAGGAGGAGGACAACCCTTTCTCCTGGAAGAACTTTGTTGGTGGGTAACGTCTCCCACAGGCTGTGGGTGTCAGGGCAGCCTGCTCCCCGGAGGCCTGTTGGGGCCCCGGGCTGTGCTATTTCACTTGAAAACATTTGAAAAGCAAATGGCCCTTTGAGCCACCCTCTCCCTTTCTCCCAACTATGCCCCCCAGTGGGCCATCCCTGGGGAGGTACCTGGCTTGGCCACCCACACCCCTGTGCCAGCTGCCGAGCTGCTGATGGAGCAAGCGCTGCCTTTGGAGCCGCCCCAGGTGGGGGCTTCGTGGGGATCCTGTGGCCGCCTCCTGCACTGGCTGGTGCCCAGCGTCTCCATGGCGTGTGCAGTGCTGCCGAGGCCTTGCTGACCCGTGTGCTGCCTCTCCACAGACACCGTTCGAGACACCACGGCAGCGCAGCAGGCCCTGCTGGTGGCCAAAAACGTGGACCTGTTTCCGCAAAACCAGGAACGCTTCAGCGATGGGCACATCGACGTGTGGTGGATCGTACACGACGGGGGCCTGCTCATGCTGCTGCCCTTCCTGCTGCGGCAGCACAAGGTGGGAGCGGGGGACACGTGGGGTGGCTCACAGGTGGGGGTTGGGTCACAGGTGGGAGGTCAGGGGCCATTCATTGGTGGGTGGGGGTTACACTGTCGGAGAGTGCCAGGGGGAGTCACATGAGGTGGGAGACTGGGTGGCCTGTGTCCCCCGAGGTGGGCAGTGGGGCCAGCGTGCCAGAAGCTGCCCTGAGTGCGGATGTCCGTCCCCCCAGGTGTGGAGGAAGTGCCGGATGCGCATCTTCACGGTTGCGCAGGTGGACGACAACAGCATCCAGATGAAGAAGGACCTGCAGACGTTCCTGTACCACCTCCGGATCAGCGCGGAGGTGGAGGTGGTGGAGATGGTGAGGACCTGGGCTCGGTGGCGGGGCTGCTGGCTGTGCTGTTTTGTTCACGTTCCCCAGGCCCTTTTCTGTTTCAGGGCCCCGCGCTGCACACCCTCCTCTGGGATGTGACAGTTTCTCTCTCTTTTCCTTTGCGACCGTGCCAGTTAGAGGGACTCGGGTGCTTTGTAAACTGTCCTCCAGGTTAGGTTTGCCTGATGTTTTCCCCATGGGTGGGCTGAGTTTTGTGTGAGAGGAAGACTCCCAGAGGTGGCCTGCCTTCTCTAGTTTGTCCTGTCAGGGGAATGTGACATTTTACCTGTCCCAGGTGATGAAGACAGAGAACTGTGAGGGCTGTTCACACACACGGGCGCTTACACAGTCTCATACTCTTCTTCACATGCTCACGTTCACCAGCATCATGTCTGTGCACACACACACACACTCCCACTTATACATACTTGTGCACATGCTCACCCATAGATGTGCTTACACACACATGCTGATTCACATATATGCTCACACACTCACTCGCACATGTACACCCACACACATGCTTACCCACACACGGGATCACACTTACATGCAGTCACACGTGCACACACGCTCACCCCTACTGGGCTGGGGGCTCTGAGCCACAGAGGGAGGGGCCGGGCCACCTGTTGTTCCAGTGCCTGCTCCACCTGAAGCGGTGATCTGTGGTGAGAGCATCGCGTTCTGTACACACTGAGTTTGCTGTGTCCTGGGGCGTTCTAGGTTGAGAACGACATCTCCGCCTTCACCTATGAGAAGACGCTGGTCATGGAGCAGAGGAGCCAGATGCTGAAGCAGATGCAGCTGTCCAAGACGGAGCGGGAGAGGGAGGTGTGTGTGGGCCCGGAACCCTCAGTAGAGGTGGCCAGTCACATGGGTGCAGGTGCAGGACCCATTGTTCCTCCAGACCCCCCCGGGCTGTGGGGACCAGGGTCTTTGCGGTCACTTTGAGCCAGCTTTCCGAGCTGGGGCAGGGGGAGACGGTGAAGGAGGAGAGGGAAGTGATGAATTTGGCCTGGAAGCCCAGGGGGAGGGTGGACTGGTGGGAGTGGGGGCATCACTAGGACCCCAACTGAGAGGCCATCCGGGCGTCTCTGGTTTCAGTTGGGCACAAACCTTGGTTCCGTGGGCCAGCGGCTCCTCCCTTCCATGCTCACTCTTCCCCGGGAGGTTTGGAGACCTGCTGTGGTGAGTCCTGTTGCTGCCCCTGCCCTCCCTCCAGGCTCAGCTAATTCACGACCGGAACACCGCATCCCATTCTGTGGCGGCCACCAGGACCCGAGCCCCTTCCACGCCCGACAAAGTGCAGATGACCTGGACGAAGGAGAAGCTGATCGCCGAGAAGTTGAAGAACAAAGAGACCAACATGTCCGGGTTCAAAGACCTCTTCAGCCTGAAGCCGTGAGTGGCAACCTGGGGGCCCGGGTGGCAGGTCCCACCTCCCTGTGTTGCCTGTGACCGGGCAGCGGGCACACAGCTGCAGGCTGGCAGGCCTGGAGGGCAGGGAACCAGCCCAGGGGCCGCAGTGTCCTCTCGGGGCTGGGTGGCTGGGCCCGGGCAGTGAGTCAGTCGTGGGGCTGCTGACTGTGTTCTTGGTGAATCTTACAGCAGCTAGAAGTGAGGGCTCCTGGACGGGTCAGAACTCCCAGCTTGGACCTGCTGATGATGCAGGTGCCTGTCAGGGACAGAGACCTGTCCCCCTGCCTTGGCTCCCGCCTGTGGCGTTGAGCTGAGAACCGCCAGGGCTGGCAGAGGTGCCCGTGGAGGACACAGTGCGGCTGGGCCCCAGGAATGGGTCTGGGTTGCGTCATAGTCACACAGCCCCTGTGTCCCGGATTGGAGGGCAGAGCAGCGCCTCCCTGAGGTCGTTAGCGGAGGGCTAGACCTAAAGCCCGGGTGGTTGGGAAGGGCCTGCAGGCTTTCTAGGACCCTCGCAGAGAAGACCAAGGTAGGCCAGGAAAGGGCAGCCTGGGATGAGCCTACAGTAGTTGAGAAGTGTATACTGTGATCACTGCTGAAGTAACATATTCTCTCTGTTTTCTCTTCCATGTAGAGAATGGGGAAACCTGTAAGTCACTCACCTGGTTTAGGGTATCTGTTAGCCTGCTTGCTTCGCATGCCTGACCCACGTACCCTGAGTAACCCGTGTGTGCGTGCTGTGTGTGCGTGCGTGTCCGTGTGCAGGCGGAGCTTGCTCGCCGCTGCTGTAGCTTTCCGTTATTTCCTGTCTAATTGCTCTTCTCCATTCAGAGCGGCTCACGGCACATTCCTGACATGCATTCTCTAAATTCCGCAGAAGCACAGAGATCTGGGCCGGTTGGTCCTGAGCCGGCTCCGAGCGGAAGCATGTGTCTTGGTAGCTGTTAGTTGATTCATCCACATCCCTGGATCAAGGCACTCAGATACCAAACCTCAGTTCTGCGGGGACAGGATTTCCTGTGCCCCCCACATCCGACGCCTTTTCACCCTGTGGGAAGCTGCTGCTCTCTAACGTCTGTGTGAAAAGGGATGTGGATGAATTCTCTGTACGGTCAGGGCGGGACTTAGTCCCACGGACAGGGGGCCGGGGCCAGGCTGGCCAGCGGGGAGGGAGGGCCCCCTGAAGCTGCTGTTGGTCCATCTGTCCGTCCCTCTTTTTCTGTTGTGTCCCCCATTCCCTGGCTGCCCCAGGAGCTGTTGGGCTGTGTTCTCCTGCGGTGGCCCAGTCCAAGGCAGTGTTCACAGTGAACTCTGGGGTCTTGGTGGCTCCACTTCCTTTTTTGACCCCTAAACCTGAGTGAATTAGGTAACAGTGTTGGTCCATTAAAATCCCCCCCAAGTCTATAAATTAAACAAACAAACAAACAAACAAACAGGTAGACACAGGATAGGGTTCCTCCCTAAAGCGCTGTGGCACCCTGGGCCTGCTGAGACCCCTGTGCGGCACCCGTGGGCTCAGGACAGGCTCCATGCACCCAAACCCCCAACCCCTGCCTGGAGCAGGGGTCAGAATGGACCCCCAGGCGGGGGGGCTCAGAAGAGAATGAACCAGGAAGAGGCCGCGTCCTGGGCAGAACTGAGCCTGTGGGTGTCGGTTCCTCCAGGGCCGCACTCCTCATGGTTAGGCTGGGAGAAGCTTCGGAAGGTGGGAGGTCAGCCCACCCTGACATGTGCGCACCTTACGGTGGTGTCCCCAGGGCACCTGCACTTCGGGGTGGTTTGCTGGCTCTCCGGGGTGTGCAGCACGTGTTTTTTCAGCGTTTCCTCAGTCCTCGCCGTGTCGCCACCAGGGACCAGAATCGCCATTCGACTTACCACCCCTGTCCCCGCCACCTACCCCCACCCTGGACTTAATTCCCAGCCTCTGAAACCCTGTTTCGAAAGCTCTTCTCCCTCTGGCAGAGTCGGTGTCTCTGATACCTTTCCGACTTTGTGGACTCCGCAGACTCTTAGCTTCTGGGGACCTGAGGGCCATCCTGTCCCTGTTGGGGCATTTGACCTGCACCGGGGTCACTTTGTTCTGGAGCCACGGGTCCTTCCAGACCCAAACCTCTGATTTTAAGATTATATGTGCTTTCAAACTCTCAGCCCTAAGAGACCCTTTAATACCTCACACATGCGTTTCTGGAATTGCAGCCCTCCCCAAGCACACTGGTAATTGTGGTCTCTCCGGGCACCTAATTCATGGTTGTTGTGATGAGAGGTCCCGGTTGTGACTCGGACAGAGACCCGATCTCTAATTTTATCAGATGGAATTGGAGGGAGAAAATAAAGGGTCTGTGTCCCTGTTTTCCTGCTGGTAATAATTGGTGGTTATAATCAGGTTTATTGGGTTGAAGGGTTGAGTTGATCAAAGAGTACGGCCTGGGCCTTTGTCCTGCAGGCCTTTTCCCGACCCCTCGTGTGCGGCCTCTGTCTGTCTGTCTGTCTGCCCGCCGTCCCTCTCGTGTCCCGGGCACAGTGCCCTTGTAGAAGGGCTGCAGCCAGACTGGATGTCCTGAGGCTGGCCAAGGATCCCCTGTGTGTGACCCCAGAACTGTCCAGCACAGGAAGATGCAAATGCTTTGAGGTGGGCGGGCTCCGAAGACAGCTGCTCCTGAGTGCTCATTGGAGCAATCCCCTAGGGAGAGGACCCATGGCCACCTGGCTGGGGACCCGTGGGGCCCTGTGGGGGCCTGAGTGCCTGGCGAGCCGGAGGGTGTGGTCTGCAGTCTCCCTAGATGTGTGGAGTGTGGAGAACTGGGTAGTGAGTGAGGCCCCGCAACACAGGGTCGTGGAACGTTGGAAGCTCTTGTCCTTCAGACAGAGCCAAGAGCAGGGGCGCCCAGGAGGACCCAGAGCAGGTTGGACCTCATAGTGGCCGCATCCTTGGCCAGGATCTCAGGCGCTGGTACCGGACTTCAGACTGTAGTGGGGGTGGGAGCCAGGTGCGGGGGCCTGGCTTCTTCCCCTCTACCTCTGGGCTCCTCGGACCCCAGCCTGTGTCAGGATGCGAGAGAGGTTGGCGTGTGCACTGGGTTTAGCAAACTCACCTCAGGGTCGTGTTTAAAGCAAGGTTTGGCCGCCACGCCAGGGATTCCAATGGACCCAGTTCAGAGCCCCCGGATATGTGAGCGCCTTTCTGCGCCCAGACAGCTAGCTCCCCCCGAAGCATTTGTTTCTGCCTGTGTGGACAGCTGCTTGTAAACTAGACGCTCGGCAGCTTTAGTGAGCCTCAGTCTGAAGTGTCGGGAGGCCAAAGCCTTCTGGTTGCTGAGTAAATCCCCCTCTCTGCCCTCTATCCCCAAAAGGGTCCTCCGCCCGTGGACTCGCCGCCCATGCGGCCTCAGGGCTGTGAGTCCGTGTGAATCGGATTTGTTTCCACTCGGCCTTTCTAATGCGAGCGAAGTGGGGCAGGTGGGGGTTCAGACCTGGCCTGGTGCCCAGCATCGTGGGCGGGGGGTGCAGAGTGACCGCTTTCCTTTTGCAGGAACCAGTCCAACGTTAGGA
Source organism: Myotis lucifugus (assembly GCF_000147115.1). Lineage (NCBI taxonomy): Eukaryota > Metazoa > Chordata > Mammalia > Chiroptera > Vespertilionidae > Myotis > Myotis lucifugus. The sequence continues at coordinate 49,393,147 of NW_005871048.1, read as the reverse complement.
GGATGCACACGGCTGTGAAGCTCAACGGTGTCGTCCTGAATAAGTCCCAGGATGCCCAGCTGGTCCTGCTGAACATGCCGGGGCCCCCCAAAAACCGACAGGGGGATGAGAACTGTATCCTTTCCCAGACGCCATCTTGGGGCAGGGGCAGGTGGGGTGGGCTCTGGGCTCCGAGCACCGCCTGGCCTGAGGCCTGTCGGGCTCCTGAGGCCTGTCGGGCATCTCTGGGACGGACCAGGCCTGGGTGACGGGTTCACAGGCTCTGCCCAGGCTCAGCTCTGAGCCCCCTCGGCACCTTGCTGCCCCTTAAACATCTTTCTATCCATTGAGCCCTGTGTCCCCACCCCACATAGTTGATCGGGGTGTGCCAGCCACAGAGTGGGAGGTTGTGACCTCAGAGGTCACAGGTCAGCCCTGCCCCAAACTGGTCTGTTGGCCTCTAGATGTGTGTCAGCTGCCACAGGCTGCAGGCTGCCTAGGGGTGTGGCCTGGGACCATCCTCCCCCGCCCTCCCCTGGGGGTGCAGGGGAAGAGGTGAGCAGGAGGAGTCCGCAGCTTGGCTCTCAGGTTCAAGCTTCTCACTGACCAGTTAGGGGTTTATGTCCTGGTGACCAGCATGTCCCGGTCTCTCTGGGTGTCTTGGTGGACAGTGGACACAGCTGTCAGGCACCTCCCTCCTGGTGGGTCTGCACCCAGAGCCCCCGGGGAGGGCAGGGGTCTCCTCTAGGTTCCCAGTTAGACCACCTGTGTCAGTGGAGGCCTCTTGTTGGGTGGGGTCAGCGCCTCCAGCTGCATTCCTGGGGCCCCTGCCTGCCCTGGGTCTCTCCCCCGCCCCCAGCTTTCCCTGACTCTGCCCTCACCCTCTTTCTCAGACCGAATCCTAACAACAGAGGACCCTGAGTAAGTCACTCTTCTCACGCTTTAGGCTACGTGTCCCATGGGATCAGCTATGGCCTTAACTCCGTCCACCCCAGATATGGAGTTCCTCGAGGTCCTGACCGAGGGGCTGAACAGGGTGCTCCTGGTCCGGGGCAGTGGCCGGGAGGTGATCACCATCTACTCCTAACGCTCCGGAAGCTCGCCGGGCAGGCACAGGGGTTGTGTCCAGCACAGACCACAGCCTGGCCTGCCAGCGTGGCTTCCTACAGAAGTTTCTAGAATACCATTGGGCTCTCCTGTGCCAACTGGGAGCCAGCGCATGACTGGAAAGGTTTCCTCGAGGCCGAGGGGAGATGAGATGCCCGTGGTGCTCCGGGTGCTCCTGAGGGAGGCTCCGAGTGCCTGGGGCCGGGCCGCCCCTCTGGCGAGGGCCATGCACCGAGCCTCTGGATTCTAGAATTCATTCTCCTGGCCATCCCGCCCGGGCTGGGGCTGCGTCACATTTCAGTTCTCCCCCATCCAGGACATTCATAAGAAGCCACACTTGGTCTGAAGTTGACCCTGGGGCCATTAGGGTCCGTGTATGAAGGCGAAAGGTCAGCCTGTGGCTAAGGGCTCAGTACAGGTTCTCCAGCAGCCCCTGATCTGTCTGTTCTGTTGGATGTCCTTGTCTGTTTCCATATGTAAGGCAGGGAGGCCAGCCGCCCACGCCCACATCCCTGGCTCTGCTGGTGGCATTGGTCAGGTGCCCGTCTCGTTGGTTGTGTGGGAACATGAGGTGGGTTGTCCAGCTGGGCTTGTGCCCCAGGAACCTCTGAGGAAAAGCACCCCGATGAGCCCAGGTGTGCGCTGCTGGGAACTTCAGCCTCTCAGAAGCACTGGCGGCCCGGCCCTGTGGGCACATTTCTGAGACACGGAAACTGTAAAAGCCGAGTGTTCACACCTTCAGAACCGTGAGCACACCACACAGTTCAGCGTCTGACACACTTGCTCCTGTGGCCTCCATGTTCCCCCCTCGGGCTCCGGGGAGGGGTACCTGCCGAGGCTGTGGGGGTCCTGGGGCGGGAAGGGAACATGCACTGAGTTGTCCGGCTGCAGCCTGGTCCCTCCACCGCACGGAGGGGTGGCGACAGCTGTGTTTAGGGCACTGACGCGGTACCTTTTAGCGATCTGTGGACTTCGCACTTTACCTTGTGGTCTTTCTGCTTGTGGTCGTGAACACGTGCACTGTAGATGCTGCAGTAATTTGTGCCTCACTCCCCATGTGGCTTATTTATTTCTTTAAACACCTGGGCATTTCAATGCTGCGTGGTCCCCAGAGGTTGTCTCTATGAAAGGCCCGAAGGACCACGTCCTTGGCTCTCTCAGGCTTCCATGGGGTCCCAAGAGAGTGGACCTGGGCCTGGATTTCACGTCGGGGCAAAGACTAAGCGTGCATTTCTAGATGGTTCTGTGGAGCCATCGGGCAGCCTAGAGGGCCAGCATTGCCATCCGAGTGGCCACTGGCCAGAATGTGTGCCAAGTAGCTGCAGCCGGCGGGGGGTAGGGGTGGGGTTCAGACTTGGACCGTCCTGGTTCAGCATTGAGTTAAGCGAAACCGTCTCACTCACAGATGCCTGGCGAGGGGTCACGTGTCCGCCCCACCCGCCTGTCCTCGGTCTGTGAGCACCACCCAGCCTCCCCACACTGAGCTTTGTGTAACTGTAACCGCAGCCAGTTCACGGGGATTTTGTTCTTTTTACAGGCTCCTTGTCTTTGTATGGTTTTCGTTAGTAGAAGAATAAAATCTATGTTGAAGAATCTCATGTGTCTCATTCGGCATAAAAATTAGATAATTGCAGACGATGCCCCCACGCCTCCCTTCCCTTGGAGGAGTTTGCTGACATTTCTGTCAGGATAGAATCAGCAAGTAAAACCTGTGACCAGAGGGACCCCTTATTCTAACACAGGATCACAGCCAGACCACGTCATACCCACCAGGAGGGAGGGGAGCCAAAGGGACAGGAAAACTGCCAGGTGGTGTGAGGTGTGGCTGCTGGAGAAACTGCTGAAGCTCCTAAAATTGTTAAACAGTCACTGACCCGCAATCTCGCTCCTGAGTGTATAGCCCAGAGGGATGTGTGTCCACAGACACTTGTGCGCACTGGTCACACCAGCCAAAATGTGGGAACAGCCCGCATACCCATCTGTGGACAAGTGACTAAACAAAACGTAAACGTATTCACTGGCATCTAATCCAGTCGTTAAAGGGAACGGCGCTCTGACGTGTGCTACCCCGCGGATGAGCTGCGTGGCAGAAGCCAGCCTCAGGTCACGGATGATCCCACTTACATGAACTGCAGGATGGTGGGATCCAGCAGAATGTGGGTTGGTGGTGAGGTAACGGGCTGGGGGAGGGGAAGGTGGCAGTGGGCATGGGGTTCTTTTTGGGGTGAAGGTGTTCTGAAGTCTCATGGTGAAGTGTGCACCGTCTGAATGTGAACACGATGCCATGTAGTGAGCAGGCGTGTGAAGCTGTTAACCGTGTCTCCTGGGGCCGTGGGAAGGGTGGACACGGGACTGCTGAGGAGGGACCTAGAGTGCCCAGCTGTCCTTTGGTCTCTGCTAGGGACCTTCACATCCATGACCTGGAGCACAGGGGCCCGGCCTCCGGGCCAGGAGTGAGGGTGTCATGGGGGAGTTGAAGGGCCAGGCCCCCGGGCGCTGTCAGACTCGTGGGAAGACATGGTAGGGCCCTAGGGTCCCGACTCGGCCACGCACCTGAGGGCACCCACGCAGCGGGGTCTGCGGGGAAGGTGTGGGCATAACCAGTGCAGCACAGAGTCCTCCAGGCCTCAGACAGCGTGGCACCTTCGCCACTGGACAGCCCTGGGAAGGGGTGCAGATGCACGAGACACCGGAGCCCAAATGTGTGAAAGGCAAACAAACGGCTGAGATGCGACAGAACCACTGTTGTGTGTCGGCCACAGTGCCTGTGAGTGCCCCTGAGCCCCTGAGGCAGCACTCGGCCTCTCTGCAGCTCCACTGCACTCACCCCGTGGGCAGGCACCTCCTTGCTGGGTAGGCTGCCGGCACCTGGCCCAACCAGGTGCTGCCAGCTATGCCTTTTGCCCTCTGAGGGACCCCTTCCACCCTGGGGGCTGCTTTCCTCGAGGTAGCCGTCTGGGCCATGGACCCTGGTGCGGACTCAATGCCACCCGCCCCTCCCTCCCACACGCAGGCTCTGAGGCCCGAGCCAGCACCGCCTGTCCACTCTGGCCTCCGGCCTCCCTGGCCTGGCATTGCTGGGGCCTCTCTGGTACAACTTCCCCCAAAGCCCTGTTTTGCCAGGATCTCGTCAAGCGCTCAGGAGACAGGAGGGTGGCTGTGGCTTGTCTGTTTCTTGGTTGTTTTTTTGAGGTTGTCCGGAGTGAGAGGCGGATGAAGGTGCAGGAGTCAGGGGACCCAAGGTCTCGGACAGCGCTCACATCTGCCCCATAAGCATGACTGCGGTGGAGAAGGGGGCCAAACAGACAACCACCCACTGGATTCCAGTGCCCTGATCTTTGAAGCGCCCCTGGAAGCATCATCTTTGTGTTGTCGGTCCAGAAATGAACAGTTAATATGTGGGAATGTCTGCACGAGCTTTCATTCATATGCCAGGCACAGTTATTGTTTCTTTTTTAAAATATATTTTTATTGATTGCAGAGAGGAAAGGAGAGGGAGAGAGAAATAGAAACATCAATGATAAGAAAGAATCATCGATCAGATGCCTTCTTCATGCCCCCCACTGGGGATTGAGTCCACAATCCGGGCATGTACCTTGACCAGAAATCGAACCGTGACCTCCTGGTTAGTAGGTCGGTCGATGCTACAGGGGCTTGGCAGCCAGGCTGTTTTCATCTCTTCACTGTGGATGTCACAATCCTGAGGAGGCAAGGTGTGTGCCCCTGCCCGCCAGAGGTCGCTACTGCCCGCAGGAGCTGGTGGGATGGATCGCGCAGGCGCAGTCATTCCCATCTGGACAATGATAGGCTTCTCTGCAGCTCGGACTCACGGGCAGCAACACACTCGGCTCCCGGTGTGTTTGCTGGCATTCATTGCACGCACGAACGGTTCTTAAAACCAGGGTCTGGGGTCAGAGGCTGGAGTTCAGGCCCACCCAACTTCCCTGCCAGCTGGTGAGCCGAGCACCTGCCCGAGGGCTGTGGGGGGCCGCAGGGCCTGCTGGGATTAACTAAACACGGTCCCTGAATGTGGGACCACGTGCAGGGGCTCTGCACCCTGAGGGACGGACCCAGGTTGGCATGACGGGCGCGTCTGTAAAAACCCTGCTGCCAGTGGTGTGGGTGTCACTGTGCAGATTCAAACGTGTTAGTGGAGTGTAGGCGTCTCACCAGGAGAGGGCGCTCCGCCCTGGGCAGCCGGCACCAGCCAGCCGGGGTCTGAGGATCTGAAACACCTGGAACTGAGATTCCAATGCTCTGGCCTCTAAAGATCCTGAGACCCCGCAGTTCTCCCTACACACGTGGCCTCGACTCAGGACAGACATTAGTTACTCGGAAATCCCGAGGGGCTTTACAACGGCCATGAACAGGAACGTGATGGCAGAAGGGAGGAGGCGGTGGCAAATGGCACGTGGATCTCTAGAGTCTCGGCACAGAGAGCCCCGTGTCTCCATGGGCAGCGCGGTCCTCCCAGCCCCAGGCAGTGGCCTGAAGTGTCCTGTTATCATAAACCCAACTTGGGGCTTAGGTTTGGGTTTGTTTGTTTTTTAGAGCAGTAACGTGGGGGGAAACATTACCCATACACCTGGAGTTGTGCATTAATTTCCCTTCTGCAAACGTCTGTGTAAACAGAGACAGGCACACTCTCTGTGCAGCATCAGCCCCCACAGGCTGGTGCAGGTGGACTGACCGTATCTATTTAAAAAGCTCACTTTGAAACAGGGAATGACATATTACAAAATGCACATATTTTTATTATGCCCGAGGGGGGAGGGAACTCAATTACAAGTCAATCACCAATTAGCTTGATTCTTAGACACAGTTCCACGAAGGAGAATGCAAAATCACCTGCACAGACTCTCAAAGTACCAGAAAGTCACTTGCTCGTCTCAGATGGAAGAAGGGGCAGCAGTGTCCTGCCACAGGGGGACGCTGCCAGCCAAGGCTCCACGACCCTCGGACACGTCACTGCCCCTTTCCCTCACCCTCCCAGAAGGAGCGCCACATTTTCCCACAGGTGGGCATCGTGGAAGCTTGATGAGCACTATGATGGTTTACGTGAGCCCAGAGAACAAGCGTCCTGCCTCCTACCTGTGCGGGTGTTTTAGGTGGAACCTTCCACCTGCCCCGGCCGTGCTGTCCACTGAAAGATGCTGGTGCCAGCCCCACCTGGACCTCCTCTTTGCTCTCATGGCCTCACCTCCAGAATTTCGTGACCACTGTGAGGAGCGCCTTGCACCCGCCTTGTGGCCGCCAGTCTTCTGTATGATCTGTGCTCCGTGTGGTGAGGCAGAACTCCCCACCGCACACGCAGCGGAGGAACCACTGCTCCCCAAACCACCTCCTTTGGGCTTCAGAACGAATAATTACACGAGGGCTGCAGCACTACGTGCACTCCCGGCTACGGGACAGCAAGGCCCCCCACCCTGCACGTCTCGGTCCCAGGCCCCCAGCGCACGAGGCACCATGAGACAAACACGGGCGTCAGCCGAGCAGAGTCCCTTCTGCGCCACGAGGGCTCATTTTGGGGTCACAAAGGAAAGATACGGTGTACTTTTCTATGCGTACATATGGTTTTATGGGTTACACAGAATCACTTCATAACTGGGGAACGTCAGTGGCATCACACGTGCTCATCCCAACGCGACATCCGTCAGGAGAACGGAGGAAAGGCGAGCGGAGGAAGCGCGAAGGGCCCGCTCCACGAGTGTCCACGGGTGCCACCGCAGCTGCCACGGGAGACCTGCAGCCGGGCTCCTGGCCGGGGGCGCCGGGCGGGCGTGCACGCTAGGACGGGTGGTGGTGGTGGTAATGGTGGTGGTGGTGGTGTTCGTGGTGGTGGTGGTGCTCGTGGCGCTGGACCACGGGCACCGAGTAGCCCTCCCCCACCAGCATGGGCGGCAGGTCCCGCACCACCTCGTGCTCCATCACCGCAGGCTGGCCCAGCGTGGCCTTGAGGGGAGAGTGGCCCTCCCTGCCCTTCTGCCGGTACCGCTTGTGGCCGTAGGGCTGCGGCGGGGGCTGTGGTGGGGGCTGTGGGAGGTGGTGACCGTCCTGGGGGGCCGGGGGCAAGGCAGCCGGTGGGTGGTAGCTGAAAGCCCTCCCGGGCTTGCCCCCACCTGGCATGCCCCCAATGGGCACGCCCCCACTGGGCACCCCAGGTGGCCTGCCCGCGCCCTTGGGGGACTTGAGGAACTGCTTTTCCTGTCCCTTCAGCCGGGGCTGCACGTCCAGGGCCCGGGCAGTGGGGTCGCCGGCCAGCAGGACATGGTCAGCCAGCACCTGGGACCTGCGGTTGTGCACAGTGTGTGCATCTGACTCCTGGGAGCGAGACCTGCTCGGGGGGTGTGAGGCCTTGCCCTGGTGCTCCTGCTTGGCCTGTGCTGGCGGGGACCCTGCACACATGGGACACAGACCATGAGACCCTCTGCGGGGCCTGACACCTCACCTTGGACCAGGTACCCCCCACCCCCACGTACACGCCTGGACGCAATACTGCAGCAGAGTTGTGGCAGGAGCCCTAGGACCTCCAGGCCAGGGCTCATGCTGCTAAAGGAGACCTCTTACCCAGGTCCCACCCAGTACCTACCAGGTCCGAATTTGGACGTGTAGTTCTCTATTCCGGCCAGGTCCAGGTAGTGGTTTCTCCGCTCAGTGTTCTCATCCACGCAGTACAGCCCCCTCACGGGGCAGGGGTGGGGGTCAGCATTGGGCCTCCTGTGTGGGGCACAGGGCAGAAGGGGCCTGACCTTCACACAAGGCCAGAGCAGACCTTCCTAGGAGATGAAGGGGGCACTGAAGGGGATGGTCCCGAGCAGTGGCCTCTGACCAGCACCCACCGCCCAGAGAGAAGCATCAGGAAGGATGGGTGTCCAGGACAGCACCCACCAAGACCCCAGGATCACTGCTGCCGACTGCCTTAGGGAACCTGCAGGAGCTCCCGTCTCCTGGTCCCCGAGGCAGAGACTGGGTCACTGCTCTGAGACCTCCACTGGCCCGGTCACCACCACAGCTGGTGAGTGGAATCAGTGTGTCCGAGTGGCCGGACTGAGGGCCCTTGGCTGACCTGCCCTTCAAGCCTCACCCAGCCCTCGGACAGACACTGGGTGTGCTCAGCTCCAGCCCGAGTACCGGGCCACAAGACAGCACCCTCACCCCAACGGGGGCTGTACCCAGTGCTCCCCCACACCCAGGTCAGTCTGCCCTGAGGGGGCAGCCCCTGAGGATGCAGGAAGCAGGGGTGTGGGCGGGCTGCTCCCCGTGAGGAGGGTACACCTGGAGCGTGGAGCCAGCCCCCAGCCCCTCACCTGATGTGAGCAGACAGCCTCCTGTCAGCCACCCTGGGGTCCTCGAAGACCTCGCCCTCCGTCCTGCAGCGAGTGGGTTCCCGGTCTGAAAGAGTGAAGTCACTCATTCATTCGTTCACTCCTTCATTCGTTCACTCCTTCATCCATTTACTGAGCAAACACTCCTGAGCCCCTGCCAGGTGCTAGGCCCTGCTTTCCATGTCCAGGAAACCAGAGAGTTTGCCCCGGTGGGGAAAGGAGGGGGAATGGGGCGCTGAACAGTAGACACAATTATGACTCCCCTGACCTGGTGTGTGGGAGGTAAAGGCTGTGGGGAAATGCAGACTGGGGGTAAGGGCCAGGTGGAGGGTCTGCAGGGGGGGGGGGTGGGCTGCCAGTTAAAGCCGGGTCTTCAGGGTATCGGAGCAGGGGCCCAGCCCCTCACCCTGGCTGGCGGGGAGACCCTCCCTCCTTTTGCTGGAGGGCTCGGGGCTGACGGTCAGCTTCACTCGGAGGGTCTTACTGCTGCCGGAGGAGTGGTTGACGGAGGCGTCGACGACCTCGTAGATGGTGTGCATCAGGCTGGACATGTCCTGAGGATGGCACCGACGTCACTGACACAGGCAGACGGGGCTGGGGAACTGCCCACGCCACCGCCTCCAGGCTGCCTGCCTGAGTCACCTGCATCCCATACGCCCCTGCCTCAGACAGGACAACTTACCGAGCAGCCTTTCTCACCCCAGCTTTAGCCCCATGTGGCGGCCCCAAACCTCTGGGGTAAGTAGCCCTGCTATTGTTGAAATCACATCTCTTGGACCTTTTAAATTTCACTATGTTCTGAATCTATATGTTCAAAGGACTTAGCAGTCAGATAACTACCTAAGTTTTGCTCTTTAACCCAAAGACACTTATTTCTGTCGTCCTGTGTGTCTGCTTCCTTCCCAGGGGCTCTTTGCCCATCCTGGACACACAGCCAGCAGAGGTGAGCGCCGAGGGCATCCCGGGACCCTTGCCACCTTGCCCAGGAGCTGCTGGCCCCCCTGAGCCTCAGGGGGATCCAGACACAGGCTCTGCAGGAAACTGTGCCAACAGCCTGGGCCACGAGGCTCCCTAGGCTCCAGCGGCTGCCTGGGTCACCGCGGCCCCCACGCCCGGGGAAGGTCCGGCCTCTCCTCCCACCCTAGAGGGCTCGGCCTGTCTCCTCATCACCAAGACCAGGGCCCTGGCATCTGTCTGCTGCCAGCTCCCTGCCCGGGGGACCATCTTTTGAAGACACAAGTGCATCACCTCCCTGGTGGCCTTCCCACTGTTGTCGAAGCCGTAGAGCGTGAAGGTCCACTCCTGGCGGTTGTCCTCCTCCACCGAGACGTCACACTGGAGCGCCTGCAGGGCACAAGGGGTCGGGAGCGGGTGGGGTTGTCACCCCACGCTGGGACCCCGAGCCTCCCCCGCCTCTCAGGAAAGCAGGTGTCCTTCCACTGCTCCCAGGAGCCCCTGCCTTGGAAGGCCAATGGTGGACCTCTGTGGCATCCCGGGGTGCTGGCGCCACACCGGGAAGTCCCCCGGGTTATTTGGTGCCACATTGGCCAGTTTCAGCTGGATTTGTGGCCACACCTTCCTTGCCCAGCCCCACCCCTTCCCAGAGCTGGCGGATGTCGGAAGCATATGCAAGTTTGCTGTAACTCCTCCAACCGGCTGAACCTCAGGCAAACTGCCCGGGCAAGGCCCTGTTTTAGGGTCCATGTGCGCCTAGCCCAGCGCTGGCCCTTTTGCACCTTGAGGCAGAGCAAAGACCTACGTCGATGTTCAGGCGCTTCTTGCCCAGGCCTCGCAGACCTTCGCGGTTTGCTGCTCTTTCAACATCTTCTGTACTGAAGAGCTGTCCGGTACCCTCTCGACCCTCAGCCTTCTCAGGGGGCAGTGCCACTGGAGGTAGAAGAAGGTGTGAGGGAGAGCCATCCGCCACCCCCATCCCGCCCAGGTAGGTGACTCAGAGCAGCGGGGATGCCGGGAGGTGCGGCTGGGAGCCTGTGCTCCTTCCCAGATGGGCCTGAGCTGAGAGCCCAGCCTTCCAGAACAAGGAAGCATCAGATCTGTGCAGAGGGCAGGGCAGCCCTCACCTGGGATAACCATGGTCAGGTGTGCCCTCAGCTCTCACCTGGGTTAGCCATGGTCAGGTGTGCCCTCAGTCCTGCCTGGCTTAGCCATAGCCAGGTGTGCCCTGCCTGGGATAGCCATGGTCAGGTGTGCCCTCAGCCCTCACCTGGGATAACCATGGTCAGGTGTGCCCTCAGCCCTCACCTGGGATAACCATGGTCAGGTGTGCCCTCAGCCCTCACCTGGGATAACCATGGTCAGGTGTGCCCTCAGCCCTCACCTGGGATAACCATGGTCAGGTGTGCCCTCAGCCCTCACCTGGGATAACCATGGTCAGGTGTGCCCTCAGCCCTCACCTGGGATAACCATGGTCAGGTGTGCCCTCAGGCCTGGCCTGGCATAGCCATAGCCAGGTGTGTCTTCCTGGATCTGCCCACCCAGCCAGCAGTGGCTTTGGAGATCAAGGTGGGGAGGAGGCTGCCTGTGTTGGTCTGGGTTTGGTGGGGAAGTTAAGGAGCATGGAGTGGGCGTGCCTATGTCATCAGGGCCTCAGCTTGTCCAGGTGTCCTGGGGGCAGGTTTCAGGTATATGCCTGGGGTACAGGGTAGAGTCTGTGGGGCTTGGGGAGCAGGACTTACCCTCTAGAGGACACTGGTCCTCCCGGAAAGGTCCCTCCTTGGGGTCCCCATTGTGAAGCTCCTGCAGGGAGAACAGGGCGTGTGTGACCACGTGGCCCACGGGCAGGTCATAGATACCAGCCTCCTGGGGTGTCACTGCAGAGGAACCAATCTGGGCACACCCACGAAGCCTCAGATTTTTAAGTAAAACACACGCATCCCACGGTGTCATTGGTTCCATTAGAACCATCTCCAGGCTCAGCAGGCGTGGCTCAGTGGGTGAGTGTCAACTTATGAACCAGGAGGTCACGGTTTGATTCCCAGTCAGGGCACATGCCCAAGTTTCAGGCTTGATCCCCAGTGGGGGGGCATGCAGGAGGCAGCCAATCAATGAATCTCTTTCATCGTTAATACTAGTGACCCATCGCTCGAAATCGTGTGAGACCGGGACCCCTCCCCCACCCGCCCCCCTGCACCATGGGACCACCCTGAGTCCCGGAGTCCCGCCTCATGTGGCTGGTGCGCCGCGGGATGGCCCCGAGTCCTGGAGTGCCGCCCCGATGCCCCGCCTCCGGGCCACGCGGAGTGGCCACCGGGCCCCGCCTCTGCAGTGCACACCCAGAAACCCCGGCAGAAGCTACATGGAGCAGCACCAGCCCTGCCCCCACTCCCCTGCCCCCACTGTGCGCACCACCATCTTGTGATGGCATGATGGAGTGAGGGTCAATTTGCATATTACCGCTTTATTATATAGGATTTCTATCTCTCTCCCTTTCCTTTCCTCTCTGAAATCAATAAAAATACTTAAGAAAAAAGAAAATCTAACGAAGGAAGGAAGGAAGGAAGGAAGGAAGGAAGGAAGGAAGGAAGGACGGACAAAGCCCCCAGACCAGCATCCAGGAGTGTTGGAACCCAGAGGAGCCAGTGGCACAACTCCCGTGGGGCGTGCAGCCAGGGAGCGAGAGGGCGGTGGGAGCGACCCCTGAGCACTCCCACTGCTACAATAACGACACAACAAGGAAGCCCGGATACAGCAGCCAGCCTGTGACGAGTGCCCTAAAGTGCCTTTTGAAAAAGTGTTCATCCACATATATCCCAACACTAGAATCTACAGTGTTTATCTATGAGCTAAATCAGCAACTACCTCTGAGATAGGCTCAAATATGGGGATAAAAACATTTGGGAGAAAAGTAACCATTCTTGTCCCTATGACTGGTGGTTTCAAATTCATCCTGGTTACATAAAAGTGCCCTTTAATCTGTGCTGCTTTGGCTAAACAGAAGGGCCAAAAGCTTTAATTGCCACGGGTAAACCTACCACAGGGATGCTGGCCAGATGTGCAGCCCCTCCCCCCGGGGGTGACCTCGTTGGCAGCTGAATCCCAGATAATTGGGACCCTCAAGTGAGACAGGGCACAGGCAGATACCCCATCTCCTAAAGTCCAGCAAGTGCCCACCACCCACATCACCCTGTCCAGGGCGGGGCCAGCCCTACCCCTTCCTGGGATGCCCCCACCTGCCTTCCCTGATCTGAGCACCCTGTGGTGGGGACCCCCCTTCTAAAGCATAAATTTCTGCTCTCACTCCCTTTGCCACCCCCAAAGGAGTCCCAGCCTCATGCCCATAAAAGTCCCTAACTCCCCTTCTCATCCCAATCTGGCCCCCCTTCTGCCAGGCCGGGTTTCCATAGAGGGTGTCAGCACCATCCTCCTTGCTCCCCTGGCTGACGGAGCTCTGTTCCTGCACCTCCCCCCCCGACCCCCCCATCCCCGGAGCTCTGTTCCTGAACCCCCCATCCCCATCCCTGTCTCCCTTACCCAGCCAGCAGGCCTCCGGCGCACTGCCCATCCAGCACTACTGACCTGCTGATCCCCCCGGGTATCCTCTCCTTCCTGCTCCCATCCCCAGCGCCCTGGTACACTGTCCACTCATTCTCCAGCATCTGCTGGCCACTGGGGACAGGATCTCAGCCCCACATGCCCTAACGCTTTAGGAACCCCAGGTCTTCCTTCTGCATGTCAATGTTGGGTGGCTGTGACCTTTGCTGTGGGGTCTGGTCCCTACCCCTCTCACCCTGCAGGGGCTCTCAGGAGGCTGGGGGGATGGGGGAAGATGGGATCCTCCCTGTCTCTTCCAGCTCCTGGTGGCCCAGGTGTTCCTGGGCTTGTGGACGCATCTCTACAATTTCTCCGTGGTCACATGCCTCTCTCTGTGCCTCTTCTGTGTCGAGTCTCCCACTGCCTCCCTCTTACAAAGATACAGGTGCAGGCAGTTAGGGCCCCAACAGGATGAAGATCACATTGGCAGAGACCCTCTTCCGAGGAGGCTGGGGTCTTTGGGGCCAGTGTTGGCCCCACCGCCCGAAGCTGGGCCTGGTCTCCGACCTGTTGCTATTGGCTGACAATCCTGAATCCGCCACTTAATCACTTGGGCCTCAGTTTCCTTTCCATGAAACAAGGAAGGGATCCGGAGGAGGGAGTGGGGCTCTCCAGCTGCCCACGTGTGCCAGGCGCGTCCTCACCCCCCACTGTGGGACCTGCACCCCAACAGGGAGAGGTGTGCTGGGAGGACACATGAGGTGACGCCACAGCCCTGACACCGGAGCTTCTGACTCGAGTTCCTCCTCTCACCTAAACCGGCCGGGAACAAGGCTGAGGGCAGGGAACACACAGTTCCTGCTCTGAGCGAGCAATGGGATGCACACACGCCGGGGGAAACGCGTTTGCTTCTCCAAGTGGATTTCTTGCAGACTCCAAGGGGTCTCTCGGCTTGCATTCCTGAGAATGTGGTGTTCCCCAGGGGCGAATGTTTACTCTGTCCAGAAAACCAGCTGTGTGCGGAGCCCCGGGAGCAGGTCCCCTTTCTGTGAAAGGGCCCAGGGTATTGGTGATGAGAATCCAGCGTGACCGTCAGGAGAGTGAGGCTGGCACCTGGGTAACCACCCCTCCTCCAGACACACACAGGGGCTGCTCCGAAGCCCCTCTTTTCCATTAAAACAGCCTCAGGTGACCCACTCAGTGGAGCTCACAGCCCCTGATGGCCCACGACCGAAAGCCCCAGCACATCTGGGCTTCTGGCAGCACTGCCCTCCTGAATCTGAGGTCAGGGCTGCTCCTCAGAGCTCTGGGCGTGTTCCAAAGTCCTGTGTCTCCTCCCCCAGGTGCAGCGGGGATGCAGGAGGGGGCTTTGTGCAGACCAGAGTCCAAGCAGGTGAGAAAGAGGTAGTGGCGAGTGTGCGGGGTTTGGCGGGGGGGGCGGGGGGGGGCAGAGAGAAAGATGGAGGCAGAGAGTGGCTCCTTTGGAGGAGGGGCTCCTCTAGGGGTGACGGGGAGGAGGCAAACTGAGCAGGACTGTTGGCGGCATTTTCCCAGAACTCACTGTTCCTAGGAGGACAGTCACGGGATGCCCGCTTGGTGACGGTGACGCGGTGGGTCCCTCAGGACAGGAGGGCCTTACGTGCTGGGTGACCGTTTGGGATCCCAGGGCCTACACTCCAGGTTGCAGGGTGATCTGGAAGGGGGAGGGGAGCAGCTGCTCCCAAGGCTGTTTAAATGAAAGCCCCCCCTCGCCAGGGCCAGGCATTCCGGGCGGGGTTCCGGCCGCCAGCAGGCCGAGGGCTGTGTGGGAGCCCATCTGCCCCGAGTGGCTCGGAGTCCGGCTACGTTCAGAGCTCGCCTTTTGTAAGAAAGGCCCGGTGAGGGGGCAGAGGCCGCTTTCTGCTGGTTGCCAGGGGATGGAATTTGACTTCAAGGTGATCCGCCAGCGTCTGTCTGGAAACACCACGGCAGCTTTGAAGTGGAAGTCTCGGTTTCAGCGGCTAACCGGTTTCAGATGTGACAATGTAGTTTTATGGGCTTAATAATTCCGACACATGTGCGGCTGGGGCCCGCGCCGGGCCCGCTCAGGGGGCTGCTGCAACTGCTATTCTGAACTTCTGATTCTAAAGCGAAAGATCAGGGATGATGAAACCGAGCGTTCACGGGCAGGGGGCCCTGCAAACAGGCTTCCCAACGAGCTGCAGATGGTTTTCGTTTCTTTCTTTTCAAACTTAAAACAGAGCTTCAAGATCCGGCAGGGGCGTTCCTAGGTTTTGCCCATCGGTACTTCTGGGTTAGGACGATTTAATCAGACTTTGTAATAACCAAATTTGGAATTTGCATGTGGAAACCCAGTCATTTGGGATCAAAGGGTCTCCTAAAATAAACATATGTGTCTCTTCACATGAGAGTGGAAACTTACACCCTGTATGAGCTCTGGCTTCTTCTTATCCCCGTCCCAGCCTCTCACAATTCTGCTCATTTTAAGAAGACACGAAATGTATTTCACACCCTGCTTACCCTGGCCTGGGGAGACTTATTTGTTGGCACTCATCCACCCCAAACCACCCTGACCCTGGAGGGAACGGTTCCCCAGGCCCCCCCATGTGGACCTTGCTGGCGATGACGGCCACGCCTGTGGTAAGGAGACTGAGAGCGCACCCACTGATGACACACTGGGGACAGGAGTGTCCCCCGACGACACACTCTGCCAGGAATCCCGCCCATGGCTGGCCCGCAGCGTGTCGGTATGAAGAGGTGACCAGAGGAGGACCCAGGCCACCTGCCGCAGGAGCGATGCCCCATAAACACAGGCAGGGGCCACATCGTCATCGGCAGAGGGCCAGCGAGGAGCTGGGTTTAACAACGTGGTGGCCGGGATTCTCTTTCTCCCACACTTGGAGGTGACGCATGTTCCCTTCATTAACCCACATGATTCGGAGGAGAAGCAGTTACAGCCCCTGACCCCAAACCCCAGGCTTGTCACAGGGACCTGAACCCACGTCCTCCCAGAGTCTCCACTGGGTCCGGGGCGGCGGAGGGTGAGCAGGCTTCCCCAGGCGGGGATGACACGTTTCAGCACAGACACTAAATGTATGTGAGCATATACACGAGTGTGTGCATCTAGTCTATGAATACATACATGTACCAACGTGTGTAATACACACCATATAGACACAGTACGAATGCACGACACACACGCAGCATTTTCACCCTCGATCACTGAGAAGTGACCATAACATATGCCCCCACCCTCAGGGTTTCCATCCTCAGCACCCGGAATGTTGCTTTCTGTTCAACACTAAATGTTATAGTCACTTTGCAGGCACGCAGCAAACCTCACTTTCTCCTCCCGGTTGTGCTGCTACTGTTTTTGTCTTCAGAGCTAACGATTCCGAGTTTCACAGAGAAAGGAAAGTCCAGGGTGATCGATCTTCCAAACGCAGCTGCTGTCCCCTGAGCACACTGGCTGCAGGTCACAACACACACACAATGAAAGCAGGACCCGCGGCTCCCAACGCCTGACCCCTCCGCACCCTCAGCCACCCCCATTCAGGCGAGGGCCATGCCCCCGCGTTTCAGAGGCAGAACTGGTCTTCCCCCAACCTGGATGCTTCCATGGGAAAGCCCGCCGGACGGTTCATTTTCTTTCATTCGTATTAAAGCCTCGTGCTTCCTATTTCGAAGGAAGCTCATTTCCAAGCTGAGAGGGAACAATGCATATTTAAAGCCTGTAAGTCAGAAGGGGCCGTGCGTTACGACCCGCGCACGTCCATGCCCTTTGCAGAGAGGAACAGACTGGAGTGTGGAAGGGCTGCTCTCTGATGACAGCGCTGGGACCCCGGGCTGAGCGGCTCGGAGAAAAGCAATGAGTGTGTTTTCTCCTGCAGAAAGCACCTCTGTGGTGTCATGTGGAAACACACCCTGCACACGGAGACGACGTAATAACCTCAGCCCAGCTCTGTTGTTGTTGGCCGAGGCTCCCGAGATCAAAGGCGGGAGGCCCAGGCCGGAGGCGCAGCCCTCCCTCAGCTCTGGTATCTGGCAGCGGCGGCCGTGGGATCTTAAAGGAGCAGAGACAAAACCTAAGCTACTTTTACAACCACCAACCCAAAGCCCGCCTTAGAGGAATTTAGTTGAGACCCCACAAGTGAAAGATGAAGTGTTTGGAGGAAACCTGCACACACGTGTGTTAAGCGACAATCTTGTCCTGAAGCCAGGCCCAGGGTCTGTGTGGTTTGGAAAATGAGGGGGTGGGGGGGGGGGAGAGGGGCACAAGCCCAAGTGCAGGAACACCCCCTCTGCCCCCCCCTCCCCGCCCCGTGCAGTCCTTCTGAGGTTGTTCTCAAACCACAGAGCAGGAAAGACCCCTGCGCAGGGTTCTCGGGATGAAGACCGTCTGGCACCGTGATGGTGGAGCTGGCCGGCCAGCCAAGGACCCATTGTCTAGCCACTCGGGCAGCAAGGCTTTGACCCAATCCTTGCCTGTCGGGGCTCTGAGCCCCCCAGACAAGCCATGACTGATGTGGTCAACATCCACTGGCCCTGCCTGCTGACCCTGAAAAACCTGAGAGCAGGAACTCTGTCCTTGCAACAGAGGACGAGTACATTCCTTCTCCATCTGGGCGGTGTTCTGTCCATGACAAGCCCAAAAGAAGGGGAACCAAGGACAGGGCTCCCTGAACACTAGGCCCAGCACCTTCTGGGCAGCTCCTCTTCAGCGCAGCCAGAAGGCCGGTGCCACCCTGCGCTCCCTTAGCCGCTCCAATAGGACACTGGGTGGCACTGGACATCCCAACGGAGGGCCCGAGCCTGAGCCAGGCTGGTGCAGGTCCTCCTGACCACAGGCAGGAAGCGTAGGACTGTTACCACGGTCTAGCCGGGGGCCTTTCTGCTGGTGGCTGCCAGGCTGCAGCCTCTCCTTAGGGACATGGGGGCCAGAGTCACCACCTCCACACACGGACCACAGATGTGGTTGACTCATCACCCCAACCCCTCCCCGAGCTTCCTGAAGAAAGCAGGGTTGGTCTCTGCTTAAAATACACCTCAGGCCTCTGGAGGAACCTCACCGAACAGCCATAGCACCACATTCTCCAAGGCAGCGGTTCTCAACCTGTGGGTCACGACCCCTTTGGGGGTCAAACGACCCTTTCACAGGGGTCGCCTAAGACCATCGGAAAACACATATAATTAAGTATTGTTTTTGTGATTAATCACTATACTTTAATTATGTTCAATTTGTAACAATGAAATTGGGGGTCACCACAACATGAGGAACTGTATTAAAGGGTCACGGCATTAGGAAGGTTGAGAACCACTGCTCCAAGGGCTAAAGACAGTTTTGTTTGAAAAGAAAACCTAAACCACTTTAAACAAAGCAATGGCGGCCCCCCTTCTCGGCTCCAGCCCTTTTATCACAGCTGGGAAGGCGGGGTCTGGGAAGCCCGAGAATGCTGACCCGGTGGGTGTGGGGCCCAAGGGCCGTCTGGCCCTTCTCCTAGCAGGCGACACTGTCACAGACAAAGTGTCCAGCTTCCCAGAGCTGCAGACAAGTCTGGGAGGCAACCATGCTGGCGTTTAGTATAGCCGCTTCTGGGAGGTGGCGATGGAGTGTAGGCCGGGGTTACTGTCACCACCCTTCTCCTCCCTGTCTTACCCGCGCCCCCACCCCGGACCGAACCTGGAGATGCAGGGATGGCCTCGCCCACTCTGTCAGAGCTTTCGTCAATGCCACGTCACTGCTGAAGCCTCCACCCCCCAGCTTCTCATGCACCCTTGCTTTAGTGCTCTGGGCACCAGAGGCCTGTGTTCTGACACTTGCTGCCTGGGTCCCCCACAACCTGTGAGCTGCACAGTGCCTGCCACAGGCAAGGGAGCCTGCTGGTCAGAGCACAGGCCTGGGGGGCTGCCTGGGTTGGGGTTCCAGCTGCACGACTCCAAGCAGTGTGCCTTGGGCAAATCTCCTCACCCCACTGTGCCTTGGTTTCCTCTCTGTGGAAGGGGAAATGACTGTTGTAAGGGGTAACCAGTAATTGCACCAAGTGCTGTGAACGCATCACACTCCTGAGTTAACAAGTGAAGGTCTGTGGGTGTCACCCCAGGGATGCCAGGTACGCCTGGAGCTGCAGGGGATGCAATGGGAGGTGGGGGAAGATGCCGAGAGGCCTGGACGCCGACCATGGCGTGTTGGACCATCCAGGTCCCCGGACAAGAGGGAAGGATGAGCCAAAGGCCACCGGGATTGGTGCACCACCTGCAGGGAGGTCCTTCTGAGCCTAGGATCAGGTACGTTTCTTTTTTTATTTCAGAAGACAAACCTGGGCCTCTCTTGCTCCTGAGCGCAAGAGGCTGCGTCTTGGAGGGTTGTCCACTTGAGACCTGAGACATACAGGGCTACAGGCAGGACACAGCCCGGGAGGGTCCTGCCACTGCCAACTGACAGCCCAGGACCACGGCCGCAGCCTCATGTTAGCCAGCGCTGACGGCAGAGGGGTTCCCACTGTAATGAGCCACAGCCCTGGCCCACGAGGGCTCTGCACAGCAGCGCTCCCAAGCCAACCCTTCCAGGCACTTCCAGGAGTGTGTTAAAATAGTCTCCAGTTTGAATTCTTATATTAAAATATGCCAGGTTTTGCCCGAGCCAGTTTTGCTCAGTGGATAGAGCGTTGGCCTGTGGACTGAAGGGTCCCAGGTTCAATTCCGGCCAACGGCACATGCTCAGGTTGCAGGCTTGATCCCCAGTGGGGGCGTACAGGAGGCAGCTGATCAATGATTCTCTGTCATCATTGATGTTTCTATCTCTCTCTCCCTCTCCCTTTCTCTCTGAAATAAAAATATATTTTAAAAAAATGCCAGGTTTTGTTATTGTTGTTGTTTTGGGTTTTGTTTTTGTTTCTTGCTTGCTTCTCTGATTTCAGAGCTCAAACTTGTTACAATTTCCTTGGGCGACATTGCAGAACAAAAGGAAGTCCTTCCCCTTGGGCTGGCCCTCATGGTGAGCAAAATTCCAGCTGGCGCAAGGAACAGCACCGAACAGACCCAATTTGTTTCGTCTGGCACGAAAAAGGCTGCCAGGGTGCCTGCCACGTATCCATCAACATGAAGCGGGTGAGGAGCTCACAGGCCGCAGTGGGTGTAGTTCAGGGTGAGGCAGATGGTGTCCCTGCAAGGCCCCGAGACCTTTACGCTCAGGCTTCTCAATGGAGAGGCATCCCAGCGAGGCGCTCAGCCCAGAGAGGCGGTCAGCCCAGAGAGATAGTCATCCCCAAGAGATGGTCAGCCCCAGAGAGGCGGTCAGTCCAGAGAGATGGTCATCTCAGAGAGGTGGTCAGCCCAGAGAGGCGCTCAGCCCAGTGAGGCGCTCAGCCCCGAGAGATGGTCATCCCAGAGAGGTGCTCAGCCCAGAGATGGTCAGCCCTAAGAGGTGCTCAGCCCAGAGAAATGGTCAGCCCCAGAGAGGTGCTTGGCCCAGGGAGGCACTCAGCCCAGAGAGGCGCCCCAAGAGGCGCTCAGCCCCAAGAGGCAGTCAGCCCAGTAAGGCTGGCAGCTCCCCGAGAGGCGGCCCTGACCAAAGCCAACACTGCGTTTTGCTGTTTTGTTTCCAGGACTGCATGGTGTACTCCACCCAAATGGGTGACTGTTACGCTGTTGAGACATCCAGTTTGTGGGCGGGATTGCTTTCACCTTGTGTAGGAATTAAACAATGGCTGTCCCTCCTATTTAAGGAGAGTGACCCCAAGCTCCAGGCATTGTGGCAGCTTTGCCTGGCATCCAGTTGGACGAATTAGGCAGAACTGAGCCTTCGAAGGCCCCTCAGTGTCTCTAGGGAGCAGCTGATCACCCGGTCTGCAGGTACCAGCCTAGCACTATGAAGAGAAATGAGAGGGGAGGTGATGGAAGGTGCCAGGTGGGAATCCTAAAAGGCCTTTGGAGAGGGACATGTAAGCAGACACCTGAGCACAGGAGGCAGCAAGCAGAGCTGTGTGGGGTAGGCATCTAGACAGAGGGACAGCATGTGCAAAGGCCCTGGGGCAGGACTAGCAAGCAGGCCCCAGCAGAGTAGGCCCTCTCTGAAGAGGTTCAGGGTCAAGACACAGGGTGAGGGGTGTCAGCCACCTGGGCTTTCACTCTGAGGAGGTGCTGGTATTGGCCAGCCTTATGTTCCAAACACCCACTTGGCTCGCAGAGGTAGAGGGGAGAAGCTGAGGTCTGGTTAGAGGGGAGGATGATGGGAATGGGGCACAGAAAGGGAGGAGGTAGAAATGGCTAGTTATGAGAGACCAAGTTGACGGGTTTCCTGAGGAATGGGACCTGGGTGTGACAGACAGAGGATGAAGGGCCACTTTGCTGCGATGGAGGGGCTGGCCAGTTGTGTTGTGTCCTGCCTTATTCCCACAGGATGCAGGCAGCTTCCTCCTACCTCAACTGCAAGGCGGAAAGTCTCCTTAACATTTGGGGACACTGCTGTGCATGGTGTGGAGAGCGGCTACAGCGTTTGGACAGGTTCAAGCCTGGGACTAATGAGAGGGCACGATCCTCTCGTGGCAGAGCCACGTGCAAGTCCCAGCACAATTATAGCCAAAGGCTGTAGTTGGAAGCTTGACCTTATGGTCCAAACCTGTGGTCCCACGTGGCTGAGTGATACAGGCTGCGGGAGCTGCAGCAAGTAAACAAAGCTTGATCAGGTGCAAGTAATTGAGTAGATTCGAAACCCGCGAGAACGTTGTAACCACGCCCTTACTTTGCCTCCTGGAATCTGGCTATAAAATAAAGACTTGGGTTTCAGGCCGTGGCGCTGTCGCTAGCTCTCCATCAGAGAAGGCTGTCCCACCCAGACCCAGCTTTCTTCTCTTGTCTGTCTTTTCTCAATCCTTCACCGCCCCCTCTCAGGCTCACCGATCCTGGCTGTGCTGGCACGGCACACATGGAGTGACCCGTAGCCCCTGTCAAGGGGGGTGCCTCAGTCTACAGTGGACCCCTGCTGTGTTTCTTCTCAAGCTAGGTAAGTCAACGAGCCTAAACTGGCCCCAGGCTAATTAAACGTTGTTCCAGATGTAGAGACAACCACATCCACAATCCTGCGTCTAACGGGGCCAGATGTGGGGCTGAGCTGGACTACAGTGCCGGGCCCGCTCTGCCAGCACCCTCCCTTCCAGGCCGGGCTACCAAAGAGAAACAGAGCTGACCCAGATGGGGACCGAATGGTGAGCTGCAGAGCACGGCCGAGTTCCGGCGTGGCTGAAAACGAGCTGGTCAGTACACCAGAGGTTTGTCTGCATTCGTGGTTTAGTACCTAGTTTTCCTGAGCATAGAGCTCAAATCTGGATACATTCTTAAATCAACACATGCTAAAAATGGAACAGTGTTCAATTGTCGCTCAATGTGGACACTGAAAGGGTGGCCTCAAAATAAGGATTCCAGGTGGCAACATTAACGTGAAGACCACACCCACCTGGGCAGAAGAGCTTTGCTGAGAGCATTACTAAGTCCCTTTTGTGCCAAACAGAACAGAAAATTGCGAGCATTCTGACTCGACGTTTTCGTGGGTCATGTACTGGGCTGAACAGCACCCCCAGAACCCACGCCCGCTCACCCGGAACCTCAGAATGTGACTGTATTTGAAAGTATTTGCAGATGTGATGAGTTAAGATGAGCTTATGCTGGATTGAGGGGCAGCCCTGATCCAATGACCACAAGTGTCCTTGCAGGAGGAGAGGACACCGATGCAGGCGAGAGGCCGCGTGAAAACGGAGGCGGAGACTGGAGCCATTCGGCCAGAAGCCCAGGGGCGCCTGGAGTCCCAGACGTTGGAAGAGACAGGAAGGACCTCCTCCAGAGCCTTCGGAGAGCACAGCCCTGCCAGCAGCGTGATTTCAGACTTCTGGCCTCCAGGACCGTGAGAGAATACATGTCTGTTGGTGTCACCAGTTTGTGAAACTTGGTCACGGCAGCTCCAGGAAACCACCATGGGTAGCTTCAGGCTACTTTTTTAATTATTTAACATATTTAACCCTAAGGCCCTCCCAGCATGTGCTTATATGGATTTGTTGTCAAAGTCCTATAATTCCTGAACGATCTACATCAGAGGTCAATGACCACATGACAAGACCAGGTGGCTGGCTTCCTTCAGGAAAACTACCCAAACAGCACTGGTGGGACCTGGGTGGAGTCAGCCCCGGACTTCTCCTGAGGATCCAGGGGTCCTACGGGGCCGTGGGCCAGCCCTCTTGGGTATAGGACACACATGTGGGCATCTGTAACCCCGCAGGCTGGGGGTGCTCGTCCTCCTCAGGGAGCAGGATCTGAGAGAAGCTGTCCCTCCAGGCCAGGAGGATGGCCACACGCCCCAGATCATCAGGGTCTGCGGAGCTTCTGGACAGAAGAGAGGAGAGGCAGAGAAGGAGGAGGAGCAGCAGGAGGAGGAGGAGATGAGGAGGAGGCTAAGGGAGTGGAGGAGTAGGAGGAGAAAAGGAGGAGGAAGGGAGGGAGGAGAGGGGGAAGAAGAGAGGGAGAGAGAGGAGGAGGAGGGGACTGAGGAGAGCGGTGCCCATCCCTGAGAAGAGAGTGGGGCAGGGGTGAAGCCGGCCTCTGCCTCACCTTGAGCTGTGTCCAGCAGGCAGGCCCACCCCACCAGGCGGGCGTAGTGGTGTGGCCTGTGTGAGCGTCCCCGGCCCGGCCCTCACAGAGGCTCTGGGTGTCTGTTGCAGGGAAAGGAAATGAGTGCTCAACGCATTTTCTTCTCCAGATGAGAACAGGGAAACACTTTCTTATAAGAGTTAAAGTGGGGATAGTTGAACCACAGAAAAATATCCACCCTTCCTTCTTCCAACCAAAACAACCCGAAGGAGTTACAGGAATTGGCTCTGGAAACAGGAAACAGAAAATGTGGCTCACAGCTCCCCTCCCCAGACCCACCTCCCCTGGAGCCCTTCCGGGGGACCTACGGGTAGCAGCAGGGGACGCTCATGGAGGCAGCGATGCCCAGAGACTCTGCAAAGCCGGGGCACGGGCAGCCACCTGGTGCCGGGGCACTGCCTGCGACAGGTTGGAGAACGAGGCCGTAGGAGCCTCACTGCTTGAGGACCAGACACCCCTTGGTCCTGCTCTCCCAAATGACAGGTCCCAGGTCAGAGGACAGCAGAGCCGAGAAAGCCCTCTGACACCAGGGTGAGCAACGGGGAGAGACCGTCTCAGGAGAGACAAGAGCATCTCCCGTCCTAAGTACCTGGGGGGCTCAGGAAATACAGAGGGTGCTGAGGATGGGGATGCAGAGTCAGGTACAGTGAAAAGACACGGTTCAGAAAGTAAAACGATAGGAAAAGGTGCCCAGGGGCCCGGGCTGAGAGTGGGCTGCGTCCCCCGGCTCCCTCGGCTGGGACCGACTGCTTCCTTCCGATCATCATAGCCAGCAGCCCAGCCACAGCAGAGGCAGTGAGGAGAGCACAGGTGGACGTGCAGGGAGGACAGGTGGGGGAGGGGGGAGCTGAGGAAACCCTGTGGTCTGTTAGGGACTGAATTGTGCCCCCTCCCCCATATGTAGAAGTCCTGCCCTGGGTGCCTGTGGATGTGACCTTATTTGGGGTTAGGGTCATTGCAGATGTTGTTAGTAATATTAGGGTGGAGCCTGGTCCAATATGGCCTATGTCCTGACAAGAACATCCCATGAAGAGGAAGACGCACAGAGGGATGAGCACATGAGGATCTGGGGAGGGGACGGTCTATAGGCCCAGGAGGAACCACCTTGATCTCAGACTTCTGACTCCAGACGGTGAGACCAGAGTCCTGTCGCTTAAGCAACTCCTGTCGGTGGTGCTGGTGCGGCCGCCCCAGGAAACCCATACTCGGCCAGCCGCCAGCCTCCCCTCTCCCTGTGCAGGGCTGGGGCACCTTCCTTCTCACACCAGGTGGGTTTCTGCTGTGACACTGTGTCAGCTCCTCACCCCGCATGTGTGGAGTCATCAGAAAAGCACCTTCCAGGTGGGCACCGGGGACCATGTGAGGCGGAGAGCAGACCCTCCACACTCCCCCCAGGTCTCCTCACAAGTAAAAGGGACACAACTGCAGTGGGTGAGCCCTGGGGTCTGTCCTCGCTGGGCACCAGCTGGGCCTGCCTACAGGCTGCCTTGGGCCTCAGGGGCTGCCCTGAGAACTTCCGGGGACAACACGGGCCTTTCCTTCCAAACCGGACACTTTCTGAGGCAGGTGTCCACCCAGGAGCGGCTCTGCTGCATACCTGCAGCACCAGCAATGACCTCAAAGGGACTCAGCCAGTGGCCTTTCTCAGATCCTGCCTATTGGACAACTCAGTTCAGATGAACTGTGCCCAGCTCAGGCCTCAACTACTGCTTCCGTAGACCACGCCTCTGTCAGCTCAGAGACTAGCACGGGCTTCCTTTCTTGGGGAGAAGAGACAGGGCCACAGGACACCATGTCCCCCACGCCTGCTCAGTGCACCTGTCCATGCAGCACGGTGCTCCTTCATAAAGAGGATGACCCCGTGGGCATAGCTCACAGGTCCTGGTGCAAACGCACAGCCTCATGCCCCCAGCCCAGGAGCACCTGGTGTCAGAGCTCGAGAAGGTTGGGAATGGAGCCTGACATTGGGATTTACTGTCCCACAGGCCACCCTCGCAGCCCACCCATGGCGAAGGATGCAGAACCTCCCCTGCCCAGCAGTGCCAGAGCCAGCTGCTGTTCCCGACTCTTCACATCTGTCACTTCCTCTTTCCGCATACGACTCCAAGCAGAAGCACACGGCCTGTGAGCCCCAGAGGACCAGCTGTGACCTAGAGACATGAAGGTGAGCAGCAGCCCCAGGCCTGGAGCCGGGTCTGGGTGGCTCTGAGTCACCACACAGGCCACCTCTCACTAACGGTCTATAAGGGAAGCCTTCGGGGGACAAGCTGCCACATGTTAAAATGGCCGTGTCACGGGGTCCCCAGTTGTTATCTGTGAGCAGAATTTCTTTGACAACCTCTGTTGGGGCTGGCCAGGAGGGTACTCCTTGGCCATACAGCGAGGGGTGGAGACAGAGGACATGGGCCTTGACCTCTCACCTCCTGAGGCGGGGAGGGCAGTGCTGTCCAATGCCCACACCCACACTCGGGAGGTTAAGCCATGTCTTGATCTGTGTTCTCACCCCCTTTGATTTGGCCAGATAGCTACCAGGGCTGAGCGCTGATTTCTGAAGACTGCAAAGTTGCACAGATTTTTAAAGAAAAGATGAGATGTAAGCTCTTCAACAACCAACACCCTCAAAGTTATTCAAATCCCTTAGCACAGTGAAGATGTGGAAATAGGTGGCAGGCGTGACCTGGTTGCAGCATGGCGTTTTCTGCGGTGGCTGATCACCTCCCTGAGGAGGCAGGGTGGCTTCGGGTCCCTTCTTCCCCTTGGGCAGCTGGAATTTCAGCTCCTGAAGCAGCAGCATGGGCTGTTTGTGCCTGAGGAAGCCGTCACCGAGATCTGCAGTCTTCGGGCTCCTTCACTCTGCCTGCGAACCCCCCCTACCCCCTCAGAACTGTGTCCCTGAAGCAGCCCTGGCCTTGTCGGCCTGTGGAAACCAGCGTACCCATGGACACGGAGGGCCCACATTCTTTGACACCACTGCCCCATGAGAACATATCTTAACAGGTGCCATGTCTCCTGGGCAGGCCAGCAGCACATGGTGCATTTCCAACAGCTTCCTGGGAGCTTCTCTCGAGACCAGCATCTCAGGGGAAGTGCCTCTGTGACCACTGTCCTGGATGGGGACAGGCTCTGCAGCCAGCCTGCAGCCCCACTGTGGCCAACCCCAGGATCTGCTGGCCTAGCCCCAAGGCCAGGGTCTGAGCTCAGCCTCGCCTGGTAGACATGAGTCCTTGACATACAACATGAGGGTGCCTGCATCTGAGCTAATGAGAGGTGGGCATACACATTGCCCGTTGGTGGCTGAGCCCTTCAATGGGCACCTGGTTGGGGCAGGTGAGGTGCATGGCATCCAGCCCGTCCACACGGCCCTCAGTCTCTCCTGAGTGTCTGATGCTGTTGGCTGCCTGCCCACAGATGACCCCATCACCTCCTGCAATCCCCACTGACACAGGGACAGCCAGCTGAGCATGGTGGCTTCCTTTCCCTCTGGGAGTCCTCTCTACAGACAGCACCCGTCCACATTTCCAGGCGAGGAAAGGAGGCGAACTTCAGCTACTCCAGAAACACACTCGGAGCAGCGAGCTCCCTCGTGGTCCTTAGGTGGTTCCCATCACCCCTTTCCAGGAGGTGTTTCCCACAAAGTGGCCTGGTGGCTCCTCAGATGTGAATTAGTTGGGACCCGTTGGCTCATCCTCAGGTAGAATGGGGTCCAGGAGGGCCATTTGCAATTTCGGAAGCATGGGTGGGGGTGAGGGGCTGATGCGGCTGACCGTGGGGAGAGGCCCCTGGTGCTCGGCAAGGCCTGGACCCCCAGGACTTGTTGTCAGCTCCCCCGCATCCATGTGAGCCTTCAGGCCTCTGTGCACATTTGTGCCGGCCTCACCACACGGCGGGGCCACGCCTGAGGGCAGGGACACGGCTGCCTGTATCCAGGGTTCCCACAGTGGGTGCCAAAAGAAAGTGAAGAGCTGCCAGCCCTGAGGCCCAGACACTCCACAAAGGCTGGGACTCCGTGAGGTTAGTATCCCAGAGCACGGGTCACAGAAGACGGAAGGTCGTCCCAAGGGGCTGCACTGTGGCTGGAGGACCTGCCACCTGTCTCACTGCAAGTCACATGGAGGATGCCTCTCCTTTCAGGAGGCCTGTGGCCGAAAGCCAAGGGCTCCATGGCATCCACACGTCTCAGGACACACGTTGATTGCTCTGTGTTGACTGCAGACGGGGTGGTGTCCAGACTTCATGCAAAGCCAAGGGAATTTCCCAGGGATTTCGACAAGAAGCCAGAGTTAACGTCTCAATGAATCTTAACTGAAATGTGTAAATCCTGCTGCCGCCATGCACTCTGGCGGCATGGTGAGTAGGTGGAAAGGTGAGTGCGGGCTCCTAGGCTGCCAGGTGAGGGGGAAGGAGCAGCCCTGCCCCACCACAGCGGATGAAAGCCTGCTGCAGAGACAAGAGGGGTCGGAGGTCCTGGTGACTCGCCCCAGGGAACTCTAACCAAGCGGAAGGCACCAAACCATGCCATGGGGCTGAGTCCCCAGATTCCAAAAGCAGTGAGAGGCCACCTGTGGACAAGATCACGTGGAGGGCAGGTGGAGTTTGCTGGAAGCCAGAGGTCTGTCCAGAGGTGAGTCTCTCAGTGGGATTTCAGGGTTTGCCTTCTAGACTCCCTGCAAGTCTGCTTCGGTCAGGAACATGTGCAGCATGTCAGTGCACACAAAACTGTTGTGTGCACATGTGTGCAACTGTGTGTAGATCCTTAAAGCTGAGAGCCACCCAAGACAGTACGGGCACAGCCTTGCCCAGCTGCCTGTCCCGAAGCCTTAGAGGCTGAGAAGTTGCGTCCTTTCAGACCTCAGAGAGTCCCACCAGGCAGGAGGCCTCAGCCAGGCCCCAGGGGCCTTCCCCACTCATGCACTTCTGTCTCAAGTCTCAGTTAAAATGCCACCTCCAAAGTTGCCAAAACATCCCTTTCTCGGGCTTACAAATAGAAATCTGTGTTTTATCCACAACAAAATTTCAATTGTTAGCAGTGATTCTTATCTTCTGAACTTTCCCCGCCTGGTGGACATGAGCCTCAGGGCACGTTGGAGAAATTATAGAGAGGCGGACAGAGGGTGAGCGACCGTGTGCAGGGAAGGGCGAGTTTCCAGAATAGTGACAACCGAGTCTCCACAGAACCTCACCGTGACCCCTGCTGCTCCGTGGCTGGCCCCACCTGTAGCCATGGCCCTGCCAAGTGCTGCTGGTGCTACCACCTGTCACTTCTCCTACTGCTCCGTGGCTGGCCCCACCTGTAGCCATAGCCCTACTGCTCCATGGCTGGCCCCACCTGTAGCCATGGCCCTGCCAAGTGCTGCTGGTGCTACCACCTGTCACTTCTCATAATTTTCACACATGTATGAGCTCAGTTACTCCACTTCTTAGATCCTCTGTGCTGCTCTTGCCAACATCCCACATCACCCTGGCACAGCCCTGGCCCTTCAGGGGCACTCAGCAATGAACCGACACCGGTCCTGCCATGACCAGACTGCAGCATTTCGCAGAACCAACAGCAACACTATTCTACTAGTAGACTGTGAAGCAGGGAGTGCGCTCACCCGGAAAATGCTAGTATTTATAAGAACTTTTTTAGATGAACACTAAGTAGATACCAGGAGCCGACGTAACCCATTAACAATTAAGGGACAAAACCAACTTCATTTCCTTTATTTTGGCGACAGTTAGATGCACTTTATTTCCATGAGGCCATTTGCCACAGTTCTTGGGCAACATACAGGGCGAGCTTCAGGGAGGGGAGGAGCCTGTCCCCTCACTGGCCCCAGTCAGACTCACTGGGTGGCTGCCTGACCCAGGCTGGCCCTCCTCAAGGACATCACCTGGAAGGCAGAGGTGATGGGTGGAGCTCTGGGCACCACACAAAGACAGGGGCACAGGACACTGGGCTGGAAACCGGAGATCTGTAGGATTCAACACCCAACATCCCCCGATTGAGCAACTTCCAGGGGCAGACCCCGGAGCAGGGGTGGTGAGGCAGGGGTCCCACTGAACCTGGGCCAGAGCCACCCAGTGTATGCCCAGCGAAGCCTGGCAAGCACGGGAGCGGTGACGTGGCAGTGGGGAGGACACCTGTGCTTCTGTGGCCAGGTGAGGGGCCTGGTCCAGGAGGTCTAAACTCCAGGCTGGTGCCTGGCGAGGGGCTCCCAGCCCCATGACGAAATGAAAATACAGCAAACGCAGTGCTATTGTCTTACAGCTAAAGGACCATCCTGTATTCTGAGATTTTGCTAAAAGGACCTTTCTTTCATGACATGAGGGTGTCTTAGGTAGGGCTGCTACAACAAAGACCACAGGCTGGATGGCTTATACACAGCAGACACTTATTTCTCACGGTGCTGGACGTCCAAGGTCAAGGTGCCACAGACTCAGTGTCTACTGAGAGCCTTATTCTGATTCACAGACAGCACCTTGCTGCTGGGTCCTC
Source organism: Myotis lucifugus (assembly GCF_000147115.1). NCBI lineage: Eukaryota > Metazoa > Chordata > Mammalia > Chiroptera > Vespertilionidae > Myotis > Myotis lucifugus. The sequence goes on along the minus strand of NW_005871048.1, from coordinate 49,363,132 downwards.
ATGTGGCAGACCCGACAGGGAGCTCTCTGGAGTCTCAGAAGGGCAGGGACCCCACCATCAGGGCTCCTCCCTCATGACCCATTCGCCTCCCTACTGCTTCACTTCCTAACACCATTACTTTGGGGGTTAGATTTCAACATGAATTTTGGGGGAACACCAATATTCAGACCATAGCAGAGGGCAAAATGAAAAGAGAACAACCTCAGCCAACTCCCACACCAATCTTTCAAAAACTGTCCCAGGAGTGGCATCCATCAGCCTCAAAGATTGGTCCAGCCCTAGCTCCCACAATCTCACAGCAACGCCAGGGAGTCCTCAGCTCAGGGGAAGCACTGCTTGGTGCTGCTGGAACCACCTCGTTATGCCACCACCTTCTGAACAGGTGAGAGCAAGCGCCCAGAGTCCTAAGGACTGAGTGAACCATGTCCCCAGGGACAAAGCCCCCAGGCAGTACAGCTGGTAGAACCAGGCCCAGCCTAACCCTGGACCATGAAGCTAATGCTCACACAGCTTCCCACCTGCACCTCCCCCCCCTTACCAGCTACACACAGGAGAACCAAGCTAAGATGTACCATCCCTTTATCAACACCCCACTTCTCTCGGAAGAGAAAGACGGACCCGGGCTGCTCCCTGGGCAGCACCCTCATCCTCAGTACCAAGAAGCACAAGTCCATGTAACATTACCATCCAACGTTATGATGACGTCCCAGAAAGTACCTTAAAACGTATTTCCTATCTCCACAGGCGTGGAATTAAACCTTCGCTCCCAGAAAGCAGGAACTCTAACCCCAGGATGGGTTTGATTCAGGTGCAGTGTTTACAAATACACTTAGAACTTTTCATTTGTCAACTGGCCAGAAGAAGGTCGTTCCAAAAACAGACAGGACTTCCACTGAGCAGTGGAAAGAGGGTGGGGGATAAGGGGCAAGCAGCGGGCCAGTAGGGGTCTCAGCCATTGGTGTGGCCGGCCATCTACACAGATCCAGTTCACACTAATGCCCATCCAGCGCCCACTTTCTCCTGCTTGGCAAACATGTGAACGTTTACCCAAGG
>NW_005871048.1:49259107-49360837 GCF_000147115.1 Myotis lucifugus | reverse complement strand
AGCCCGCCCGCCGCCCGCCCGGGGCCCGAGTCTCACCGTGCTTGGACTGAAATTTCCCCATGCTGCCCCAGCCCTGCTGCCGCCCGCGCTCCGGGCGCGCGCTCAGGTGCGGGTCTGGGGTCCGGTGCTGGGGCTGGGCCGGCGGAGGGGCCGCATGGACCGGGCGCCGGGCCTCCGCGCCAAGTCGGGGGGAGTGGGATTCCGGGGTCCGGTGCAGCCGGGACGCTGGAGCGGGGCGGGCGGGCGGGCGCGGCGACAGCAGCGACAGAAGCTGCCCGGTTCCCTCTGAGCGCGCGCGCCCGCGCTCGGGCTTTTAACGGCGGGCCCCTGCAGGGCCCCCACGGGGTCGCCGCCCGCAGCGCACCGCCCCCCGGATCCCGGCCCCCACCCACCTCCAGGCCCCGCGCAGCCTGGTCTGGGCCCGGCCTTGCTGGGGCGTGTGCCCATTCCCGTACGTACGTGGGGAAATGCGCTCGTCCGTTAGCAGCGAGGACTCCGGACAAGCGGCCTATGAGAGTGGTCAGGGGCTGCAGGGACCCTTCAGTTCGGTGCTGACTTTTTTGGGGAAAGCTCTTGATCAGGCCATCCTAAGCCATGGGGTCCCCAATTCTAGAGAAGCCAAAAGACTCTCCTTTCGCAGGAGAGGACCCTGGAGCACTGCCCCAGGACTTGGGAAACACAACCTGCATCTTTGTGGCTGGTTGTGTAGTGGGTGGGGGAGAAAACTTGGGGGGAGGGGATTCAGAAGGCAGGAGGCCATGGGGGAGGAGCCTTAGAGAGGGGGCCCAGGTGAGGAGAGGTGTCTCCACAAGACCAACGCCCAGCCTTGGCCTGGCGGTGTGGACCAGCTGACCTTCCCAGAGGTCCAGCGCCAGCCTCTTTCTGCCCCACAGTAATCCAGGACGGGAAAGGACCAGCACTGGGCTGTGGGTGGGATGCACTCTGACCCCCCACTCCCCACCCCAACTTTGACCTTGGCTGGACTCCTGGGCAATGTGGGAGTGTGTCAGCCACCTCTCAGAGTTCTGGGCCTGGGCACCTGCGCTCAGCTGCCTCTATATGAGGGACAGGGCTGCCAGCGCACCTTTCCTTCCCTCTGCATTTCTCCCAGCCCATCCACCTGCCCTGGTGACCCCTCCCTCAGCACCCTCTCTGTTCCCTCCCCTGCATCCCTCACTCTGTGAGGACCCCTGCCCTTGCCCAGTTCTGTATTTTCCTGGGGAAACCATCCTTTCTCACCTGCTCCCTGGACCCCAGGTTGCCACTCTGCTCACCTTCTCCGCTTGCCTCCCCTGAACTTCCCTTGCCCACCTGTATCTCCTCCAGTGGTTTCAACTTAGCAGGTGCCATAAGCCTGTGGTTACTCCCATGTCCCCAGTTTCCATGGATGACCCCACCATGGCTTGGTGCCAGCTCCAAACCCTGGAGGTAGACTGCTGTGACAGGTTACTCACCTGCCCAGGCCTGGCCCACCTCCTTCTGCTTCGTGGAGCTGGGCCTCTCCAGCTCACTGATGTAGCCAGCCCCCACCATCACCAGGACCCTCACTACCTCCTGCCCTGAGATAACAGGCATTGATGAGTTGATGTCCAGCCAAGCCTGGGGGACGATTCGTATGTATCATCTTATCCAATTCTCAGGCCATCGAGGGGCAAGTACAGTCATCACCCACTTTGCAGTGGCCCAGAGCACCCCATGATTCCCCCAGGTACTCAGCTGGTCAATGACAGAACCAGAGATAGAACCAGTGTCCTGCTCCTGACTCCAGCAGACCCCTTCAGTGACCATCAGCCTGCAACCAAGCTGCACACAGGTGTGTGACTACAGGCCATGTGAACCATGCAGTGGGCACCCTTGCTTGTGAGCTATTCCCACCAGGCCCCACCTCTCTCTGGGCTGTCCTCCCAGACTCTTCCAGCCCCTCTCTCTGTCTCCTATAAACTTATGTGGCCTTTAACCCTCAATTTAGAACATAATGGTTTGTCGTCTCTAGTGGCTTCATGTGTCCTATTAGTGTGTTTGTGACAATAATAATAATACTGTTGTAGTTTATACAAAGTTACAGCTTAAAGATTGAAGCCCTTTCAAATGCTTGTGTCTCTATCCATCACCCTGTACCAACTAGAGCAGCCGTGGGCAAACTACGGCCCGCGGGCCGGATCCGGCCCATTTGAAATGAATAAAACTAAAAAAAAAAAAAAAGACCGTACCCTTTTATGTAATGATGTTTACTTTGAATTTATATTAGTTCACACAAACACTCCATCCATGCTTTTGTTCCGGCCCTCCGGTCCAGTTTAAGAACCCATTGTGGCCCTCGAGTCAAAAAGTTTGCCCACCCCTGAACTAGAGGGTGGGTGTGCAATCCGTGTGCAGATGCGGTCCTGTATGGAGAGCCCTGCAGTGATGCGCACAGACGCTGGGAAGTCCACACCCACCCACCCCCACTCCCCATCACACACACACACACACACACACACACACACACACACTGCTATGGAGAGGTTGGCTGGAACACCAGGCCAGGTGTGTTGGCAGGGACTATTGAGTCTCATTCCTGAGGCTCTGGTCTTTGTTAAATTCAGATGGAATAAAGGCTGGAGAGGGCCGGGATGGTGCATGGGTGCCCCTGGAACCAATTCCCACTCCCTCATGCCCCCCCACTGTCTGTGGCCAGTGTCTATGGTCACATTTATCTTGTCACACAGAGTCAGGCAGCAGAAAGTGCTCACGTGATCCACGTTGACCTGTATTACCTGGAAAAGATTTTAAATTTATTCTTAAACAGTTTCATAGATATGTAATTCATATACCCTCTAATTCACTCACTTAAAGTGTATAATTCATTGTTTTTTTAGTATCTTTGCAGATTTATGCAACCATCACGTCAATTTTAGAACAAACCCCAATCTTCCCGTCAACCCCTGCCTCAGGGAGCCACAGTCTGCTCCTGTCTCCTTGGATTTCCATGTTCTGGACATTTCATGTGAATGGAATCGTGTGATTTCTGCCCTTTTGTGTCTGGCTTCTTTCTCTGAGCGCAGTATTTCCAAGGTTCATCCCTGAGGTGGCGTGTGTCAGAATGCCATTCCTTTTCATGGCTGCGTAAAATCCAGTGTATGGACGGACCATGCTTTGTTTACCCATCCGTCTACTGGTGGACATTTGGGTTACTTCTACTTTTTGGCTCCTGTGAACAGAGCTGCACAAGGCTTGTGTGGACACGATTCCATTGCTTTCGGGTGGGACTTGAGCGGGACTGGCTGGGTCACATATCAGCTCCCTGTGTAATTATGTGAGGAGCCACCTCTCCGTGGGCCCAGGTGTTTTCCAGAGCAGTGGCTTCACCTCACAGTCTCACCAGCCATGTGGCGAGGCTCTGTTTCTCCACATCCTCAAAGACACTTGTTACAATCTGATCTGACCTTTTTTTTTTTTGTCTGACTTTATTATTTTGGCCATCCTGGTGGGTGGGATGTGCTGTCTCACTGGTTTGATTTGCGTTTCCCTAATGGCTAATGATGTCAGGCTAATGATTTCATGTGTTTATTGGCCATTTGCATATCTCCCTTAGAGAAATGTCTGTTCAAACCTTTGTCGGGATGTAAAGTTCTTTATATATTATGGGTACAAGTTCCTCATCATATAGATTATTTGCATATATTTCCTCCCATCCATGGGTTGTCTTCTCACTTTCTTGATGGTGTTGTCTGAAGCACAGAAGTTTTCAGTTCTGAAATTCAGTTTATCTATTTTACCTTTTGTTATTCCTGCTTTAGGTGGCATACCTTTGAATTCTTTGAGTCTTAATTTTTTATTTTCTGCCCACATGGCTGCAGCCAGGAGGCAGGGTATAGCCAGTCATTCCGGGGACTCCCATAGTGCTGGAAAGTTCTTTACTGCAAGAAACTCTATTCCTGCCCTAGCTGGTTTGGCTCGGTGGATAGAGCATCAGCCTGCAGACTGAAGGGTCCTGGTTTCGATTCCAGTCAAGGGCACATGCCAGGGTTGCAGGCTCAATCCCCAGTAGGGGGCGTGCAGGAGGCAGCCAATCAATGATTCTCTCTCATCATTGATGTTTCCATCTTTCTCTCCCTCTTCCTTCCTCTCTGAAATCAATAAAAAATATTTTTTAAAGAGAAAGAAACTCTATTCCTTAAGCCCCCAAAAAGTGTAATAGAGGCACAGATGGGCGGAGGTGAGACTATCTGGGGGCAAATGGGCAGGAGACCCACCCACCAGGACACTTTGGAGGTCTCTCAGCCAGATGTATGGACGTCCTCCTCAGGTGTAGACAGGACCACAGCAGCTTCAGGCAGCCCCGTTCACACTCGGAAACTGGAGAAGGAGCTTTTGCTAGGAGGGTCCTGTGGAAGGGCCTGTGTGCAGGACAGGAAGATGGGGCTGGGATAGCCCTCCTGGTCAATTCCACCCCTGTGCCTGAGGAGATGATGATGGAAGGAGGTGCTGCACTGAGGCAGACACTTCCTGGTAAGGCATGAAGGCAGCTACCAGGGCTGGGGCCAGCCCCTAGGCTTTGCTTATTGCTCCTGCGTCCTGGTCACTCTCTGTCTGGTGGTGTCAACACCTCAGCCAGTGACCCCCACCTGCTCCTTGGAAAGACATCCAGGCCTCCGAGGGGTCTGTTCCTTGTTTCCATGATCAACGCTGCTCCATCCAGCTGGTACCCAGGCCCCTCCCAAGCCTCGTGCTGACTTTCAGGAAAGAACACAGGCTTCATTCCTCATCTGGGCACCCCAATCAGGCACGTCTATGAAAAGCACATCTATGGGCACGTCCACATGCCCCAATGCGTGGAAAGCACAGATTCACAGATTTGGAGAGGGCCTTTACTGGAGGCCACCGCATGGTGCTCAGACTTCAGGGATCCCAGGAGGGCTCACCTGGTGTCCTGGCCTCTCCACTGGGCATAGCTGTGGCTGTGTCCCTGACCACTGGGAACACAGCTCCGTCCACCTGCCCAATGAGACACCAGTCCCTGCTCTGCTCAGCTCCCTGTACTTTGTCTGAGAGGAGCTCGCAGTGGGCACCTTGGTGCCTTGAGGAGCACAAGGGGCCTCCAGATCTCCCTCAGCTCAGGCTCCAGGCCTGGCCACTCAGCCTCTTGTCACTGTGCCTCCCAGCAGCATAAGGAGTTCAGCTCGGCGACGATGCACACGCCTTGGTGATGCCCACGTCCCTCTGCTCAGCCCACGTGGGTCTGTGAACATCATCCACCCAGGGTCACCTCGTGTCCCGAGTGTCCTGCCAACCTCCCAGGCACCAGCAACAGGCTTCCCCACATCTCCAGCTCCATGTGGGTTGGACTTGAGAGTGGGGACCTCACTGTGGACCCAACTCTGAGATTTTGGGGTGCACTCACTGCTTGAGCTCAGGAAGGAGGGGCTGGAATGCCAGCTTAGAAAATGACATGTGCACTTGCCCATTGAGCAAGGCCTCTCCTCGGAGCATGTCGTCTAGCTGTCCTGCTCCCTGGCCCCAAACAGGGGCCTGCAGAACCTTGGGGGACCCGTGAGTCCCAGGCCTTCAGAGGTCCCTTTCTCCATAAAAATACAACAAAAAAATGGCCCTAGCTACTCAGGAGATAGAGTGTCAGCCTGCAGACTGAGGAGTCCCTGGTTGGATTCTGGTCAAGGGCACGTACCTCAGTTGCAAGCTTGATCCCTCACCCTGGCCGGGGCTCATGTGGGAGACAACCCATCGATGTGTCTCTCTCACATTGATGCTTTTCTCCCTGTCTCTACCCTTCCCTTCCACTGTCTTTAAAGATCAATAGAAAAATATCCTTGGATGAGGGTTACCAAAAAGAAAAAAACAAAACAAAATACTCTATCTTAGAACTGTGTCTTTCCTTGTCATTCTCCCAGTTCCGTGGTGTCATGTCTGAATGGTGGTCAGCCACCTACCCTGTGCCTGTGGGGTGGGCCTGCAGGGACTGCCTCTGGACACCCTGCTCTGCCCTCCCCTGACCTTGGGCCCCTGAGCATCCTCACCCCAGGGAAAGTCCGTGTGGGGAGGGATATTTGCAGCATTTCATCCACCACAGCCCAGAGGAGAGAGATAACGGGAACACGGGATGCGCCAGGAGCTGAGACCAGCTCTGGCCCAGAGCAGCTACAGCTCGAGTCCGGCCCAGAGCCCCTGACCGCCCTGCATCCTCCAGGTCGCTGGGCAGCCCTTGGGAAGGGGGGGGGGGAGCTCACCTGTGTCCTGCATTCTCCCTTCTTCATCATGGAGCCTCCAGGACAGTTTCGCCTGTTGATAAAATCAGTTCTCAGTACTTTCAAAGAGAAGGGCTATGCTACAGCCACACCTGCCGTTACTAATAGGCATCCTTGTGGGTTTTCAAAGCCTTCTCATTATCACATCAGTGCTCCCAAAACCCTGGAGGTGGAGGTGGGGGTGGGGGTGGGCAGGGTGGGGCACCTTGTCTCTAACAGGGGAACATGCTTCCCGGGGGCCGGACAGCCCAGTCACCCTGGCCTGAAGGACATGCCTGAGACATGAATCGCCTGACGCCCATGTCTGTGCCCACAGCTGCACTGTCTGTGCCACGTGTGCTAGCCTGGGTGAACTCTCTGCCAGGTGGGAGCCACTATTGCCTCTTCGGGGTGAGGAGCAGCTCTCTCCAAGCCCCTAAGGAAGCTGGCACCTTCCCCTGGTCACGGGGGTAGGGGGAAGAACGAGGTCCCCGCCCCAGGGGTGTGAGGTGGGGACGGCCAGCTGAGAGTGGGAAAGCCTCTGCTGAGAGAGGCGAGGGTGGCTGAGCTGGGTCTCTGATGACGGTGGGGGAGGCAGGCCTGGCCAGGGAGGGACACGGGGCAGTGACTCAACTCTGGTGCGAACCCCAATTGTCTAGCGACCCTGAGCATGGGGTGGGGGTACTGCTGGGTGGCCCAGGGGGTCCAGAGGCATGGTCAGCCCTGATCCTGAAGGTGCTTGGGACTCCAGGTTCCTGGGAGCCACAGAGGGTCTCTTGTCTCCTAAAATGCACTTTGTGGGGGAGCAGGGACCTCAGGCAAGGATTCCAGTCTTCCCAGGCTTCACTGTAAATACTGTATCAATATGACATGACGTGGGAAATGCCCGCCAGGCCTGAGGCCAATGGGTGCCTGCTCCCACAGCCCACCCCGGGGCGGGGGCCGGGGGGGGGGGGGGGGCTGGGTTACTCAGTGAAGGTGGGGTGGGAGGCTGTGCTCACGGCACTGAGGTCTTCCCCTCGGCTGCCAGCGAGGCCCCGGCTGGATTTCCAGGACTCTGAGTCATGGGTCCGTGGGGGTCCCACACGTTCATGTTTCTCGGCCCCTTGGGTGCCCCTGTGAAGAACTGGTGCTGGGACCCTGCTTAGCTGTGTGACGCTGGGTGGGTCCCTCTACCTTTTCATCCTTGTAATGGGTGTAATTATGGCAGTCTTCAGCCAAAAGATGGACGGAGGATAAGACAAGATAACCATCAGCAAGCAGGACGAAAGAAGCCGAGGCTGCCTCGCCTGGGCTTATCTGGCCCCTGAGAGGGCCCTTCTCTCATCGCCCACACCTGTGTGAGGGCCTGGGCTCAGGCTCTGAGAGGGGCCTGAGAGGGGACGGACCCTGCTCAAGTCTCCTGCCGGGGATGCCCAAGCCTCTCAGCACAGGTCCCAGGAGAAGGGGTGGGTGGGGGGGCCTCTTCTAACCCAGTCCCAGCCAGGCAGGGCCTCTCCGCTGTGCTCCGCTCCCCCTTCCAGGTCCCAGGGGGCTGGGTCCCCCTTGGTTTGGGAAGACCGTCCCTCGGGGAGCCCTCTGTGTGAGGTGCACAGGCAGGTCGTGGCCCCTCCTGGAGAGAGTGGTAAGAACCTCCTCCGAGGGGAGGCAGCCTCTCCCTGAACTCCCTTTAGCCTTCCGGGAAGACCATCCTGGGCTCCATTTCTCTGTTTTTACCACAGCGGGGGGGGGGGGGGGGGGCGGGGTAAGGAGAGGGGAAGGCAGGGGAAGGGGGGAGGGACTTCATTACGGGCTCTCACTGTCTCACTGGCCTGGGGACCAGTTTCTGGGAACCACCGATCAAGCGCCTCCCTAGAAGAATTTGCAAATAAAGGAGGAAAGAGACTGAAATATGACCATAGGGCTGGAGCTGAAGGGGCCGTTCCTCTGTGGCCAGAACAGCCTGCAGAGATGCCAGGGTGATTGTCCCTCCTTCCTGCTGATGGTGGGGACCAACATGACACTCAGGCCAAAGCCCACGCGAGCCACCAGGCTCCCAGCGTTTCCCCGGGGAGGGGGCTCTGTTGCTTCCAGTGGACTGGGAGCTCCTGGGCCAGCAGAGTCCTGGGTGGGGACTGCCTGTCATGAGGCCAGCCAGGTCCCCAGGAGTGAGGGTCGCTCAGCCCCACCCGTTAGAGTTGACCCAGCACCTGCCTTCCCAGTGCCTGGGTCCCCCTGACAGAGCCGCGCCCCTGTTTGTAAGAGGCCCCCAGATGCTGCTGTGCAGCCTGAAGAGCTCCTAGACCTGCAGACCCCCTGGGGTCGCACCTGCTGGATGCGGGAGCCGCTTCAGGAATGAGGCGAGACTGAGTTTTATTTTGTTCGTAACGTTGATGGATGTGGGACGACTGGAGTGGTGACATCAGTGCAGTTCTGGTTTACGGAGCCTGTTCATGACCGTGCGAGGCTGGGCGTCCGTAGCCTCTCAGAAATCCAGTGTCCTCAGCTCAACTCTGGTCTCTCTGATGACTGTGTGCAGCCCCCTGAGGTGTTTTGTGGATCGAGTCCTAAGAACTCGCGTCTTGGGCTGACCCTGGATGAGATTGTGGAGTAGGAGGAAGGGGCCTTTGACTCAGTGACCACTCGGAGCACCAGTGAACACAGTGGGCACCTGTGTTCTGGGTGGAACGTCTGAGAAGAGAATGTGGTAACTTAGTCATGTTTAGGGGCTCCACACTGAGAAACATGTGCTTGTCTTTTGGGTCAGGGCACCCACCATGGGCATTTTCCTACAGTGTGTGTGTGTGTGTATGTGTGTGTGTGTGTGTGTGTGTGTGTGTACAGGTGTTGTGTTGTGTCCCATTGAGCCCGGCTTTTGAATAGTTGAAATCATTGGACACACCCTAAACGTCCACCAATGGCAACATGAGTGCAATGATCACATCCACGTGACGGAATACTATGCAGCCTCTAAAAATGGTCAAGCTCTGAGCAGACTGCAGTGGGACAATGTCCAGGACTTACTGTTAAATGAGAAACAGAGCCATTCTCAGAGCATATTTTTGCTATGATCCCATTTGTACAAAAACAGCCCTATCTGTGGACGCGTGGGAAATGTCTGCAAGATGCACATTAAATTGCTAACAGAAGTTGCTTCTATTAGAAGGAGGATGGGAGACCTTGGTTTCAGTTCTGAACTTTAGTGGTTTTTTTCTTTTCTTTCTTTTTTTTACAACAAACACATGCTTTTTAATAGATGGGGGAAATTTTGTTTTAATTACAAGTGTAAGGAGAGACAGATGGCAGAGAGTGCCCCCGCCAACCCGGAAGCACTTGTGCTGAGAAACGTATGTGCAGTCGGCTTTGAGCAAGGATCCTTCTGCAGCGTTCACTCCAAGGACTGGCTAACTGGTTAACTGATGAACTAGTCCTCCAGCAGTCCCCTCTGGTTCTAAGGTGACTAACTGCTGCAGCTGCAGGCCAGCAGACGCCACCAGGAAGGCCTGAGGAAAGTGGAAATCAGAGAGAGAGCACTTTAAGGACTAGGGTGCCCTGCTTTATGGAGTCCTGTTAGTGACCACGCGGAGACTGGGCGTCAGGTTTTGTTTTCTTTAGAGACTCATCCATAGGGACCAACGGGCTTTAACGTCTTGGATTGGTATTGTCTTATTTGTGTCGCTATAAAGAAATAAGGGTCCGAAGTCTGTTGAAAACTGACCACCGTGTCTCGGTACAAGAGGGGTCGTATGAGAAAACAGGGAGCACGTCTGATCCAAGCAGTCGGGCTTCAGGCTAACTGTTCCCGCCTGGACACTGGCGGCACCAAGAGGAACCACTGCTTCTCGGTCAGGGGCTGGAGCCCTGGCCCCTAGTCCTGCCTCCCGGTGGCCAATGTGGGAGACGTTTTCGAGGTGCTTTTCTACCTCAGCCGCACAAAGACAGCCGCTTTTCCAGGAAAGACTTCCTGTGAACGTGTTAGGTCTTCTTTCAATAAGAAGAGGAAAAACAGAGCCTCTGTCTGTCTCTGAAGACACGCGTGGCTCAGACTCAACACAAGTTGAAGGAGAGGAATACATATGATTCTTTGTTCCTTACCCCAACCTTCCCTGAGGTGAATGACTGCTTAGAGACAGAAGGTAAATGGAGGGTCACCCACCACCAGAAGCCTGGCCCGGAGGCCCAGGCCCCACACACTGCGTGGCCCACTTGCTCTGACGGACATTACCTATGGAGGGGGCGTATTTCAGTCCCCACGCCCCTGCCCGCCTCCAGAGCAAAGGCAGCGCTCTTCTCCGGACAGTTGGCAGGACAAAGAAGGAAGTCGGCTTGCAAAAGGCCAGCGACAAAACATGTCTTTTGTCTTCCTGGGGTGGTTTCCCCTTTGGGGAGCTGTGAATGGCTACTTGTGGCTTGGAGGACACAGGGGGAGCCCAGGGCGGTCGGACCCCAGCTGCCCAGCAGGTGCCTGGTGGCTTCTCTTTTATGTTCCCGTGTCCCCCTCACCTGCGGGAAGAGCTGCTGGATGTTTTACTGCAAACCTCCTCTCCAGACTGGAAAGGACACGCATCTTATTCCGCCCTCGTGGAAGGGGGCTTCTCCTTAAAATGTGGCCAGACACTTATTTCCACCTCCCCAACGAGTCCCAGGAGGAGACACCAACTGTGTTCACCCTCTTCTTCAGGACATGGTGCCGCCCGGCCAGCCCACAGTCACCGGGAGTGGAGGCTGAGCAGGGCACGTGGGCTGAACCCAGCAGTTGCGGGCGAAGGGGACATCTGGGAGAGGAGGAAGTCCGGCAGGATTGGCTGGCGAAGGTTTGCAGGTCTGCTAAGGGGTTCCCTGCCCTCCCTGGCTGGAGTGAAGAGGGAAGGGAAGCGGTGGCATCATTTGGATATTGCTGGTCAGCATCCCTGCAAGCTTTGGATGAAGACCTGACAACCATGAAAGACAGAGAGGGAGGAGAGGTGCCACTTCATCTTGGTGGCACAGAGTAAGTTCGTCCTGGGTAGACAGAGCGGGGACCCCAGAGCTTCAGAGCATGGCACCCCCCCTTTTTTTGTTAATCCTCGCCTAAAGTTATTTTTCCATTGGCTTTTTTAGAAAGAGTGGAAGGGACGGGGGAGACAGAGAGAAACATCAATGTGAGAGAGACACATCGATTGGTTGCCTCCTGCACGTGCCCCCACCAGACAGGGCATCCAGCCAGCAACTGAGGTACATGCTCTTGACCAGAATCGAACCTGAGACCCTTCAGTCATTGGGCCAACACTCTATCCACTGAGCCAAACCAGCTAGGGCTGTGACCCCAAATTAGATAGGAAGAGAGATGTGGCCACCTGCGATGGGGGTGAAGGGTCTGCATCTCCTCCCTGCGGCAGGACCATAGGGTAGGGCAGGCCCCCAGCATTTGCACCTGCTGGGAGGATTTTATGCTCTGATGCAGTTATCCCAAAATGCTCTATTTTTCCCAAGAAAGCAGCCCGCCATCCTCACTTATGAGAGAAGGAGGCATCATTAGGGAGACTCTTCATTAGGTTATTTTGTCAAAATATGGCTAAGCTGCTAAAGAAAACGCCCTGCGACACCCCTCCCTCCAGACCACCCTGCAGGGCCTTCCTGTGGAGCTCCCCTCTGGGTTTTTAACTGGGGGACCTGTGTCTTCTCCCTCCACATCAGCTGCTCCCAGACCCCGGCCCCCCTCACTGCCCCTTCCTGTGCGCAGCCCACCCCTTCCTCCCTTCCTCCTGAGCTGTGGCAGCCCCAGCACCTCTCACCTCGCATCTCTGGAGACCACAGTCCCAATGGGCTCCCTGGCTCGGCTGCAGGTGTGCATAGGGTTGGCCCTTCTGGGAGCTGACGGGATAGTCGATCCCTGCCTTTTCCAGCTACTCCAGGCCATGGTGACACTCCCCCACTCAGAGCCAGCATCGTACCTGAGGGCTTCCCAAGCCGCATCTCTTGGACTCTCCATGTCTTGCTTACCCCCCACTTGTAAGGACCCTGTGGTTGTCCTGGGCCACCTGGATAACCCAGAATCACGTCCCCACCTCAAGGCTGACTGGTCAGTAAACCTGGTGCCCCCTGGCCCCATCATCTAACAGCCATTCCCAGGACTGGGGTTAGGACCTGATGTCCATGAGGGCTGTTATTCTGCCTGGCATCCCTTCTGCACTCAGACTGGAACAAAGGGGACGTTTGAAAATATACTGGGATGTCTTGACCCTGCCTCACCCCAGAGATCAAAGCTCCTCAGGAGATTCAGGAAATCATGGGTTTCCCCTTCTGCCGAACCTCATTCCCTTTCTCGCCCACACCTGTCACCGTAGCTCCTGCAGCTGACGCCGTCCTGCCCAGCTTCTCCAGAAAGTGTGGGTGAGACAGCAGGGGTCAGGTGGGGCCCAGAGAGAGGGAGATCTAGAGACAGACAGAAGGAGAAGAGACAGAGAGAGGGAGAGCCAGCATCTGCTGCCTCCGGGGCCGGCGTGTGGGATGAGCCTCTTCCTTGGGGAATGCTCTTTCTCACGCACCCAGGTGAGGCTCTGGGCATCAGGGCTCTGGCACCAGCAGAGCAGGCAGTTACCTGAGGCCCTGGAAGCCCAGGTCGGCTTCTGTCATCACATTTGAAAACCAGCGGTTGACCAAATGTTCCCTGAGAAAGTTTTCACTTTGTGTTTTTATTTCCCAATCACTTTAACCCGAGGGAAGAAACCAGAGTCAGGGCTTTCTGGTGGGGCGCGTGCCAGAACCCTCCCCCTCACCCCAGGGGCGCTGGCCCCACCCAGACACACCTGTGGGTTCCCAGGAATGTGCAGTCATCTGGGAGCAGGACCAGCAAACACTGTGCATTTGTGTATCCTTTAAACCGAGGGAGCCCACATCCAGGAGTGCACGCAGCTCCTCACTGCGGAGTTTGGCCAATATATATATACACACACAGGGTGGGGCAAGAGTAGGTTTACAATTTTATATATATATACACATACATACTAGAGGCCCGGTGCACAAAAATTTGTGCACTCAGGGAAGAGGGGGGGTCCCTCAGCCCGGCCTGTGCCCTCTTGCAGTCTGGGACTCCTCAGGGGATGACCACCTGCTGGCTTAGGACCGCTCCCCGGGGGATTGGGCCTAAGATGGCAATCAGACATCCCTCTGGCAGCCCGGCAGCCCTCGGGGGATGTCCACTTGCCAGCGGGGAGCAGGCCTAAACTGCAGTCGGACATCCTTAGTGCTGCTGAGGAGGCAGGAGAGGCTCCCACCACCACCGCTGTACTGGCAGCCATCAGCCTGGCTTGTGGCTGAGCAGAGCTCCTCCCATGTGAGAGCGCCCTGACCACCAGAGGGCAGGTCCTGCATTGAGCGTCTGCCCCCTGGTGGTCAGTGTGTGTCATAGTGACCAGTCATTCCCAGTCCTTCTGCTGTTAGGGTCAGTTTGCATATTACCCTGTTACTATATAGGATAGAGACCTGGTGCATGGGTGGGGGCCGGCTGGTTTGCCGTGATGGGTGTCCCGGATTAGGGTGGGGGTCCCGCTTGGGTGCCTGGCCAGCCTGGATGAGGGGATGATGGCTGTTTGCAGCTGGTCATACCCCCTTCAGGGTGGGGGTCCCCACTGGGGTGCCTGGCCAGTCTGGGTGAGGGGCTGAGGGCCGTTTTCAGGCTGGCAGGTGACTGAAGCTCCCAACCTCTCCTTTTTTTCTTTTTTTTTTATTCTGGGGATTTATTTACCTTCTATGGCTGTCACTGGAACTGAGAGCCGGCTTTAGCTCTGAGGCTTGGCTCCAGCTCTGAGACCTCGGCTGCTGAAAGCAGGTATCTGGGTTTGTTTGGCTTCTATAATTGAAACGCTGTTGCAGCTCCAGCTCTGAGGCCCGGCTGGCTGAAAGCAGGTTTCTGGGGTTTGTTTAGCTTCTATAATTGCAACATTGTTTCTTAGAGTGCAGCTCAGAGGCCAGCAGCGGCAGGCGGGGAACCTTGGCTTCCTCCATCACTGGAGCAAGCAAGCCTCCTGTTCGCTTCAGCTGCCTGGCTGCCGGCCGCCATCTTGGTTGGCAGTTAATTTGCATATCGCCCTGATTAGCCAATGGGAAGCGTGTTGGAGGTACGGTTAATTACCATGTTTGTCTATTATTAGATAGGACTAGAGGCCTGGTGCACAAAATTAGTGCACTCGGCGGGGGGGGGGGGGGTGTCCCTCAGCCCGGCCTGTGCCCTCTCACAGTTCGGGAGCCCTCGGGGGATGTCTGACTGTTACCACTGCTGCGCTAACCAACTATGAACCTGGCTCCTGGCTGAGTGGCGCTCCCCCTGTGGGAGCACACTGACCACCAGGGGGCAGCTCCTGCATTGAGCGTCTGCTCCCTGGTGGTCAGTGCGCGTCATAGTGACCAGTTGTTCTGCCGTTCAGTCAATTTGCATATTAACCTTTTATTATATAGGATACTAGAGACCCAGCACACGGAATTCGTGCGCAGGTACGGTCCCTAGGCCTGGCCTGCAATCAGGGCCATCTTCCCTAGCTGTCTGCAGCTGGCCCTGCCCCCCATCACCACCCACCCCCCTATTCCCCGTTTGCCATCGGGTGATCGGTGCCTGACGGCCAGGGGAAGGGACCAAGGGGTGGTCAGTGCGCCTCATAGTGACTGGTCCAGCAGTAGTTCTGGTTGTTCTGCCATTAGGGTCAATTTGCATATTACCCTTTTATTATATAAGATAATCTCCCCAAATAAGGACAGACAGGAGGTCCCTCTCGGTCAGTGCCTGGCCCAGACACACACCCCCATTCCTGTCCCCTGGGCCAGTGCCCACTGTTTCTCAGCTTCCAGAGCAGAGCTGCACTGTCCACTGGCCAGCCTCCTTCCACCCTGGGGACTCTGGGAGGCTGCCTCCTGTGATGTGACGTTCTCCATCCTGTGGCTGACCAACCTACGGGCAATTCCACGTGGTGCTGTGGTTGACGCAGTGTCTGGGACATCTGTGCTGGCCTGTTGGCCTCTCACACACTTACTCTGGGTGTCAGCCTTGGGGAGATGTAGCCCAGGGATGGGCACGTGTCCAGCTTTGGTGAATGTGCCCAGCAGAGTACCTTTTTTCTCTCGACATCACTGTCTTTGAGCCCTGTCCTCTCCCCAGCCCCCGCCTGTCCTTGGCCCCTGTCCTTGGCACTCTCCCCCCGCCCCCAGCCTCCTCACACCAGCCGTCCAGCATCTGCGGAGTTGGCTTATTGTGGTTTCAGTAATGAGCGTTATTGACAAGCATCTTCCCACACGCTTCATGGTCACTTGGAAGTCCTCCCTGGGGACGTGCCAGGTCAGGCCTTTGCTTTTAAGTCGGCCGTCTCTCTCCTCAGTCCAGGCTCTGGATGCCTCTGTCAGTTCTAACATCTCCCCAGACAGGGCTGGACTCCTCCCTCCAATGGTGCTCTCCAATGAGCAGACGTGCTTAACTTTAATAAAGTCCCCTTGATCCCGACTTTCTTTTATGATGGGTGCTTTCTCCGTCCTATTGAGAGATCTGCCCCCGGGTCATGAGCATATTTTCATTTACTTTCAGAAGTTGTATTTTTTTCACATTCCCATGAAGGTCCATGATCCATCGTAAGTTTATTTTTGGTTTGATGTGAAGTAGGGGTCACGGCTCATTCTCCCTCCCATGCAGATATTCAGTTCATTCGGGACCAGCTATGCAGAGACCTTCCTGCTCCATTTACGGGCAGCGGTGTCTTTGGCACCAGCAGCTCTGTTCTGTTTCACTGCCTTTGCCTTCCCTGCACCAATGCCCCACTCTCGGGGAGCGAGGGCCAGCACCCCTTCCTCTGCTCCGGCCCTGAGTGGGGCCCTGAGCAGAGGTGCTGGGTCCTGCAGAGGCTGCCCTGCGTGTCCACCTCACCCGTCATGGGATGCCAGCTCCAGGGCCCCCACAGGCTGGGCGCTGGGCTCCACAGAGGGCCCCTGGTGAGCCGAGCCATGGGGATGTCCACAGAGCAGAAAGAAGAATGCATTGTTTTCCAGGAAAGCATTTAACGAGACACCAGCCAAGACAGTGTAAGAGAAATAAATAAGGCACAATCGGATCCTTTATTCTGAAACATTCCCGGCTTCACTGTTTTCACAGACTACGCGCTGGCATGCTTTTCCTGCCGCCCCCCGTTTGCCTCACGCCTCTTCAGCTCTCACGGTGAGCAGCCTGGTATTTCCCTTTGACCATAGTGTTTATTAAATATCGATTGCAGTAATAAGAAACGATTTCTACCAAAGTCAAGAGGAAAAGAAAACATATCAAGTAAACCAGAACGTTTTTTACTTGCTCCTGTTTTAAAAGGCAGAGCCCGTGAAAACAAGGCGGACATCTGATGTGCAGGCCATGGAACCGCGACGTCTCAGTGAATGCACTTGGGAGGGGGAGATGGAAGGTGGCTGAAAACTTCTTTTGTCGTACTTGTTGTAAATGAGGGGTGTCTTGGCAGTTTTTTGATAAATGCATGAAAAATAAGAAAGTCAAAAGCAAGAACTTGAAAGAAAATTGGGTCCCGGGAGCAGCCACAGAGCTCCATGAGGAGCTGTCCACTACACATCCCCTCCCCAAGGCCCCCACCCCCCACCTCAACCCCGTGGATGGGCCAGACATGGCGAGTCTGGGGCCATCTGGGTCACATGTCTTGTTCGCTGAATCTGTGTTGTTGTCAGGAGGATGAGGGGTGACCACCGGCAGATCCAGGCCAACCCCTGGATGGACCTCATCCCTGGACTAGAAATCATGGTCTTGCTGAAATCACGTATCAATTAGTAGTTGTTTGCAGATTCCTTTATATATATCTATGTGCTATCAATAATTAAAGGTAATATTATTTCCTCCTTTCTGTGTCTTTTACTTGTTTCGTTGCACTGGAAGGAGCCTCGAGGAGAATGTTTAATTAAAGTGGTAAAAATTGGTAGCCGCGGCCCTTCATTCAGCATTCTGCACGATGTTTGTAGAGAGTCTTCATTATACAAAGGAATGTACTTGTCTTTCTTTCATTTCTGAGAGTTGTAATGAGTGGGAGTTGAATTTTTCAGAGCTTTTTTCCTGCATCTGTTGAGAGGATTGTTTTTTATTTTATTTGGTTACATGTGATGTATATTGATTTATTTTTTAATGTTTTACCATGCTTGCATGTCTGCATTGCACCTCAGTTAGTTGTGCTGCAGCTTCTATTCTGTTGACTGTGATTTGCTAATGTTTAGAGCATATTTTTGTCCATGTTTTTAACAGGACTATGCAGACTATTAAATTGCCCTTGCATCGATGTTGTCAAGTTGTGTTTTACAAATTTTGTTTAATTTATCTAAATTGTCAAAATTATTGGCATAAATTGTTCAGCATACTTTTTTTATTATTTAACATGGATTTTTAGCGAGAGTGGAAGAGAGAGAGCGAGAGCAAGAGCGAGAGCGAGAGCGAGAGAGAGAGAGAGAGAGAGAGAGACATGTGAGAGCAATACATTGATTGGTTGCTTCTGACCCAGGCCAGGGATCAAACCTGCAACCCAGGTATATGCTCTTGACTGGGAAGAGAACTCACAGCTTTCCAGTATGCAGGCTGATGCCCTAACCATTGAGAAACACCAGCCAGGGTTTATTTGTTCATTTGTTGCTTTCAGTTTACCATGTATCTTGTTATTTTCGATTTCACTGTGGTCATAGACTATTCTCCCTATGCTCTCAACCCTTAACAAGCAGTTGAGGCTTTTTACTGGCCCAACATGTCATCAATTTGGGTTTATGATCCCTATGCACTTGGAGAAGAAGTGTATCCTGCAGTATCTCTTAGATGCGGGGTTCTGTGCATGTCAACAAGGTCACATTTGTTTAATCATGTTTTTCAAATCTTCAGTATTCCTACTGATTTGTGTCTGTTTGCATGGTGTACCTTCTCCCATCCTTGCGTGTTTATGTACTTACATTTACGTGTCATCTGAAGAAAGGAAGTTTGTTTTGTTTTATTTTTGTAATCCAGCCTGACAATCTTGGCCTTTTAATTAGGGCATTAATGTAATTTAATGATGTGATGAAATAATGATTACATTATTTTAGTGTAACTGATGGTATATTTGTGTTTAAATTTACCACAAGACAGTTTGCTTTGTAGTAGTCTCCTCTGTTTCTTTTATCCTTCTCTGCCAGTTTCTGACTAATCAAATGTCTTTTTATTATCTTCATATTAGATTTTTATTATTCTTTTAATTATTTCCCACATGCATTCTTTTCCTTAAAATTGTTTTAAATTAAATTTATTGGGGTGACATTGGTTAATCAAACGATATAGGTTTCAGGTGTACAATGCTATAATACATCATCTGCATATTGTATTGTGTGTTCACCACCCCAAGTCAAGTCTCCTTCCATCACCATTTATCTCCCCTTTACCCTCTTCTTCCTCCCCCTTTCCCTCTGGTTGTCACCATATTAGTCTGCATCTATGAGCTGGTTTTTTCTTTGCTTAATCCCTTCACCTGTTTCACTCAGCCCCCCAACCTTCTGACAGCTGTCAATCTGTTCTCTATATCTATGAGTCTGTTTCTATTTTGTTTGTTAGTTTATTTCGTTCACTCGATTTCACATATAAGTGAAATCATATGGTACTTGTCTTTCCCTGACAGGCTTATTTCACTCAGCATAATACTCACCAGGTCTATCCATGCTGTCCCAAAGGGTAAAAGTTCCTTCTTTTTTACGGCTGAGTAGTATTTCATTGTGTAAATGTGCCACAGCTTTTTTATCCACTCATCTACTGATGGGCACCTGGGCTGCTTCCAAATCTTGATTACTGTAAATAATATTTCAATGAACATAGGGGTGCAGATACCCTTTTGAATCAGTGTTTCTGGTTTTTTTTGATACATTCCCAGAAGTGGAATTGCTGGGTCACGAGGCAATTCCATTTTCAATTTTTTGTGGTAACTCCATACTGTTTTCCACAGTGGCTGCCCCAATCTGCATTCCCACCAACAGTGCACGAGGGTTCCTTTCTCTCCACATCCTTGCCAACACTGGTTGTTTACTGATTTATTGATGAAAGCCATTCTGACAGGTGTGAGGTGATCTCTCATTGTGGTTTTAGTTTGCATTTCTCTGATTATTATGTGATGTTGAGCATTTTTTCATATGTCTATTGGCCATCTGTATGTCTTCTTTGAAGAAGTGTCTATTCAGGTCCTTGGTCCATTTTTTAATGGTATGTGTGTGTGTGTGTGTGTGTGTGTGTGTGTGTGTGCGTGTTGAGTTGTATCATTGCAGAATATGCTCTCCCATTCAGTGGGTTGCCTTTTCATTTTGTTGATGGTTTTCTTTGCTGTGCAAACATTTTTAGTTGGATGTAGCTCATATGCATCCTTAATATTATACTTGGCATTGTTAGCCTCCTGGACAATTCAAGCTCATTCCAGTCCTTTAATCCCATTTACCTATCCCAGCCTTTGTGCTATTGTTTTTTATCCTAATTTTACATATATTTAAATTCTACAAGAGTTATTGTTATTGTTGCATTCAGCCAGTAGTCATCTGGCGTTTGCCACACATTGAACTTTTCTATTGTTTTCCACAATTTCCTCCATTTTCTTGTGTTGGTTTTTTTTAAAACCACAAGATTGGTGGAGGGGGGGGGGAATTCCCCTTCTGTCTGAAAATTTTTATTATTTATTTTAGTGAACATCACTGCTGACAAGTTTTCTCAATTTTAGTTCATTTGAATATATCTTAACTTCCTGTTTGTTTATTTATTTATTTACTAGGGGCCCAGTGCACGAATTCATGCACCTTGAAAGGAACTGTGGGCTGTGAGGCTGCGGTGGGCACAGGGGCAGGTCTCAGCCCATACTCCGTGCCCCCACCCGGCCCCTCCTGCTGTGACCCCCAGTCCCCTGCCTGCTGGCAGCCCCGCTCCCACCACTGCTGCTCCCACCAGCCGCACTTGCACCTGCTGATGGTGCAGAGCAATTGGGGCTGGTGCCAGCAGCAGGTGCAAGTGGGGCCCATGCTGGCAACAGGTGCGAGCACTGGGCAGGACCGCAGCATGCGGGAGCAAAGAATTTTCAGTAACCACCAGAGGCTCACCCCAATGACAATGACCGGTGCCCTGCTCACCTGCTCCACCATCCCGCTGTAGCCAATGCCCGCCATGTTCTGTGCTCTGCACCTGCTGCCTACACATGCCTTGTTCTGTGCACACCCCCTGGTGGTCAGTGCACGTCATAGTGACTGGTTGTTCGGTTGTTCTGCCATTCAGTCTATTTGGATATTAGGATTTTATATATATAGATTTATTTAATCCTCACCTGAGGATATTTTTTCATTTATTTCAGAGAGAGTAAAAGAGAGAGGGAAAGACAGAGAGAAACATTGATGTGAGAGAAACATTTTGATGGTTGCCTCCTGCAGGCGCCTGACCAGGGGACCAGGGCCTGGGCTGGGGAGGAGCCTGCAACTGAGGCACATGACCTTGACTGGAATCGAACCCAGTACCCTTCGGTCCACAGTCTGACACTCTATCCACTGAGCCAAACTGGCTAGGGCAACTTCCTGTTTATTTTCAAAAAGTCTTTTAACTAGATGTAGAAATCTAAGTTAGCTGTTATTTTTTTCCAGATTTAAAACATATTATTCAATTGCCTTCCAGCTTTTATCATTTTTGTTGAGAAGTCAGTTGTCTGTCAATTTGTTTACTTTTACAATTTTCCTCTTTGTTTTTATTTCTGACAGTGACTGTGATGTGTCTAGCTGTGGTTTTCTCTGTATTCATTTTGCTTCATGTTTGCAGGTCTTAACAAATATATGGTTTGATGTCTTTCATTGCTTTTGGAAATTTCTTGACCAGCATTTCTTCAAATACTTCTTCTCTTTCATTCTCTCTCCTCTCCTTCTGGACCCCAATCCATTCATGTTACATATTTTCATTGCATATGTTTTATGCTCTTTTTTCTATTTTAATCCATCTAGCTTTCATTTCTTTGTCCTTAATATTCTCTACTGAATATTATTTCTAGTATTTTCAAAAAAATATATTTTAGCTCTCCTGTGAAACTGTCTATTTTGTCATATTTCTGTATACATAATAACAACAGTTAACTTAAAGCCAAAAAATAAAAATAAAATCCATACTTGGTAAATCCAATATTTGATCATGTTTGTTTCTGTTTATACTGTTTTGTCCTTTTTTCTCTTAGTGTTTGGACTTTTGGCCCTTGGTATGGCTGGAAATTGTGAGTGTATTTTGAATGCCATGCATGGAAATAAAGGTTTTAGATGATGTGTTTCCTTCCTGAGGCCACTTAAGTCATTTCAAGGGGAAGGTGAGCGCTGAGTTAAAAAAACAAAACAAAACCCTAAATACCCAAGAAGTTTAAAAATCACAAAAGGAAAAACTCTAAGCTTATAACATCTAAAGCAGAAGTATTAGGACAGACAACATATTTAAGATAAGTAAGAAAAATATTTTTAAAAATATAAGGTAAGAAATTGGTAATATTAAAAAGAAACACTATTTAAAAAACAACAAAGATATAGTAGGTATAAAATATAATAGTTGAAAGAACAAACTATTTTGAGTGCATAATAAAAATATTCTCATAAGGTTTCAAAAAATTTGCCAACAAAACCCACAATGAAAATATTTTGGGAAGAAACTTCAAAATAAAAAGGGAAACAAACCCAGGGAAAGCTGCAAGAGAGATGAGAAGAAAAAAGAAAGATTGAAGCGATACCTTTACAAAGTTTATTGTTATCTTAAGAAAAAACATAGACCAAAGAAAAGAAACACACTAATTTCAGAACTAAAATTCTCAATAATATCAACAAAATAATGGACAGATACGTGCAAAAGAAATGAAATTAAACCACCTTCTTATACCATACACAAGAATAAACTCAAAATGGATTAAAGAAAACATAGGCAGTAAAATCATGGACTTTTCTTGTAGCAATATTTTTTCTAATATGTCTCCTTAGGCAAGGGAAACACAAGAAAAATAAACAAATGAGACTTGAACTAAGAAGTTTTGCACAGCAAAGAAAACCATCAATAAAATGAAAAGACAACCCACTGAATGGGAGAACATATTCTCCAATGATACCTCTGATAAGGGGTTAATATGCAAAATTTATAAAGAACTTATACAACTCGACACACACAACCCCCTGACCCCCCACAAATAATCCAATTAAAGAATGGGCCAAGGACCTGAATAAACACTTCTTCAAAGAAGACATACAGATGGCCAATAGACATATGAAAAAATGCTCAACATCACATAATAATCAGAGAAATGCAAACTAAAACCACAATGAGATATCACCTCACACCTGTCAGAATGGCTTTCATCAATAAATCAGTAAACAACCAGTGTTGGCAAGGATGTGGAGAAAAAGGAACTCTCGTGCACTGTTGGTGGGAATGCAGATTGGTGCAGCCACTGTGGAAAACAGTATGGAGTTACCACAAAAAATTGAAAATGGAATTGCCTCGTGACCCAGCAATTCCACTTCTGGAAATGTATCCAAAAAAACCAGAAACACTGATTCAAAAGGGTATCTGCACCCCTATGTTCATTGAAATATTATTTACAGTAATCAAGATTTGGAAGCAGCCCAAGTACCCATCAGTAGATGAGTAGATAAAAAAAAGCTGTGGCACATTTACACAATGGAATACTACTCAGCCGTAAAAAAGAAGGAACTCTTACCCTTTGGGACAGCATGGATAGACCTGGTGAGTATTATGCTAAATGAAATAAGCCTGTCAGGGAAAGACAAGTACCATATGATTTCACTTATATGCGGAATCTAGTGAACAAAATAAACTAACAAACAAAATAGAAACAGACTCATAGATATAGAGAACAGATTGACAGCTGTCAGAAGGTTGGGGGCTGAGTGAAACAGGTGAAGGGATTAAGCAAAGAAAAAACGAGCTCATAGACATAGACAACAGTATAGTGACAACCAGAGGGAAAGGGGGAGGAAGAAGAGGGTAAAGGGGAGATAAATGGTGATGGAAGGAGACTTGACTTGGGGTGGTGAACACACAATACAATATGCAGATGATGTATTATAGCAGGGGTCCTCAAACTTTTTAAACAGGGGGCCAGTTCACTGTCCCTCAGACCATTGGAGGACCAGACTATAGTTTAAAAAAAAACTATGAACAAATTCCTATGCACACTGCACATATCTTATTTTGAAGTAAAAAAACAAAACGGGAACAAATACAATATTTGTATTTGTATGTGGCCCGCGGGCCGTAGTTTGAGGACCCCTGTATTATAGCATTGTACACCTGAAACCTATATAATTTGATTAACCAATGTCATCCCAATAAATTCAATAGAAATTAAAAACAAACAAACAAACACAATGAGGGACCAGGAGGTGGAGATGGAGGGCTGTGAGAGACCACTAAGACCCTCATCTGGTCAGGGAGAATATTTGTTATCGATTTAAATAAAGGCAAAAACGAGAAAAGAGAAGCAGGAAAGGAAGAGCAAATAGAAATGCAAGAGATGACAGGACATGTCCCAATACATCAGTAGTCACTGAAAACCTAAGTGGGCTGAATGTCCTGCTGGGGCTTCACACACCTGAGTGTGCTGCACACCCCTGCCTCTCGCTTCCCCTGACCTCACCAACCTTGTTCTCCCCATAGCCCCTGCCCTTGGTTCCCTTCATCAGAGTGTCCACATGCCCAGCTTCTGCACTCGGGCGGCATGGGTGTGGGTCCAGAGCGAGGTTGTCCTGGCTCATGGGTCACGTGTCCCCACTGACACTCTCGGCTTCTCTCCCTGGGATTCCCAGTGTGAATTTCCAACCACTCCCATGACATCTGCTGGATGCCCCTCAGCACATTCCCTACACATGTCCTCTGTGGCTCCTTCCCTCAGGAACCAGCACCCGCCTCCTGCAGGGATGTGTCCTGGCCTTTCACTCACCTGCACCTGACCTCTCAGCAGGTGCTCTCAGCTCTGCCTTCAAACGCACCTGGAACCAGGTCACTCTCACCCCACCCGTCCAGGCTCACTAGCTTCCCGAGCACTGGCCACAGCCTCCTCGCTGGTCTAAGTCCGAAGCCCCACAGGGGACAGATCACCAAAGGCATCTTTAAAACTGAAGGTCAGGCCCTAACCGGTTTGGCTCAGTGGATAGAGCGTCAGCCTGTGGACTCAAGGGTCCCAGGTTCGATTCTGGTCAAGGGCATGTACCTTGGTTGCGGGCACAACCCCAGTAGGGAGTGTGCAGGAGGCAGCTGATTGATGTTTCTAACTCTCTATCCCTCTCCCTTCCTCTCTGTAAAAAATCAATAAAATATATTTTAAAAAATAAATAAAACTGAAGGTCAGGCTCAGTCACCTTGCATCCCAATCCCCACACCTCCCCACTTCCCCAGTAGGAGCTGGGGTCCTCAAATTGCTGCAGCCCCACATCATCCCTGCCCCACCTCAGCTCAGTCCTGCCCTCAGGGACAGGGAGTTCTCTGCCAGAGACGTCCACAGGCTCCATCCCTCCATCCCTTCCGTTTCTGCTCAGAGGCTGCTCTGCTGTGCCCCACGCTGTCTTCTGGACCCTGGCTTTCACCGGCCACTGTGTGGATACTGGACATGTGAACCGCTCACAGCTTTTCACCCCTCGCCAGGTGCCTTTACTCCAGGCCCCAGGGCGGGGGAGCCCCACAGTGTGTGAGTTTAGTGCCCCCGGGCAGAGGTGATTGGAGAACATCCCTGCTCGCCTGTCTGTTGTTGGGACGATACTTCTGGTGCCTGGGACCACCTCCCACTGTGATCACGTACCTCAGTCCCCATCCTGGGGTCTGCTTGCGGGGACACCCCCTCGGTGCATAAAGCAGCAGCCCCTGCTTCCCTTCTCTGCATTTGTGTGAGCCTCTGCCATCACATCTGTGTGCTTACCATGCCCCCGGAGGACAGGCCCCCTTTATCTCACTGCAGGACCCCAGAGCCTGGAAGACCCGCTCCCACAGCAGGTGCTCCGGAAATTGCTGATACAGGGAACGAAGAAAGAGGGGATGGAGGGTTGAGTGAGGGAGGGCTGGTTGTTCTGTGTAGCCACAGGAGGCATCTGGAAACTGAAGCTCCCTCCATCGAGGCCTGTGGGATTTGCCTTTATGGTCGCCTCCCCGCAGGGACCCAGGGAGACGGAGTGCTCTGCACAACCCCCCACCCCCCGCCCCGGGGAGGGGGGACTTCTGTTGAAGAGGAAGCATAAGCAGAGGCCTCGCAGCTCTCAGCTGGGCTGCGGGGACACCACCAGGACGCGCCGCGCCGTTCTAACCACGTTCTCTCCAGCTCTGTTCCTCATATGGAAATAATATTGGGCCTCATAAAAGATCCAGGTTCTTGTTTCAAATTATGAAACAAACATTCTCCTCGGATAATACCATGTCAAGCCGCGAGTGAGGTTTTGAATTCCAACTTCAAGGGGACGCTGAGATTAGCTCTAAACCAGAGCATGTACGTTTGTAATAAACCGGAGGCCACGTCCTGCTGCCAATTAGAAGGAGCTGTGGGATCCGTTCCTTTGAATTATTTGAATCTATGCGTATGCGAGGCCCCGTGCAAAGCCTTAAAATGGTGCACAAAAGTATAAATTCAAAAATAATTAATGCGATTTAATGTCAATGAGTAAACTTCAAAGCTCTGCAAAACGGCAGAACCTCATCAAAGCAGGAAAAACAAATGTGTTTCCAGTTCAGATCTGAAACCCTCCCCGTGGCCCAGCATTTACTCTTGCGGGAAGGCTTGCGAAACCCTCTGGACCGAGGGTGCGCGCCCGCCTGCTCCCTGCCCTCTCCCCCTGACTGCGAGGCAGGGTCATGTGTGCGGCCCGCGAGTCCCAGAGAAAAAGTTAACTGCTTCTAAGGGAGTAAAGAGAGAAGGCTTCCCTGAGTAAGCAGACAAGGCTAACCCTCAAGACGCGTCCCAAAGCTTAGCAAAACGGTGTCTGAACTCCTGCTTTCACTGAACGCTGCTCTTTAAAAAGGAGCCAGCTTCTTCACTTTGGGCATTTTCTGGTCAACTTCAGCTCAGGGCTTTGCGGCTGACACATGTGCCTCCCTTCAATGCCTTTGGAAACGGAAAACAAAATGAGCAGGAACTCGGCGTTAGTGTTCAGAAGAGGAGCGTGCGTTCTCGAGCTCTGTGCTAAGTGCCTGGGGATTAACGTTAAGTGCGCATCATTTGGAACCGTTTCAGAATTAACAGCGGGCTCCGTCGTGAGAACTGCACGCCTTGTTTTACAACTCGCCGCTGCTCGGGAAAGCACACCAAGATCACTTCAAATGTGCGCATAACTGTGAGCACCGCGGCCTTTCCTTCAGGGACTCTGGTGGCCCAGAAGGGTCAAAGTCATCCAACTTCAAAGGCCCTCGTGACGTCTTCCCAAGTCTTTCTCTGCCCGGAATTGACCCAAACACCCTCCCATGAGCCTCCAGAGAGGAGAATAATGCAGTCTTTCTTGGAAATCTGCTCTAATGTTTGAGCCCCTGTCAGGAAGTTATTCCTTGTCTGCGTCTCCATGACACCAATACATTAAGTCAATTAGGCCAAAAATTGAGTCACTCACCCACATGTTGTGTCTGCATGGGGCTCAACAATGGGGGGCTGAGTTGACAGGAGGTTTTGACATCACTGTAGCCCAGACTGGGCGTCTCAACAAGCGTTTCTTTGATACAATGTCAACCAGTGTTTCTTTTCCATGTTGATTATAACATTTTGCTCCTAGAAACCTCCTTCAGCTAACCCACGGAGTTAGAGGCTTCTCTGTGTCTTTGAGGAAATGGTCACCTCACCCCTGGCCTGGGCAGGGCAATGAGTGACATCACCTGCCAGGTGAGTCAGGCCCAGCCCTCATCTGCCCCTGGGCTCCTGAGGGAAGGAGTGTGGACAGTGGGGCACCTACCGGGCCAAGTCCACACGGTGGCAGCTGTGGCTGGAAGAGCTCGGCAAGGCCCGCATCGCCCCCTCCTTCCTCTTCCCTTATTGGTGGTCCATCAGTTTATTAAGTGCCTACTGTGCGCCAGGTGCTGGGGTGGACATGAGGACTTCAGGAATGACTGTTCCTGCTTAAAAGAACTGAAAGCTGAGAGGGAAATACAGCGCTAAACAAGAGGACCGCGGGGTCCCTCCCTCTTCGCCCTGTCCTGCAGCTCCTCCATCAACCCAGCGGTCTCCTCCTCTGCTCATCACTGCCCAGGGCCCCAGCCACTGCTGCTGAGCCCCGCCTGCTCCCTGGGGATTCTCAAGGTCTGTGTCTTTGCTGGGGGTAGTGCGGATGTTGGCGTTTTTTGTCATTCTCTGGAGCCCTTGTTCCAGGGAGTCTTCAGCCAGAACTGCCGGAGCCCGGCTCACCACCATCTTGGTAGGAACCAGCACTCCGCTGGCCCCAATCGGAGTCATAAAAACAGGATTTAGATGCAAATCAGCAAGTGCCACCCAGCCCCAAAGGAATATTGGGTGTCCTCTTCCCCAGCGCCTCCAGGAGGAGCGCAGACCCCTGAGGCTGGAGCCTGTCTCCTCTGTCTGGCTCTCTGCAGAAGGTGGGTGCAAGCAGGTGCACACAGCTGCGCAGCTGCCCCAACACGTCGGGGGCACCGAAGAGCTTAGGGATCCATGGCTGCCCATCTGGCCTCCTTCTGACAAAACAGAAAGTGAGGGTTGAGGTGTGTGTGCCTGTGAGGGAAGGTGATCCTCACAACAGTGGGCCCGGCGTCTGCCATTGTTTCACAGTCGCCTGGCTTTTCCTTCACCACGAAGGCCCCAGTGAGGACACGCAGCATTTGACTAGAGGAAGGTAACTACGTGTAGATGTTTAAAGGTTGAAGTTCTTGTGTGTGTGTGAGTGTATGTGCACATGCGAGTGTGTGTGTGTGTGTATGAGCATGGGTGTGGGTGTGTGCACAACCTCCTAGTGAACCTCAGGCAGGTGTGGCCGGGGGGTGGCCGTGGGGCCCCGGGGTGTGGGCAGTTTCCCACCGAGAGAAGCGGGCCCTTCTCCAGGGCTGGAGTCCTGTCACCATCACCGCATGGGCCACGGTTTGAGGTATAAGATGTCCAAGGCTGTTCCTCTGGGACGGCAGCTCTCACGCTATTTTAAAGTGGCTCCTTTTTTATTATTGTTTGCACGGGCTTGCAGGAGGGGCCACAGGCTGTTGTCTGTGTCGGGGGCCCCTGAGCCCTCGTCCCTGCAGACCCATCAGTGTCACAAAGGCACGTCAGGCACAGTGGGGTGGCCTGAGGCTCGTGTCATTGTGTATGGTTAGCCCTTGTCTTCATGTCTGGAAAGGGGAGTGATTTCCAAGGGGCCTCTCACATGAGCCAAGCGAAGGCCAAGGTGGCTTCTGGTGTTCTTTTTTTTGTTGTTAATCCTCACCCGAGGATATTTTTTCCATTGCTTTTCAGAGAGAAGGGGGGAGGGGGTGAGAGAGAAGAGAGAGAGGGAGAGAGAGAAACATCAATGTGAGAGAGACACATCGAGTGATTGCCTCCTTCATACACTCCAACTAGGATGGGGATTGAACCTGCAACCCAGGCACATGCCCTTGACCAGGAATCAAACCGCAGACCCCTCTGTGCAGGGGCCGGTGCTCCAACCACTGAGCCACACTGGCAGGGGCGCGTTTGGCATCTTAACCCTCTCAAGTGCATCTTGTTTTTCCTCTGATTCAGTGGGAAGCAGCTTCCTCCTCCCACAATCACGGTCTGAAACCTCCCGGCTTCTGTGCTCTGCCCCGGTGCTGCCAGGTGAGTTTGAACCCGAGTCCTTTGTGGCTGCTCCTGCTCCAAGTGGGGTAGTCTCGAGCCCCTGTGAGGCCCCAAACCAGTGGGTGCTGTGGGGCTGGTGACCTTAACCCTCAGGAGACCTCCCTTCCCTCATGAGCAAAGTCAGAATAATGCCTCTGCCCTCAGACGTTGTTTGGGTGGATGGGCCTGGCCCATAAGTGCCTGCTCTCTCTACCTGCAGGGCGGGGCTGAGGAAACTGTGCATTAAGGAGGGTCTGGGGCCAGCACAGAAGGCCGGGGCTGGGGCCGCATATGATGAGAGGGCATCTGTCCCGCAGGTCCTGCTTGACACCCGGGAGCACACGGCTCGCTCAGCCTCCACGCTGAGCATCATGGGGAGCGGGCTCTCTCCGAGGCAGCCACCAGCCACACAGGTGCCTGCAGTCAGGGCGATGCGGCTTCCTTCACACATTCACTCAGCTGCCAGGAGGGAGAAGCGTCCCAGCTCAGGCGCCTTGGAGGCAGAGCGGTGCTATGGAACCCCGTTCTGGGGGCCCTTCTCCTGGGCCCCCGCAGGTGGGATTTCTCCAGAAGGGCCACAAAGAGGAGCTGCGGGCCCCGGTGGCCCCGGTAGGGACGGTGGACCTTGGGACACGCCCCAGGTTTGGTCCACAGGGAGTGCGGTAGCAGTAGCCAAGGGCACCCGGTGGCTTCCAGGGACAGAAGTGGGGACTTGAAGCCCCACCTTCCAAAGTGCCTCCTGGGCTGGAGGAAAAGCAGGAACCGGCCCTGACACATGGGCCAGGCCTTCCCCGCTGGGCCGGGAGCCTCATCCCCTCCTCCTTCGGGCCACACAGCCTATCTATGTTTCAGGGGACCTGGCATATATAGCATATTGTTCTTGCTGGGCCAGGAGCCTCATCCCCTCCTCCTTCGGGCCACAGGTCCCTTTCACTGTCCGCCCCACCTTCCCGCCTGCTGGGAGCCTCATCCCTTTCTGGGAAAGTCTCCCAAGGTCCCTTTCACTGTCCGCCCCACCTTCCCGCCTGCTGGGAGCCTCATCCCTTTCTGGGAAAGTCTCTGGAACATGGAGCCTTCCCTCAGAACCCAGGAAGGCGCTACAAGGTGTCTCTGATCGCCCAGAGGCCCCTGGCGGCAGGCCCCCCCTGTTCTGGGTGGAGGTTCAACACACATGTCTAGTCAGACTTCACAGAGCACCTCCGCTGCTGGCTGCGCCTGGTTTGGAAAACTTCCCTCTTTCCTCCCAGGACGTAGAACTATGACTTTCCCATCGATGTGTCCCCAATCGCCTTGCTAACTGCAGTGATTCGTTCTGATAACGATTCGTTTGGATAATTTTCTGATGTCAGCGTCCAGGCTTCTGTGAGGGGCTGTTCTATCTTATTTGACCTCTTTTTCTCACCACAGGACCCGGCAGGCCCTGTGGAGAGGTGGGAGAGGCAGGAGCTGGCGCCGTCTTTTCCTGCCACGGGAAAGCGCTCCGTGTTTTCCACAGTGCTGTCCCCGGGCCGTGGATGCCTGTCACCGAGTCAGAGCCACCCCTGCCCTCCCGGGGGCCTCCGTTTTTTTCATGAGTAAGTGCTTTCTTAAAAACATCAATTAAGATGATCTATGCCTTGTCTCCTTTATTCTATTAGCATCTTGAATTGCCGACCTTGAATTTTTTGAAAAATACAACTTCGTTATTCTGAATTATTCTTTTTACGTAAAAAATAAAATATGCCATCCTATTTGCTAATATTTTGTGTGGGATGCTTGCATCCATGTGCGTGAGATTGATTGGTAGTTATTCTTCTTGTACTGTCTCTGGTTGTTGGATACCAAGGTTATGCTGCTCATGGGGTTATCTGGGAAATATTTCCTCTTTCTATTCTACGGACTGATTTGTATAAGTTTGATATTAATTCTTTCCTAAATGCTTGGAAGAATTTACTACTAAAGCCACTTAGGCCTAGAGCAGTGATGGCGAACCTTTTGAGCTCGGCCTGTCAACATTTTGAAAAACCCTAACTTAACTCTGGTGCCGTGTCACATATAGAAATTTTTTGATATTTGCAACCATAGTAAAACAAAGACTTATATTTTTGATATTTGTTTTATATATTTAAATGCCATTTAACAAAGAAAAATCAACCAAAAAGATGAGTGTTATAGGTTCGCCATCACTGGCCTAGAGGTTTATCTGTGGGAAGATTTTAAATTGCAGAGTCCATTTCTCTAACACAGTTAGATTTCTCCTCTTTCCTAGTGTTAGTTTTGGAAAGGTGTGTTTATCTAGGAATTCACCCATATCCTCTATATTTGAAAACATAATGGCACAAAGTGTTTCAAAATAACCACATTACACTTAAGCATCTATAGAAGGTGTGGTGGCCTTTCTCTTTTCATTTTGATGTTCAAAATCTGTGCCCTGGCCCTTTCCTCTCCACTTTGTCAGGGTGTTCTTGGTCTTCTCCGGCTCATCTTTTTAAAAACAATACTTTATTGTGTGGTTTTTTAGCTTCTGGTTCCTCCTGTTCCACTGGCAAATTTCCGTGGGTGCTGGCTCTAGACACATGTTCTGAGGCACGTGGCTGGGGGCGTTCTAGCCCCTCTCCCCCCACTAGGTCGGGGGCGTTCTAGCCCCTTTCCTCTCATTGAGGCCGAGCGTGTGTGGAGACCAGACAGGACCCACTCAGGCCTCCTCCTCTTTCCCCAGCCTCTGCAAGCGCTCACTGGCCATCCAACAAACGTGCAAGGGTTCAACACAGGCCAGACTCCAGAAGGAGAGCAGCAAAGACAGCAGGGCCCACCATGGTGCGACCAGGCCCAAGTTGGCTCCTCACATCCACTCCCAGCAGAGGCACAAGGGAACAGAACTTCTAGTCTGTCCATACACCTGGCGCATCACTAGTGAGTGGGAGTGGGAGCTCTTGGATGAGAGAGGAACCCCGAGGGCACCGTCTTCCCTGGGCTCCACCATCCTGGATGGTCCTCAAGGCTCCAGGTGATTGGCTGTGGGTGGGAGGTGGGGTGGGTTCAGCCAGAGCAATCTGGAGGCTCAGCCCTCATACTCTCTTGCCTGTTTGTGTCACTATATGCTCTGCATCCAGCACCACGACCCCATGTCTGTCCCTTTGACACCAAAGAGAGACCGTGGACAAGAGGACCACAATCCTACAGAGCCTCATGGGCCCGGGGAGAGCAGGCCTGGGGCAGCTGGGCTCGGAGACACCTGGCTCTGGTGCTGAGCCCAGGGCAGCCCCGTCTCCAGAGGCCACTTCTGCAGCCATGGGAGACCGTGGGTCTGGGGTGCATTCTCCGGGATTCAGATGGAAGGAGGGAATCCACATAACAGATGAGCATCTCCAGCTGCTGTCGTCCCCACTGGCCCTGGAAGTTCATGTTTTTCTCCAAGTGGCAGTGGGTGCAGGCCATGACTGCGGGCAGGTGAGGATTTGGAGAACAGGGGGCATTTGCATTGTTGACCTTTGAGCCTGGGCACATGGCCAGCCTCTCTGTCTCCCCACACCTAGGGCCCTATCCCAGGCCTGCGCTGACTCAGAAGCTGATAGGCTCATGCTTTCCTTATACCTGGGCTTTCCCAGGCCCAGTGTGCTGTTTCTGGATGTGGACAGAGCAGGACTGCACCAGGGACCCTGAGAGGACCGGCTGCTCCAGTCACTGAAACCATTCGTGTCATTTGTGGGTGAGTCAGCGCAGGCCACAGTTAAAAACAAAAACACACTGCAGGTAGGGCCTTAACCAAGACCCGCTTAGTCCTCATAATTCCAGAAGCTGGAAGGTCTAAGACACCACATGTGGCTCCAACGCAGCTTGAGCTGGCCACGGAGGCAGCCACAGGGCCATCATTTCCTGTCCCACTGTCCTGGCTCCAGCCTGTGACTCATAGGCCCCCTTTCAGGTTTTTCACCCAAGAATTTCATTCCTTTTGTGTGACGTTTTCAGTCATCACAAACCTATGAAAATAGACTTCTCCTTTGCCCCATTCCGACTGTTCAGAAATGTCTCCTCTCTAATCTTCACCCACGGCTTGGGTTTCTGATGAGCAAATGCAGACGCACGGAGGACCCGCGGTGTTGCCCGCCTGGAAGGAAGGCCCTGGAGCCCATCCCTCATTCCATGGAAATCACTGGTGCCTGGTGGGGGAGAGAAGTCAAAGATTTGCAAATCCTTAGCTCTGGGTGCATCCAAAGCCGTGGGCTTGAGTAGAGCCCAGAGAAGGCTGCTGGGGGTGGAGAGGAGGCCAGGAGGAGAAAAAGTGGAAATCAGAGGAGTACATGACAGGCTCTACTGGTCTCCCCAAAGTCCTCCTAAAAACTCACAGGGACCATCATGGAGTGACACCAAGACCCACGGACAGCCTCCTTCAGGACTGGCCACACCATCCCAGCATCCCACAGCCAGCAAGGGGCCAGCGCATGCCCGGGAGGGTGGGGATCAGAGCCCAGGATGGCCCTGGGCTACGCACTCCGAATCACCAATACCACTCACCGAAAGGAGAGGACCAGGATGGGAGCAGGGTCTGGGGCTGGGCGGAGGAAGGGGCGGGTCAGAGGGGCCATGAGGACAGCCGGGACAGGGTGAGGACATCGCCACACAGCTGGGCCAAGGGCAGCGCTCTGTAAACAAGGCTGTGGAATGTTCCTGAAGACGCTGAGCAGGGACCATGGCTGTACTCTGTGGGGAGGACTGTCTGGGTCCCATAACAACCAGAGAAACCCAGCTGGGAGGACACTTCCCAGGAGCTGCCTGGTCACTGTCCATGCAAATCCATCAGTGTTCACCGGAAGACACACACCATACATCCAGACACGTGCATGTGCACACACACACACATCACACATGCCACAAACACATTCAGACATTACACACACGTGCACATGCATCACAGACATGCATACACATCACACACAGATACACACATTCAGTTACACTCATACACATACATGCACACACACAGACACACATCACACATCCAGACACACACCACACTCACATAAATGCACACATGCTCACATATACACAGACAGACACACACCCCGTACACCATAAATGCACACCCAAAGATACACAAACACACAAGCCATGCACACGCACTCCCCATCACCTTTTCCTGCCTCTGACACGCATGACTTTCTCACAGGCCTTTACATTTTTTTATTTGTTTCTGTTCAATTTTCTTCACTCCTGTCATTTCCAGTCCCTTTTTTCTCACTGCTTTCCCATGATGTCTATTCTTAGATTCTTTTAAATTTAGTCTCCATTTCTGAAATTGCATTTCCGTTGTTTTTCGCAGTATTTCCTGATTTCACGTGTGCCTGTGATCTGGCTACATCGCCACTAGCTTTTCTGTTTCTGACTTATACTCTTGTCTCAAAGTTTAAATATTGCCTTCATTTCTTGAATTCATTTTGAAGTATCTTATGGGGCAGGTTGCAGTCCGGGTGTGTGTGCGTGTGGTGTGTGTGTCCCAAACAGTCAGCATCAAGATACATCCTAACAAACTAAACTCTAAAGATAAGGGGGAAATCCTTTGGACATTCAAACAAAAAGAGCCCAAATTTGTTTACAAAGGAAAGAACATAAGATTGGCATTAAATGTCTCAATAGCAACTCTTTGCTAGAAAACAATGAAGCAACATTTTAAAAATACTCCAGGGAAGAAAATGTGAGCCAAGAAGGCGGACTCCAGCCAAGCAGCTCTGCGAGAAAAAAGGCAGAAGAGGTCATAAATTTGCAAGCACTCGGGGAGTATCGGCCCCCGAGCCCTTCCTGAAGAATTTGCTAAAGAACCAACTTCCAACAACCACAAAACAACTGGAGCGGCTTCAGCACTGCTCTGAGGACAGGCCTGGGATGAGTCCTGGAAGAGCTAAGACAAGGGACCCAGACAAGGGTCACTGGAGAGGATGCACATGTTACAGGTTGCAATATAGAAACGGTGCAGTTAACGTGAATCAAATAAACTTGTAATCTCCACACAGCGTCCCCTCACCCCGCATGCAGGGCTTGGGAGAGGAGGCAGAAAACCCTCGGCCGCGGGGCCCGCTCTCGGGGGCTCACCTCCTCAGACGCTCCTAGCAAGGCCTCTGCTCAGCTGCACCCTGGACCCTGACCTCTAACTGCACCTGGAAGGCACCAGGCACGCCATGGGCAGACGTGTGTGCGGTGTGCCATCCATCCCGGGGCCAGGGTTGCCTCGATGTCAACTCCTTACGCAAGATCATGTCATGTTTACCTTTTGGTGAACTGGTACCATGAGCCTTTCCAGGCAGGACCACAAAACTTCAGCAAGACCTCTCATGCTTCCTTCCTCTGAAACCCTTTATCAGTAAGTACATCAGGGTGTCGGGATTTATTACCCAGATGGTCCTCCGTCTGGACCAGGGCCGTCCAACTGAATGCACTGCAAGCTCAGAGGCGAATTTTCTAGTTGTCACATTAAAAGCCCCAAAGAAACAGATGACATTAATTTTAATAATATGGTATTTGACCCCAAATATTACTATGTC
Source organism: Myotis lucifugus (assembly GCF_000147115.1). Lineage (NCBI taxonomy): Eukaryota > Metazoa > Chordata > Mammalia > Chiroptera > Vespertilionidae > Myotis > Myotis lucifugus. The sequence goes on along the minus strand of NW_005871048.1, from coordinate 49,325,347 downwards.
AGCATGCAACCCAAATTTAAAGTTGTCTCGCATTCCTTCTCAGTACTGCATGCTCCCAATCTGGGCCTCACACTCGCCGCACAGCTCTTCGTGGGGGGCGGGTTTCCGGTCAGTGGCCGCCAAACGGCACACTCAGGCCTCGACTTCTCCCTTCACCTTCAGATGCTGCCAAGCCCACCACAGAGAGCCTACGCTTGGTTTATACGGCCTGGGGTGGGGAGACAGTGTGAGCTCTGCCCCCTGGGGCCCCAGACTGAGGATGAGTGAGGTCCAGGGCCAGGAACACATGGTCAGGACGGGTAAGGACCCCAGAAGACCTGCCTTGCCCTCCACGCTCTGCTCCCCCCGCATTGACTGTGAGCCCCGCATGGGTGGCTGGCATCAGCTCTGAGGCCAGCACCTAGGCATGTGCACACTCCTCTGCTGAGGCCCGGGCAGGCGCTGTCCTGGGCCCAGGGGGACCCCGCCCCTCTGGATCATCCTGCACACCCAGGCCACAGACCATCCCCCTAGACCAGTGGTTCTCAACCTTCCTAATGCCGCGACCCTTTAATACAGTTCCTCATGTTGTGGTGACCCCCAACCATAAAATTATTTTCATTGCTACTTCATAACTGTAATTTTGCTACTGTTATGAATCATAATGTAAATATCTGATATGCAGGATGTATTTTCATTGTTACAAATTGAACATAATTAAAGCATAGTGATTAATCACAAAAACAATATGTAATTATATATGTGTTTTCCGATGGTCTTAGGTGACCCCTGTGAAAAGGTGGTTCGATCCCCAAAGGGGTCGCGACCCACAGGTTGAGAACCGCTGCCCTAGAGGGTCCTCACGTACCCACCTGGGATGCTTTTCCTCTGGCCTGGGCCTGTGTTTCCTGAAAAGAAGGACTGATGGCCAGTGAGGCCTCTCAGCCACCCCCCCCGCCCCCCCCCAGCCTCTCCTTGATGGGTAGAGCCTCAGATGGGCCCAGGCCTTGTTCCTGATACCAGCAGTGCCCTCTGACCCTGGCCTGTAGTTGGAGGGGAGGTAATGAGGGGGATCGGGGGAAAGAGGGATGGCCTCAAGAACAGAGTGGACACTGAGGGTGAGGCAAAGCCTCGGTGGGGGACTCCACTCCCTGGGTAATGGTAGCGCTCTGCAGGCTGTGTTCTTGCCGGGGAGCTGACCCTGGTTTCAAACCCCTAATTTGGGGAACAGGTTTTTTTCACATATATCTTTTTGCCTGGAAAAAGCTCTGCCCTCGCCGGTTTGGCTCACTGGATAGAGTGTTGGCCTGCAGAACTGTGGTCACTGGGAACTGAGGCTGTGAGTGTCCTTGAATCTGATTGGGGTGCAAACCCTACATGGGCTGGTCACCTGTACTCTGTGGCCCAAAAGGCAGAGCACTGAGCTGACAGGTAGCTGTGGGGACAGCCAGCAAACCCAGCGTAAGGACCTCCCAAAGGCCAGGTAGCTCAGTTGGTTAGAACATCCTCCTGATATGCCAAGGTTGCAGGATGATCTCGAGTCAGGGCACATATAAGAATCAACCAATGAATGCATAAATAAGTGGAACAACATCTATGTTTCTCTCTCTCTTGAAAATCAATCAATTAAAAAATTTTAAAACCTTATAATTGGAGGCAGGAGTCCATTTTCATTAAAACAATTTCCACGACGTAGCAGCGAATCTTGCAGCTCTGGGATTACAAGAGCCGCACGGGAACAAAAGGGACGTGCGTCACCTCGGTGCACAGAGGAGGAGGCGCTCCGACACATGCTCCCAGCCTGTTCTGTGTGCATCGCCTTTACCATCCAAAGCAGCGCATCTCAGAACAAGAACTGGCGCTCATTAGGCGAGGCAGCATCTGCCAGCTGTGGTTATTTCCTGTCCAGAGCTGCCTGGGGGAAGAACTAGGGGAGTGGCCCCCTCTCCTCACCCCCACCCTGAGAAGGCACCCTTTGTTGAACTACAAAGGGAAAATAAATGAGGCCATACTTGATTTAAAGCTGAGTCTGTTGTGTCTCCCACTGGATTGATCTCCCGCCAGCCAGATGTGGCCAGACTCCGCCCCGAGAGCTCCAGCGTGGCTGGGTGTGTTTCTGGCAGGGAATCGTGGGTTTGGGGCCACGTTGTTTCAATGAACAATTTGTTCCCTGTTAGCCTCAGAGGCTAACACTTTCACAGGTGGCCTGCGGGTGGGCAGTCGGTGACAGGTTCCCCACCCAGCATTTTTCGTTTTGCAGTTTGGGCAGGAGATGGGGAGACGGGACAGAGTTTGGCTGGGGGCGACCACTCCCTGCTTCCTGGCAGCGTGGGTTCCGCAGCTCAGGCATTCACAGAACAAAAGGAACCGTGTCTCAGCTGACAGAGGGTGCCATTTTCTTCCACAAGGGATGGCGCTGGAGCCGAGGAGGCCGGTGCTCCTGCCCACGCTGCACAGGCCCGGGTGAGGGGACCTTTCCAGGCCTCTCGCATCTGTGGGCCACGTCTGCAGGTGAGCTCCAGCCTTCACTGCCAGCCACCCTGGCCCCACCTCACACCACTTTCTGGACTCTGACTTCTGAGGGGAGTCCTGGTGGTGGTGCATGGAAACCAGTGGTGTCATGACCTCACCGCTGACCTCACACTGGGTGAAGTGGAAGGGAGGGTAGATGCCTCCCACTTTTGGAGGCTGACGAGGGACCAAGACCTCTCTGCAGCCACACCCTGTGGTCTGAGTGATACCTGACGTAGCTCTCAGGGGGTCTGCTGTAGAACCTGTGGATCCTCTCTCTCAGCTTCAGCAGAGCCAGTGAGTGTGGACCCCACGTCTACGCCCAGACGCCCGTCCCAGAGCGCATTTCCTGATTGTGTGAGCTCACGTTGCAGTCTTGCATGTGGCCTTTTGAATCTGTTTGCATGGGGCCAAGCGTTTATGCAAAACCATTCAAGACCAGAGTCTCTAGGTTCACAGGCCCCGGGAGGGCCTTGTAATGCACACACACAGTCAATTTTCAGAAAAACCTGCAGAAGAAAAATATCCTGTCCGTCAAGACCACTGCCTCCTTCCATCCAAGGCCCCTCCAGCTCAGATGAAGATCAGGCCACCACTCTCTGAGCCAGAGGGAACGTGGGGAGGCAGGGCATGGGCAGTAGATGGAAAAAACGTGATCACATGAAGCTGGAGGCCTCTGTCAGAAGTTCTTGCTTTTTAAAAAAGCATTAAAGATCCCTGAGATATAGTAAAGAGACAAATGCCACATCCATGTGTAGCTGCCACTGGTTAAATTTGAGACATTTGGGCAATAGAAAAAAAAGAGGATAATGGATTATAAAATACTAAATTTTCAAATACCCATGCATTCCTAGAGATACCTGAGAGAGGGAGAGAGGAAGAAGGAGAGGGAGAGAGAGAGAAGGAGAGAGAGAGATAAAGAGAGAGAAGAAGAGAAGAGAAGAGAAGAGAAGAGAAGAGAAGAGAAGAGAAGAGAAAAAGAAGAGAAAATAGGTAGCAAAAATACCTATTTGAAATGCTTCCGAAAACTTAAAACATACGTCTAGGTGACTCCTGGGTCACACAGAAGTGAGAACACTTTGGAGTGGGTGCTGTAGGGTCCTGCAGGACTGGTGCTGGGAAATGCATTAAATGCTTATACTGGAGAAGAAGAGGGTCATTATGAGCTAAGCATCTGATGCAGGAAGTTACGAGAATCACCGGAGCACAGGGCAGGCTGGACAATAGAAGGAGCAGATTTGACCGCCGTCCTTCTCCACACCCTTCTGTCTCCACCCAGCTGGGGCCGATGCCCTCTGTACACAGGATGTCCTCCATGTCCTCCCTCCATCTGCCCTCACTCCCAGGGCCCTTTCCTGCTGAGCTGCCTGACCCAGAGCCAGGGTCACTGGGCCAGGATCTGGGAAGGGGAAGGAAGTGGCCTGGCCCAGCCCAGAACGTGGAGCCACTCTGTCCAGCCAGACACCTTCCTTGTGGCACTGGATGGGTCAGCGGGGCCAGGACTGAAGGAGCATGGGAGTGGCGCTTCAGTCCTGCTTTTGACCAGCATTGTGATGGGAGGGAAATGTAAGTCAACAAAACACAGATGCCACATCGGATTCTGCATGAGGTCACTGCCCATGAGCATCCTGGAAGCTTTCACACCTGAGTGTTGGCTGGAGCCACTCCCTGGGTCCTAGCCTGGCAGTGATAGGTGGTCCTGCTCCCCTGGGGCAGCTGTGGGATGTGGCTTTGTTCCCTGAGTGACAGGTGAGCATCACTGCAGGTCCCTGCCCACCGGGGCCCATTTGGCAGCTGTTGCTGGTGTTGCTTCTTGGCTTCCCTGTTAGGGCCCAGAGCACCCGCTGACTTCCTCTCTCAGCGAGGGCCCCAGCCCCAGTTCGACAAGACCCAGTTTGGCAGAGTCGATGACTCGTGGGAACCTGCTGTTTCAGTGGCTGGAACTCCCGTGCAGCTCAGCATGGCTTTTCTGCAGCAATACCCGTGCTGCGGGCTCCGTGTTATGGGACGCGGGGTCTGGGATCTCGGCAGCTGAGCCACAGGACCTCTCTAGCCGCCCCGGTGAACCAGGGCACAGGGCCGCTGGCCCAGCCACCCCAACCGTCTTCTCTTTTCCCTCAATGTCACGAAGAGATTTCGAGGCTCCCCGTGGGCTCCCAGGTCGGGCTCTCCTGGAGCCAACCGTGCATGCTCCCCCCAACCAGTCCCAGCACAGGCCTCTCCCAGCCTGCCCTCCCCACACTGCGTTTTCCCACCACAAACAAGACAGACAGAATATCCTTCCTGAGAGGCAGCCTGCAGGAGCGGCCTAGGCGTGTCTCGGACGTCCCCCGCCGGGCCATGTGTCGGAGCCACCACGGAGAGGGGCAGGTCACACAGCGGCCACAGCACCAGCCCAGGGCCCCGGTTCCACCTGCCCTTCAGCCAGAGAAGCTTTGGTTCACCTCATTCACTGATTGGGCTTCTGGGTGAGATTTCTCCTGAAAGAAGTGTTGATGGATTTTAAAAACTATGAAAACCACTGCAAAGGGGTGAAGAGCTGAGTTCTTTATAAAAAAAAAAAATCCGATTTCGATCCAGACTTCACTTGTGACGAATCCACGTTGAACGACTGACATTTCCCATAACCCCAGGCTCTTGTCTGAGGCGTAGAGGTGCCTCTGGGGCTGTTGTGAGGAACCTGGGAGGCCAGCCCCACGTGCCCACCTTCGCTGCACGAGTCGCCCTCTCGGCGTCTGTGCCCTGGGCACGTGGCAGCCCATGATGCTCACTCCGGTGAGAGCCAGCAGGCATCCAGGCACCAGACAGGCAGGAGTGATGGGCTGTGTCGGCCACACTGACCAGGTGCACCATCTACACTCTAGGAAGCCAGATCCAGGGAGGGTTAAACCTGGCAAGAAGGAGAAAAGAACTTCTCTTCCAGGGATGGGTCCAGATGGCCCGGGACCCTGGCTGGAACAGCCGTTGATTCCTCCTGCGGCTGCCCCGCTCAGGAATCCAGTCCCAGCTCAGGCTCTTTCTGGCTGGCAGCCTCAGATGGGTTATTTCATCTCAAAAGCCACATTTTCCTGTGCCGTAATATGTTTAATATGCTATCCATTTTTCCGCCCCCACATCTCTCACACCCACCAGACTAAGGTTTGCCTGGGAGGAGAGGAGGGAGGGAAAGAAGCTGGAGGAGACACAGAAGAAGCTGAAAGTGGCTGGGGTCTGGCCCTCGCCCACGTGGAGCCAAATCCAAGGACCCGACATGAGTTCAGGGACCTGAGAGGAGACTGGCCTGTCATTGCCCCCCTCCCCCAGTGGAGTCTGGGAAGACAGATTTTCCTGTGCGGCAGGAGGCAGGGATGGGCCTGCCATGGACACCTGACATGGCCTCTGGGAGCAGCCAGCGAGTGTGCACTAGGAGGCAAGACTGCACAAAGCCTGGTGTCGGCCGTCCCACCCAACTCCATGGTGCGACTAGGAGCCCAACCCGAGGAGTGCAGCCTGGATGGAAGCAAGATGTCAGCTGAACAGCCCAGCCTGAGCCAGACGTGGTGGGACAGCGAGAACGTGATGCTAAAAAGCACATAATCAGCCCTAACCGGTTTGGCTCAGTGGATAGAGCGTCAGCCTGCGGACTGAAGGGTCCCAGGTTCGATTCCGGTCAAGGGCATGTACCTTGGTTGCGGGCACATCCCCAGTAGGGGGTGTGTAGGAGGCAGCTGATTGATGTTTCTCTCTCATCGATGTTTCTAACTCTCTACCCTTCTCCCTTTCTCTCTGTAAAAAAAAAAAAAAAATCAATAAAATATATATTTAAAAAGCACATAATCAACATCCTCAGAGAAGTTTGGAGCAGCAAGTTAGCAGGCCAGGCACCTGCCAAAACAGCAAAGCACCAGTGACATTAAGTGTGCCTCCTCTCCTGGCTGGTGTGGCTCAGTTGGTTGAGCAGCGTCCCATGCACCAGGAGGTCGCTGGTTCAATTCCTGGTCAGGCTCCATCTCCAGTAGGGGGCGGTGCAGGAGGCACCCAATCCATGTTTCCCTCTCATCGATGTGTCTATATCTCTTTCCCTCTCCCTTTTTCTCTCTAAAATCGATTAAAAAAACATATTTTTTTTAAAAAAAAGAGGGCCTCCTCCAAGGCCTCCGTCAGCTGGCAAGGATGGGAGGATGCTCAGAGCCATCCCGGGGAAGCCATCTGCCCGCCCGCATCTGAGCACCAGCCTTGTGGCCTCACACAGAAATGTGAAGACAGACTTGACAGAACCCAGATGCGACATCGCAGTAAGGAAGGGGAGAGGGCCGACAGCTCCAAATGTGTGAATAGGCCGACACAGATGGTGGCTGTGAAAAGGGCAGCCAGGGCTCGGGGTCCGAGGTCGAATGCAGCGGCAGCACCGGCGTCGGGAGGACCGACAGGCGCGCAGCTTCCCAGGTGCTCTGTACTTTCCAGCGGAGGCCCAGGTGTTCAGACTCCAGGGAGCACGTCACACCCCACAGCAACCATGGCAACAGCAGAGAGTGTCACTTCCACATTAGCAGAATAACAAGGAAACGTCGTCAGATCACTCTGGAGACGAGGAAGGGGGTGTAGCACGGAAGGAGCAGTTATGAAGAGAATGAGTCAGAAACATCAGGAATGAGAGGCGCAGAGCTGAAATACAGAACTCAGAAGGGTAAAGGCTTCCCGGGCCCCAGCAGCCGGGTGAGCCCAGCCAGGTGCAGGCGCACGAGAGAGAAGCGAGAAGAAAGAAGGCACTGAGGACAGAGGGGCCCCGCATCCGAGGGGTCCCAGAGGAGAGAAACATATTGGTGAACATGGAAACACATAAAAAGACTTATGAAAAGAGAAACCAGACTGTGACTGACAGGGTCCGCTGCATGCCAGAGGGCACGGGGAGGAAAACACCCCACCTGTAACCACTGTCCTAACAACTAAGAGCATAAAACCAAGGAGAAAAGTCCAGATGCTCAAGGGAAAGGACCCTGCAGACAGCTGGACTGGCATCAGCTGCGCCTCTCAGCCCCGAACAGTGGAGCCAGGCGCCAAGTCCCATGGGGGCCTGGGATTTTACAGGAGCCACAGTGCAAGGAGGACACAAGGGTGAAAGGGCTTGGGGAGCTCAGGACCCACAGACCCTGCTGACAGCGTGAGGGTGACCCGAGGGGACACAGGAGAGGGGCGCTGATGATGACCAGCTCAGGTTGTTGATGGGAAACAGCCCAACTGCAACCCCGACAAGTCCAGAGCAAAGAAAGAATAAAGATGACGCATAACCTTCAAACCAGCCCAAGAAAACCTGCTCTCAACGGTGGAAGGAAAAGAAAGCCACAGTGGCAAAGTGTGGGCAGTGACGCAGATGGAAATCTGTAATTTGAGGGGACAGATGACGAGCCTCCAGATTTCAGACACCTCCGCTCTAAGGGCAGACAAAAAGCGGTGCCCGCCCTCCCACCCTGCTCAGAACTCCCCGTCAACTCTAGACAAGAACAGAGCAAGGCTGGCTGAGAACCGCTTTCTCAGGGTTGAGTTTCTTAGTGCTGCTTTGTGTTTGAAAGCCTGCAGCCTCCTAAAGGACAGCATGTGGCATCAGCCACAGACCTGGCCTTCTGTGCGCTGCGTGCCGTGGCCCCAGAGCCACCGCTGCTAGTCACGTGGCCCTGGCAAGGCTGCGCCAACTCTGTCACTCACCAGCATAACAGGGAAACCTCAAGTAGGGTTTATGTGGGGGACAAATGGGGCCCATGTAAGAATAACATGATGCAAGAGGCAGGCGGCTGCCCCCGCTCCCACCATGCTCATCCTTGGAGCACTTTAAGAAGCACTTTCTGAAATACCTGCCAGTGCCTGGCCGGTGTGCTCAGTGGTTGAGCATCGACCAATGAACCAAAAGGTCACTGGTTCGATTCCCTGTCAGGGCATATGCCCAGGTTGTGGGCTCGATCCCGAGTAGGGGATATGCAGGAGGCAACTGATCAATGTTTCTCTCTCATCAATGTTTCCATCCCTCTCTCTCTAAATGAATTTAAAAACATTAAAAACAAACAAACAAATAAAAAAACACCAAAAATGTACTCTTGGCTTGAAATACCCCCCAGTAACCTGTGAGGCCGTTATGGCATCATTTGGATGAGGTGCCTGGACTGAGCACAGGATGGACTTACCCAGCCATTGCAGGTCGGCCGAGGCCAGGCCAGCTCAGAGTGCGGGGGCCGTCAGGGTGTGAGCAGCTCCCCGGGACCCTGGTCTGTCACTGAGGGCTCAGCCTTGGTGCTCAGGAGCACCCCACTTCCTAAGGGTCTCCATGACTGAAGGGTTTATGCTGTGCAAACAAGGCGTCAACTCCAATTTCTTACAAAAATGAGATGAAGGGTCTGGTTGGTAGATACACACAATTTAAGATCAAAGCCTTTGATCATTGTAACCTGACAGCTCCTCGTTCACTGGCTGGACGTTTAGTTCCCAGTAATTTTACTCGCTTCTTGTGCTAAGTAAACACTGAGCAGGGAGAACGGGAAAGTACACGGTCGGGACACGGGCGAACACGGTTTCTCCATCTGTCCATCCAGCCCAAGAAATGGCCTTACTTCCCTTTCATTCCAAAAGTGAAGCTGAAGAAAAGCTAGCTGGAACATTTGCCAATTGTTCTTCAAAGGGAGATGAAAGAAGTCGCGTGTCTCAGTAGAAAACATAACAAGCCTGTGGCAGGCTGGTGGGCCAGGAGTTGGCTTTCCCTGCTGGACCTGCGTGGCTCCGGCCGTCCTGACACAGAAGGTGCAGAGGCTTCCCCGGCTCCCATGCCGGCAGCCCACTCTTCCCGCGCACCCAGGAGGGGACTACTAGTTGATGATGTTGCACGGTCTTATTATCACCATCAGTTCTCTGATTTACTCCACGAAGTGGACAGCAAGGCTGCAGTTCATCCCCCAAGCCCAGTCTAGAGCAGCTGGTGTAACGGGCAGGGGGAGGCCTGGGTGTAGGGAGGAGGGCGTCTGCCACGTGGCCACCGTGTCCTCTGAGCAGGCCACTCTGTTCCCTTGAGAAGGGACTGAATGGTGGGCACAGGGTGGCCACGCCCCCCCTCCGAGCACTGGTGCAGAACACAGACACGCCGCTGAGTGGGTGCGGAGGCCCAAGTACAGAGGTGCGACTTGAGGAAGGCTGAGCTGGTTTGGCCGAGTTTATGCAAAGGGAAGAAAGTTGAGCCAGAAACAGCCGATTCTGGCAGGACGGTGGCGTCCTCGCCGAGTGCTACCTGTCTTCCCCTGAGGTGAGAACCCTGGCCAGTCCATCTCAGAAAGGAGGGCCCAGCAGGGTGGGCCAGGCCCCAGCAGAGACTGGGCCTGCGAGGTGGAAAGTTTCAGCCTGGTCTTGCTTTTCTTGGAAAATGGCTCCTTCGTGTTCCTGGATGTCTAAGCCCCTCCCTCGGATCGGGAGGCCCCAGTTTGCTGTCCTCACTGAGTCACTGAAGGGGTGCTCCCCATCCCCTCTGCAGTGTTCCCCGAAGGCTCCTGCTGTCAGAATCGCTGATGGCGCAATTGCTCAATTCAGGGCCTCCCGTGTGCCTGAAGGCAGAGAAAAGAACTCTTTCTGAAATGACTAAAAGGAAGTGTTTTGTGTGTGTGTGTGTGTGTGTTGTTTTAAAGCAACAGCCAACAGTTAGATCTAGCCCCTTAGTTGGGTTTGGGGCCGTCCCTGATAGTGGGATTCAAGGCCACTCAGACATCAGCCCTTTTTCCTCAAGTGGGGAACTGTGGCCGAGCTGCCTGAGACTTCAAGTATGGGCAGGAGAGACGGGGTGACAGGCTGTATGCGGTGGAGTCAGCGGTGACCAGGCCTGAGCCCATGACAGCTGACGGCTGGGGGCAGGAGGGACACAGAGACTCTGCCTGGGGAGCTGACCGGTAGGGAAAACATAGACCGCGGCAACAGAAGCAAGGCAGTGGCCCCTGCTCTGCAAGAGGGAGAAGCCGCTGCACGCTGGGTTGTCGACACCCGCAAGCCCACAGCGGTTTCTGAGCCCTTTCCACCTGCCCACAGCCGTGCACAGGACTGATGGGGAGTGGCCATCTCATCACTGTGTGTCCAAGCGAAACCAGAGAGAGCACGGTGGCCATGGGCCAACACACCTGGGCAGACACTGGGAAGCTCACAGCAGGCTACACATGTGCATGTGTGAGATTGTGTGTGTGCAATCACATGCATTTGATTGTGTGCATGTGGTTGTGTGCATACAATTGTTGTGGTTGTCTGTGTGTCCCAGGCCTGCCCAGTGGAAGCCAAGTCCTGCCATCTGTCTGTCCTGTTGGAGTCTTTCTGGCACAGTCCCTCCTGTCTTCAGGAGGAAAGCTGAACTAAACACACAGGGCATGGGTACACAGTTTCCTAAGAATTGGGTAATTTGGACTTAGATTCTCTTGACTGACACAAGAACAGTGAAATGTGGAGTGCCACCAGCCACATCACCCACATACCCGCCCCCCGTGAGCAGGGCCCCAATCCCACAGGCTGGAGCTTCTCACACAGATGCACCCACCACCCGAAGGGACAGGTGACACCAGTCCGTACGGTAAATGAGGGAAGAAGAGTCCTCACCCGCTCCCGGGACAGCTGCAGGCTCAGCTTGGGTCACAGGGCCAGAGAGAATCATGCTTGTATTTTCTGCTAAGTCTGAAGATGTGCTCTGGGCTCAGCCAACTCATCGCCTGGTCAGGCAGGGAGGCCCTAGCATCCTCTAAGCCAGGCACGCAGCTGTGTGGTTCTGAAAATGTGTATGAAGTCAGAGCAAATGCTCCCTCCACTGAAACTTTCCACGGAGCCACCCGGGGTCACAGAGTCTGGGGTGGGGGAAGGGCGCTGGCTGGCGGGTGGCAGCCTGTTCCTGTGGGCATGTGGGATGGGTGTGTCAGTCAAAGGCGATCTACGATGATGCGATTCTGTGTCCAGAATATTTTATCTTTTCAAAAAGATAAATACATGAGGACTATGAGAAACTGTTTAAAAGCCGTGAATGCCTGAAACTTATAAGCCTAGGTGTTCCCTGCCTGAGCTTAATGCTGTTCTTTCTTTCTTTTCTTTTCTTTTTTTTTTTTTCTGCACAAAGCTTTATTGTTTCCATTTGGTCTGATGCATGGGAGAGGGCTCCAGGGTGGTTAAAAGAATGGCTAGTAGTTTCGGGGAGAGGCTCAGGGAAAAGCCAGACACCAGGGGATGCAGAGGGGCCCTCAAAGGCCCCTGGGCTCCAAAGGCTCCTAGTCATGCTTGAAGGTGAGCCTTTCTTTTTTTTGTTTGTTAATCCTCAACTGAGGATATTTTTCCATTGATCTTTTAGAGAGAGTGGAAGAGAGAGGGAAAGACAGAGAGAAACATCAATGTGAGAGAAACACATCGATTGCTTGCCTTTTGCACGAGCCCTGACCAGGGCCCGGACCAGGGAGAAGCCTGCAACCAAGGTACATGCCCTTAACAAGAATCGAACCCGAGACTCTTTGATCCGCAGGCTGACACTCTATCCACTGAGCCAAACGGGCTAGGGCATTGAGGGTGAGCCTTTCAAAGAGATACTTGCCCAGCCCAGCCTGGGGGCCGGCCAGCCTGTGGATATGAGTCAGGTGTTGCCCATCTTCTTGATGAGTTTCACCTCCTCACTCAGGAAGTGGTTCTCCAGGAAGTCACAGAGCTGAGGGTCTGGTGGGTAGAACCCAGGGCCTACAGCTCCAAAAGCGCCTGGTTCAGGTTCTTCTCCAAGGCCAGAGCGGCTGCCATGGCGTCCTGAGTTTTGCCCACTCACCTTGGGGCGGCTTTAGCACGTCCTGGAAGAGAATGGGGCCACCGCCCTGGCTTTGCACCTTTAAGAGATGCTCAGCGCTCTCCCGCTTCTTCTCCCCCAAATCACAGAAGAAGTGACCCATGCCCTGGAGTGCCACATCCTCATCATGGAGGTTGAAATAGAAGCTCAGAGAGAGGTAGGTGTGGGCAGCCCGCAGATGCAGGTCGGCCAGGCTGTTGACCACAGCCTCCACCACGGTGGAATAATTCTGTTGAATTTGGGAGCTCATGATTGTTCGGCAGCAAGGAGTTAAGGCAGTAAAAACAACAATAGTGTGTTGGCTGGTCTTAGGGGTGGTTCTGAAGATGGTGACTGGATAAGATGCTGGAGATTGGCCAGAGGCTGAAAGGGGCGTTCCTGGGTCTGTTCTGTCCAAACACTTTTGAAGCAATAGTTGTGAAGTTATAAATATTAGCTTGCCCATCCAAGCCACTGGCTGAGGTATCTGGGGAGGGGAGAGGGTGGCATAGGAGGTGTGAGAGTAAAGAGAAGGTCCCATGCTCTTAGTGTAGAAAACTCTCGGAGTCTTTCTGTTTTGAACTTTGAACTCTGCAGCTATTGGTAACAGCAAGTTCATTAAATCACTTCAAGAGTTGAAATAGCCCGACCGGATGTGGCTCAGTGGTTGAGCATCGACCCAGGAACCAGGAGGTCACCGGTTTGATTCTTGGTCAGGTCATATGCCCGGGTTGCAGGCTTGCTCCCTAGTGGGAGAGCCTGCAGGAGGCAGCAGATCAATGATTCTTTCTCAACATTGATGTTTCTATCTCTCTCTCCCTCTCCCTGCCTCTTGGAAATCAATAAAAAATATATTAAAAAATAAAATAAAATCTAAATCCTTAAAAAAAAAGAGTTGAAATATTTCAGAAGCCCTGGTCTCAAAAGGAAGATTAAAGTTTCCTACTTGGGTAGTAGTTCACTTTAAAACACAAAACAAAAGAATTCTTTTTTAATCCTAAGAATTATTTAATACCCCAAACGCTGTCTTGAATCATGAGATCCATCAGACTTGACATCACCTAGGCCTGCATCCAGAACCTCACTGTGGAATCTCTTTAGGCATGTGCTAGGTTCCTGTGAAAGCTTTGTTTAAATATGAACTTCACACCACACTGTCAGTGTTTGTCTTAATAAAACTACATAGATTTATTTTTTTTAAGTTTTCTAGTACAAATAATAACTTAGGTGAGAGGGAAAGAAAGATTTCCAGTCACTGATGATATTCATCAGATATGGAGAGTATGTATCCAGTATTAATGATAACGTGGGTGATAGAGAAAGACGGTTTCCAGTAATAAATGATAACATGAGTGATAGAAAAAGGTTTCTAGTCATAGATGATAACTCAGGTGATAAAGAAGGTTTCCATCAATAAATTAAGTCAGATGATACAGAATAAAGGTTTCCAGTCATAAATGAGACAGAGAAGCAGGTTTTGTGTCATAAACAATAAGTGAATAGCGAAGGAAGGATTCTAGACATGAATGATAATTCACATGATAGAAAACTCAGGCAATATACAGAGAGGGTTCTTAGTCATAAAGAATAAATCAGATGCTAGAAAAGAAAGATTTCTAGTCATAAATGATAAATAGGGTGTGAGAGAGAGAGAAAAAGTTTCTGATATACATAATTCAGTTAATAGAGGAAGAAGATTTCCAGTCATAAATGATAGGGTGATGCAGAAAAAAGTTTTCCATTTATAAATAATTACTCAGTTGACAGAGAAAGATTCAGTCATAAAAGATAAATAAGATGATAGAAAAAGAGTGCTTCCAGTTATAAATTATAACTAAGGCGATAGAGAAAAAAATGTTTCAAGTTATAAATAGTAACTCATGGGACGGAGAGCCAGGTTTGAAGTCATAAAAGGTAAGTGAAGTTATTTGGGACACGTTTCTTTGTCTCCGTGTGTTGGCTGCCTCCCTGTGTTGTTTCTACGTATTAGGTAAAGCTGCTATGTCTCCCAGGCTTGGTCGAGTGGCCTCTTGTAGGAGGTGTCCTGTAGGGTCCTGGGCAGAGCCCCCCTGATCACCGGAGCTGGGCACTCCAAGTGCACTCTCTGTGTGGGCTGTGGACACCTCCTGTTGCAGTCGAACCTTGATTGCTGTTGGCACCTCAATGGGAGGGGTTTACCCCTAGGCTGATTGGCATGAGGACCAGCTGCAACCACTGTGGAGGACCAGCTGTGCAGGGGCTGACACCATGGAGCAGAATTTGTTCAGCAGGGCTCTGGTGCCTACTGAGTCCACCCCTTGAGTGTGTCCCTTGTGGAGGAGGTTGAGTGGCGTTTTGTTGTGGTCTGGAATTGTCCACAGGATGTGTTGGCTCTGGGGCATCTCAAGAGGTACAGGCCAAGGTGAGCCACCAAAGATGCCCTGACAGGGGCCACCCAGCATGAGCTACAAAGCAATCTGCAGAGAGCTACTACTGTGCTGGGCTTGGAGGTGCCCAGGAGCGGTCAAGCTGCAAACTAAGGCCAGCTGCCGCTAGAGCTGGGTCTGGGGCCACTTAGTAGGAAGTATGCAGCACACTTTTAGGGAAGTTCTAAGCATAAACCAAGACAGGCCATTTGTATGGAAAAGACACTGGAAGCAGCCTGGGTGAGGCTGCAAGTTGGGTGGGGTGGGGTCTCAGGGAATCACCAGGGCAGGGGGAACAGTGTTAGCCAGGTTATGGAGACTCAGATATGGTGCCCTCCTGCTGGCTCTGTGGGAGAGGGCCCAGAAAAGGAGCAATGGCCTCTGACAGCACTTCTGTCTGGGAGAAAGCTGTCCCTCCAGCTCTCTCCCTCCTCCCATGCCAGACTACTTGGTTCCTCCCCATATGTCCTTGGTGCCCCAGCACTGGAGCTCAGAGCCAGTGAGTCTGAGTAAGTCCACCCCTGGGCCCTTTAAGAGGAACTGTCTGGGACTCCTGCAGCCCTTTGTCTCACTCAGCTACAATCCAAGTTTGTTTATAAAGCCAGAAGTTATGGGGAGTTCTCTTCCTGGCACTGGAAACCTGGGCTGGGGGTCCTGCTATGGAGCTGGGACCCCTTACTCCTGGGAGGGGGGGTATCTGCATCCAAGATATCCCTCCCTATTTTTATCCAACACACATGGGGGTGGGGCCAGCCCGTTCCTTGTCTCCACCCCTCCTACCAGTCTTGATGTGGTTCCTCTTTATATCCGTGGTTGCAGTACTTCTGTTCAGCTGGATTCCAGGTAGTTCTGAAAGATGGCTGTTCTATAGTTTAGTTGTAATTTTGATGTGGTTGTGCGAGGATTCCAAAAAATGTTTCGATCGTAAAAAATAACAGGCAATAAAAATAAAGGTATCCAAGCATAAGTGATAAGTCAAGGGATGAAGAAAAAAGGAAGCCAATCATCAATGATAACTCAGGCTATAGAGCAGGGGTGGGAACCTCTTTTCTGCCAAGGACCATTTGGATATTTATAACATCATTCACAGGTCATACAAAATTATCAGCTTAAAAATCGGCCTCCTATATTTAGTCAAACATTTAATTAACTCACCCCTAATGCCTTGGCAGGGCCAGACCAAATGATTTTTCAGGCCTTATATAGCCCGTGGGCCGGACATCCCCCACCCCGTTATAGAGAAAGAAGATTTTTCAGTCATAATGATAAATCAAGAGATATAGAAAGAAAAATTTTCAGTCATAAGTGATAAATAAGATAATAGAGAAAATTTTTCTGGTCATAAAAGATAACCAACATGAAAAAGCTTTCTAGTCATAAAGGGAACCATGAGGTTCCATCATAAATGCTAACTCAGTCAATATAAAAATGTTTTCAGTCATAAATGCTAACTCAGGTTATAGATGAAGAAGGTGTTCAGTCATAAGTGATGACTCAGGTGATAAAGGATATTTATAGTCACAAATGATCATTTAAGGGATAGAAAACAAAATATTTTTAGACATAAATGATGACTCAGGTTATTACAGGTGAAGGTTTGCAGTCATAAATGATAACTAAGGTTACAGAGAAAAAAGATTTTCAGTCATAAGTTGTTATTATGTTATAGAGGAAGAAGGTTTCTAGTCATAAATAACACAAATGATAGAGAACATAATTGCTTCAGTCATAAATTATCTCAGGTTATATGAAAAGAATGATTCCATTCATAAATGATAACACAAGTTGAGAACAACATACCCAATAATAAGTTATAATTCAGATGAGGAAGGACAAAATGTTTTCAGTTATAAAGAATAATTCCTCAGGTTAAAATGAAAGAAGGTTTTTAGTCATAACGATAAATCAGGTGATAGTGGAAGAATGTTTCCTGTCATAAATTATAATTCACTAGAGGCCTGATGCAAGAAATTCATGCAAGGGGCTCGGCCCTTGCAGCCCAGGCTTCGTCCGGAAGGTCATTTGGCTGTCCGGTCTAATTAGCATATTTCGCTTTTATTATTATAGATGTGATAGAGAAACATTTCTAGCCATAAATAATAACTGAGGTGGTAAAGAACAAAATGTTTTCAGTCATAAATAACTCAGGTAATAGTGGAAGAAGGTTTTCAGTCATAAATAATGAGGCAGGTTATAGAAGAAAAATGTTTTGTCATAATTGATAACTCAGGTTATAGAGGAAGGATGTTTCCTGTCACATTTATAACTCAGTTGACAGAGAAACATATACAGTAATAAATGATGATTGAGGTGATGGAGCACAAAATGTTTTCAGTCATAAATGATAACACAGGTAATAGAGAAACAACATTTCTAGTCATAGATTATAATTCAGATGATAGAGGACAAAATGTTTCCAGTCATAAGTGATAACACAGGTTATAGCAGAAGGTTTTCAGTCATAAATGGTAACTCCAGTTATAGAGGAAGAAATATTCTATATTTCTAGTCACAAATAATAACACAGGTGATAGTGAAACATTTCCAGGTATAAATTATATCAGATGATAGAGGACGTAAATGCCAACTCAGGTTATACAGTGAGATTTCCAGTCATAAATGATAACTCTGGAGAAAGAGAACATAATGTTGTTAATAACAAATGATAACTCAGGTGATAAACATTTCTAGTTATAAACGCTATTTAAGATGATGGAGAACAAAATGTTTGCTGTCATAAATGATAACTCACATGATTTTAAAAAGGCTTTCTGTCATAAATAATAATTCAGATTATAGAAGAAGAAAATATTTTTGGAATAAATGACAACTTAGGTGATAAGGGAAGAATGTTTCCAGTCATAAATGATAACTCAAGTGACCTGTTACAAATGGTAAATAAGGTGATAAAGAAACATCTCCCACCATAAATGACAACTCAGTTGATGGAGAACAAAATGTTTTGTCATAAAGGATATGTCTGATTAGTGTTTCCAGTCATAAATAATATCTCAGTTATAGAGTGAAAAGGTTTTTAGTCATAAAGGATAACTCAGGTGATAGAGAACAAAATGTTTTCAGTCATATATGGTAGCTCAGGTGACACTGGAAGAATGTTCCAGTCACAAATAATAACACAGGTGAGAGAGGAAGAACCATTCCAGGTATAAACTATTATTCAGATGACAGAGGTCAAAATGTTCCCATCATAAATGATAACTCAGGCAATAGTTGAAGAAAGTTTCCAGTCAGAAATAACAAGTGAGGTGATGTAGAAAAATGTCATTAACTAATGACATATCAATTGGCAGAGTACCAAGTATCTTTAATCATAAATGAAAACTCAGTTTATAGAGGAGGAAGGTTCTAGTCGTACATGATAACTCGGGTCTTAGAGATAGGTTTTCAGTCGTAAATGACAACTCACATTAGAGGGAGAATGTTTTCAGTAATAAATAATAACTCAGGATATAGGGGAGAAAGTTT
This sequence comes from Myotis lucifugus, assembly GCF_000147115.1. NCBI lineage: Eukaryota > Metazoa > Chordata > Mammalia > Chiroptera > Vespertilionidae > Myotis > Myotis lucifugus. The sequence goes on along the minus strand of NW_005871048.1, from coordinate 49,307,188 downwards.
CTAGCCATCAGATGATAGAGGACAAAAAGGTTTTTAATTTTTAAATCCTCACCTGAGGATATGTTTTTTAACATGATTTTTAGAGAGAGTGGAAGGGAGAGAGAAAGATGGATCAATTGCCTCCCATAACCTGTGTATGTGCCCTGACTGGGAATCGAACCCACAACCTTTCAGTGTACAGGACGATGCTCTAACCAACTGCGCCACCCAGCCAGGGGGAGAACAAAAAAGTTTTCAGTCATAAATGGTAACTCAGGTTATAGTGGAAGAAGGTTTTCAGTAATAAATGGTAAGTCAGGTTATAGAGTAAAAAGATTCCCAGTCATAAATGATAACTCTAGAGAAAGAAAATAATGTTTTCAATCATAAATGATAACTCAGGTAATAGAGAAACAGTTTTCGTCATGTTATTTAAGATGACAGAACAAAATGTTTTCAGTCATGCTAACTCCAATGATTGAAAAAGAAGATTTTTCCATTGTAAATGGTAACTCAGGTTATAGAGAACATTTTTTTTTGTCATAAATGACAACTCAGATGATATAGGAAAAATGTTTCCAGTCATAAATGATAACTCAGGTTATAGGGGAAGAATGTTGCCTGTCTTAAGTAATAAATAAGTAGCCAGAAAAACATTTTCATTCATAAATGACAACTCAGTTGATAGAGAACAGTATGTTTTAAGTCATAAATTAGAGGGAGAGTGAGATTAAGTCATGAAATTAGAGGGAGAATGTTTCCCATCCTCCTATATAATAAAAGGGTAATATGCAAATAAACCAAACAGCAGAACAACCGAACAACCAATCAAAGCATAATACGCTAATGATATGCTAAGGCTGCTCAATCACTCGCTATGACGTGCACTGACCACCAGAGGGCAGATGCTCCGACGGGTAGGTTAGCTTGCTGCTGGGGTCCTGTAGATCGAGACTGAGATGGGCCGGACACACCCTGGAGCCCTCCCACAGTCCCTCCCCGGCTAGATGATGGTGCACCAGTGGGGTCCCTCAGCCTGGCCTGCGCCCTCGCAATCCGGGACCCCTGGGGGGGGAGGGGGTTGTCAGAGAGTCGGTTTCAGCCTGATCCCACAGGCCACTCCCCTGCGGCAGCGCGAACCTCTCCTCATGGGGACTGATTGGGCACGAGCCTGTGGCAGGCACAGTGGGGCCGGGATGAGCGGAGCGGCAGGTAGGAGCTGCAGGCGGCATTGGACTGCGGGTTTCCGCCCGATCCCTGCAGGTCACCCTGAGGGACCCCACCCATGCACCTGACCTCTAGTCATAAATAAAAACTCAGGTAGTAGAAGAAAAAGATTTCCAGTCATAAACGTTACCTCAGGTAATAGAGAACAAAATGTTTTCAGTAATAAATGGTAATTCAGATTAGAGGGAGAAGGTTTCCAGTCAAATATTGTAACTCAGCTGATAGAGAATAAAATGTTTTCAGTCATAATGATAACTCAGCTGATTGAGGAAGAATGTCTCAAGTCACAAGTGATAACTCAGGTGATAGAGACACAACATTTCCAGTCACAAATGATAATTCAGGTGACACAAAACGTTTTCAATAATACGATAACTAAAGCTTTGGAGGAAGAAGGTTTTCAGTATTAATATAATTCAGGTTATAGAGAAAAAATTGAGGTACTTGAGAAACAAAATCCGAGGTCATAAATAGTAATTCAGGTAATAGAACAAAATATTTTCAATCATAAGTAGTAACTCAGGTTATACAGGAGGAAGGTTTTCAGTCATAATGACAACTCGGGTTCTAGGGGAAGAATTTTTCAGTCATAAAAGGTAACTGGTGATAAAGCAAGAACGTATTCAGTCATAAACAATAACTCAGGTGAAAGTAAAATATTTCCAATCATAAATAAGAATTCAGGTGGCAGAAAACAAAATGTTTCCAGTCTTTGTTTTATAGAGAACAACTGTTTTTAGTCATAAATGATAACTCAGGTTATAGAGGAAGAATGTCTCCTGTCCTCAATCAAAACTCAGGTGAGAGAGAAGCAACGTTTCCAGTCATAAATGACAATTCAGGTGCTTATACACAAAATGTTTCCAGTCACGTGATAGCTCAGATTTTGGAGGAGGAAGGTTTCTAGTCATAAATAACCCAGGTCTTAGAGAACATGATGTTGTCAGGGTCTCCTGTCATAAATGATAGCTCAGGTGACAGAGAAACAGCATTTCCGGTTACAAAGGATAATTCAGCCGAGAGAGGTTTTCCAGGAGCCTCGTCATGGTGACAGGAGTCACAGCCAGTGCCCCCACGATAGCCATCGCTTCCTTCCTGGGCCTTGAGTGGTGCCTCCCACGAGGAGGCTGAGCCTCCGAATGGAGGCCTCACTGGCCTCGATGGCAGGGGCACGTCCTCGTCACCTTCAGTCCTGGGTGTTGTTCACTGCCCTGAGCCATTTCCACAGCAGGCGAGCAGCTTCGCCCCGAATGCAGGTGTGACGGCTGGACTCAGCGATGCCCGTTCTTGCTCAGAGCACAGGGGTGGCAGTGTGGGGGCTGCTTTCCCCCGAGAGGTGGCAGTGTGGGGGCTGCTTTCCCCCTGCGGGGGAGGTGGCAGTGTGGGGGCTGCTTTCCCCCTGCGGGGGAGGTGGCAGTGTGGGGGCTGCTTTCCCCCTGCGGGGGAGGTGGCAGTGTGGGGGCTGCCTTCCCCCTGGGAGGTGGCAGTGTGGGGGCTGCTTTCCCCCTGGGAGGTGGCAGTGTGGGGGCTGCTTTCCCCCTGCGGGGGAGGTGGCAGTGTGGGGGCTGCTTTCCCCCTGGGAGGTGGCAGTGTGGGGGGCTGCTTTCCCCCTGCGGGGGAGGTGGCAGTGTGGGGGCTGCTTTCCCCCTGGGAGGTGGCAGTGTGGGGGCTGCTTTCCCCCTGCGGGGGAGGTGGCAGTGTGGGGGCTGCTTTCCCCCTGCGGGGGAGGTGGCAGTGTGAGGGCTGCTTTCCCCTTGGGGAGCTGGTCATCTGCTTTGGAAGCTCTTTGTATCCCACTCCTCACTCCTACAGGCCACACCTATTCAAGGGAGGCTGGGGAAGCGAACGATCAGGGGTGGGGTTTGGGGAGCACCGTCTCTGCCATGATCTTGCATCTCCACCTGCTTCCAAGCTGCCCCATCTTTCCCAGGGTTAGGGCCATCAGCTCATCACGATAGCCCCCAGGGCTACCAACCCAGAGTAATTTTCCCAAAGTTAGGCACTGGCCTTTCCACGCCTCCCCTCAAAAAGCACAGCCCTGTGCCAACTCCCTCTGGCCTGTGCAGAGGGGCCTGGGGTCTCCTCCGTGGCTGGGCCAACAGGAGCTGGTGCGGCTAGAACCTCGTACAGGTGCAGCTCCCAGGAGCTGAATGTGGCACGTCCCCTGCCCCATGGGTCATTAGTATTGACACACTTGGCAGTCCGGGCCATCCCAACAGTGGGTCCGAGCCTGGGGATGAGAGCCATCCTAGTGGGGAAGGCCAAGTGGAACCCTCAGAAACCAACCCCACTTGGGGGGCAGCGTGCGGGGGGTACACCTATTCTCAACGTTCACTCACGACCTGGCCCTGCAGAAACCAAGGACCCTGGCAGGACCACAGACTCCCCCAGGCTTGGCTGACCAGTGGTTCCCTCGGCATGTCCCTGCCCCTCAGGGCTGCAGTGCCCCAGGGGACTCAGGTCCATGGCTCGTGCCCACTAATTTGGAGGACTCAGAAAGGACCAGGTGTAGTCCCACACACATGGCATCCGTGGTGCTCACGCTCCCCTCCCTTGAGTCTATGACCCTGTGGACTTGCTGGGGACAGCGCTCTGGTCTGCATCACCAATGGGGAATGAGTGGCCCAGCACAGGAACATGGTTACACCCACCCCTTCACAAACCTGACTGTCACAGGCAGGGCAGTGGGAACATCTAGCCTTGTCAGGCCTGTGCATCTCAGGGATTGACTGCATCCCAGAAGGTGCCCATGACAGCCTGCGCAGGTTCTGTGTCCTCGCCTGGGGCCCCAGGCATGACCCCCTCTTCATACCTTGGCCCTCCCATCTCAAGCAGAGGCCTCCTCTGGAAGGACACGTGGGTGTGGGGATGGCCTATGTCCCTTCTCTCTACACAGATCTGGTGAGCTAGGTCCTGAGGAGGCAAGTTCCCATGCCCTGCCCCACCCCTTCCCTGCAGACACACACAGACACACACACACGCAAGCTCATGAACAAACATGGCTTGTAGGGAGGATAGAGGGACTGTAGGGCCTAAATAGGGACACATGGCCGGGCTGGCCACCTCTGCTGACCATCTTTCCATCTGGGGCCTTAGTGAGCCCTGAACTCCCTCCATCCCATCCCACAGAGTGGTGTCGCCCTCTAGTGGCCCATGGGAAGATGTGTCAGCTGCACCCACAAACCCCTAGAATAGTGATGGCGAACCTATGACACGCATGTCAGCTCATTTTTTTGGTTGATTTTTCTTTGTTAAATGGCTTTTAAATATATAAAATAAATATCAAAAATATAAGTCTTTGTTTTACTATGGTTGCAAATATCAAAAAATTTCTATATATGACAGGGCACCAGAGTTAAGTTAGGGTTTTTCAAAATGCTGACACGCTGAGCTCAAAAGGTTCGCCATCACTGCCCTAGAACCCACTTTCTGGGAAATGGGTCTAGGTCTGGTGAATGTTACCAATCCCCCCTACCCACCCCCAAATCTCTCATCCTCTGCCGGCAGAGCCTGGGCTCTAAGGCCCTGCCCACCCCATCTTTCTGAGCTCTCTTCCCCATGCCTGCCTCCCTTGCTGTCTATCTCTTTATCCACAGTGCCCCAGGCCCTCCCTTTCCTCCCCAGACCCCCTCCTTCCACCTGGGTACCTGGACATTGGGCATTTCAGCAGCAAACCTGTGAAATGAAGTTGTTTCATGGTCCCTGTCTACTCCAGCCCCAATACTAGGGTGTGGAGCATCCCACCCCCTTCTGTCCTGGTACCCAGACCCACCTTACCCCATTATAGGGTCTTTAGGAAGCCATAGAACAAGGCTCCGGCTCCAAGGCAAAAGACACTGGATCTGGTTCTGGATCTGGCTAAAGCCAAGGACGGCAGATGGCACAGAGTGTACCATGGCCTTGGGGGTCCTCCACCGTGCAGCCTGAAACCCTCCCCACAGCTGTGTGTGCAGTTCCCATAAAACAGGCACAGCCTCTTCTGCCTTATCCCCAAAGCATAAAACAGGCTAAAAGTTAAGTAATCGTGTGAGCAAATTTTAAATAATATTCAGAGCCTGGGAGTGATAAGAGAAAAAAAACAAGAAAATTCTGGAAAAAACACACAAGTTTTAATACTTAAAAAAAGTTATATAACAAAAGGTAACACGTTCTTTAAAAAATGTGTACAAAACACTAATATAAAATTTATTTTAGCGTGAGATAAAAGCAAAACATAATATTCTGTGGAATATACCAATTAATGGCCAGTTGTTTCACATCTGTTAATGTGAATTTTCACTTGAACTGTGATAACGCTACTGAACTGAACGCAGGGAGAGGCGCTGCTGCACCCTTGCCTGCGTGGCTGAGGGGCATCTGACAGGCGTTCGGAACATCGAGGACTGCCTTCCCACAGGAGGCCACGTCTGACTGCTGTGAAGAGCACTTTACCTAGAATTTTTTCTTGATTTCTGTAACACAGGAATAGCTTTCCCTTATGCATGAAACAGTCTTTGCAATGTCTGCACTAAGTAAAACAAGCTCACTGCAGGTAGCAAGTGCCACCTTCTATCTTGAGTGATTTTTACATTTTTAATGCTATGACCAGATTCTTATTTACGGCAATGTAATTTCTCTTTTGTTTCTCTAACCTATAATAGTCATCATTTTTAAACAAAATTTGTAAACATTTTGTGTCCGATCAACCGCAGGCAGGATGAAACACATCTAGACAGTTCTTTACAAAGAGATAACAGAACTTGAACTATCTCCCTTTAAAACAGTGAAAATGACGGGCCACCTGCCTTCTAACAAGCATTTTAAAATATATAAATATAGCGCTTTCTTTTCACAATGCTTGGCCCTGCAGGTCTATGCCACGTTGGACACGTTTCTGGGGAAGTGACCTCACTGGTTGCATGCATGATTTGAAAACCACAGGCGGGGAGCCCCGCTCAATCAATCACAAGAGGAAAGCTTCTCTCTCTCTTCAAACTGCTTGTCCACCGCCAGAGACAGGGCCTGAAGGAAGCCCTCGATGGTGACAGTGGGAGCCTGGAAGGATAGATATGAAGGATTTGAGGGGTGACCCTCGCCTTTGAGGGCCACTGGCAGCACTCACCCCTTCCATGATGCAGACGCCAGAGAGGCAACTCTGGGCAGCTGTTCTGAGTGAGCTGGCCCAGACCCGAGGGGCATGAGCACCTGGATGTGCACGAGCAGAGACACACAGCATGGCCACCTCTTCCCAAAGGGCTTGGCGGGGCCCCACCACTAAGGCACCAAGGCTAGCACCTCCTAAGCCCCAGGAGCCTATCCCTTTAGAAACTGAGGTAAAATAAGGCAGCTATCCCAATGGCATTAAGTGTGACTCCTAGCAAGGCCACACACTGCTGGACAGTGGGTGGTAAAGAGAAAAGTACCCAGAGGTGGAGAGTGGCTGTGGAAGACTTACCTGAATGTACAGGGCATGAGCCAGAAAAGGGAGTTTTCTTAAGACACGGCCACTGAGACCCTCACTCTTCCTGTGAATGTAAGCCAAGTTTGGGGATGTCAAGTGAACAATTGTGTTTTAGGACTGGTTTTCCTACCCATCTCTGAACGTCCCTTCTCCCACAACCCCTCGAGGAGTCCTCAGCTACTGCTCCAGGTGGGGAAGGGTCCTTGCTGCCCTGATGTGCCACCTACAGGCACCGCTGTGCTCAGGGACCCAACGCCTGCCCAGCGGCATGGATTACCTCATATCTTTATTAATTTTTGCACAAATTTCTGAACTGCTCCCCTCTGTTTCATCTCAACTGGTTTAAATTTCTTCAACAGATAATCCAAAAAAATACCCTTTAGCCCAGCTGGTGTGGCTCAGTGGTTGAGCGTTGACCCATGAACCTGGAGGTCACGGTTCAATTCCTGGTCAGGGCACATGCCCAGGTTGTGGGCTCAATCCCCAGTAGAGGGCGTGCAGGAGGCAGCTGATCAAGGATTCTCTCTCATCATTGATGTTTCTATCTTTCTTCCTCTCTCTGAAATAAGTGTTTTTTTTAAAGTCTTTAAAAAGTACTATTCCTGCCCTGGCCAGTGTGGCTCAGTTGGTTGGAGCAGTGTACTGTGCAATGAAAGGTTACCAGTTAGATTCCTGGTCAGGGCACATACCCAGGTTGGGGGTTCCAATCCAACCAGGGCATGTATGAGAGGCAACTGATCGATGTTATCTCTACCACACCAATGTTTCTCTTTCTCTCTTCCCCCCTCTACTTTCTCCCACTCTAAAAGTTTATATATGTATATATATATATATGAAAATAATAATAATAATACTGTTTTTTATGCTATCCTTTTATTCAAAACCTTCCACACGCCTCACGACCTCAGAATAAAGTTCAAACTCCGGTCAGAACTCAGAAGTTCTCCGGAATTGGCCCTTGGCAGTGCAACCCACCTGAGGTCCCTGCACACACGGTGCCTGCGGCCTCGCAGATTTCTCTGCAGTTTACCCTGAATTCTAACTGTCCTTGGAGGCTCTGCCCCATTTCTCCACCTACCTTTGATCCCCAAAGCCGTCTGAGAAGTTAAAAGCTCTAGCAGCCCTGGACCAGGAAACAAGGGCTAGGGGGCTCCCAAAGCTCCCCCAGCCTGTGTATGATGACTTGGGGTTCAACTCTCTATCTTCTGACCCCAAACCCTGACCCCAGACGGCTACAGTCAATTATGACTTCCTATTACTACAGCAAATGGACTTTTCTTGGTTACAAAAATTAGGTCCATTCGCACCTTGAAATTTCACTCAAAAGGAGGCTCAACTTTGACACGTTGTTTTCAATGAAGCCAATCATCTCTAGTTCTCGGAGGGTCAGCAGCTGCTGGCGAGGGTATATGATCTGACGCTGGGAAGATAGGGGCAGAATGCATATGTCAGCAACAGGACAGCATGGGAAGAGCAAGCACATCACATCTTATAAAACGCAAATGGGCCATTTAACAAGCACAGCTGACCGGGAAACACGCTGGTTTCCCCGATCTCTCGCCGGTGCCCTTGAGCGCACACGCACACTCACTCCTCCCCAACACACATCTCCCTGATTCTTCAAACAAAGGCAAGAATACAAACAACAAAACATGTCTCAGAAACCAGCAGTGACCCAGCCTCTTCTATGCTTTTGGCCAAAATGTGTCCTCACATGTCACGTGTCAACATGGAAGTTCAGCCTGATATTTGGTTTCAAGGACATGACACAACCCACAGACGGCGGAGCTGGGCTTTGGAGCCAGGACTTTGCCTTTCAAGGAGGGTCTGTTTGATGTTTTTAAGATAAGACTCTCATTTGGTAGAATGACACACCCAGGATCTGAGTCAGAGTGCACCTTGTAGACCACAAGCCTGCCTGTTGGATGTTCTTTGCCAAGAAGCCACACTGGGCTGTCAGACTGCCACCACTGAATGAATTTCAACATGAACTGTTTTGATTTGGGAACCAGGGGAGAGAAGAATGAAAGAAAGGCTTCCTCCGCACATTTTGGAGGTTTGATGAGGGTCGTGGGTAAAATTAAGAGGCAGGGTTTGAGCTCGATGTATTTTGACCCCGGCCTAAGTGACTGACTACCTCAGGCTCCCTTGCAGCTTCCCGGGCTGCCCCTGCGACCCCTCCATTAACAGGCACCGTCCTGCAGGCTTGTGTGAGATGGCAGACCTCAGGCTCTTGACAGAGAGGGCACAATCACACATCAGCCTTCAGGACCAGCCTAATCTCCACTGCAGCATTGGAATACCCTAGCTTCCTGTAATCTGTGTAAGAACTACCCCTGCCCACATGCTCAGCTCCCAGAAAAAGTCCGTGCACTTGGCTGAACCTTAGAACATCCCTGGATTCACAGCACAAGTGTGAGTACGACACCACACTGAGGGCACTCGGCGATCTTCAGCAGGACCCGCCATCGCACTGGCTGCTTGGCAGCAGTACTGTGCCGCAACACTTCCGATGGCCACTTGGGGTCTCAAGTCAAAGCTCCCTGGGACCTCTCTGCCTCTCCCACTCCCCAGAAAAGCAGGATGGAATGTGCACACCAGGACAGTGCTGAGCCCAGCTCTCCTGTCCCTGCCACAGAGGCTGTGTCATCCTTGTTGAGGATGTTGGGGTTCCAGATCCATGGTGCCAGGAGGTGGCTGCAAGGTTGGGGGGTGTTGATTCCACCCCATCAGTAATTACAATGATGCCTTACTATGATCACCATGTAAATGCCCATTTGTTAGCTGGCTTGGTTACAGCCCATGTCCTCCCAGTGCCCAGAGCTCTTGGCACCAGGCACAGGTCAGGTCCCTGTTAGACTGAATTATGAGAGACTGTGAACATTGCTGCATTCACTGCTATCACCAGAACACGGGACCAAAGGGACATGAACACCGTAGCCGATGACAGGCTGTGAGCGTCTTGTCTCGTCAGGATGATTCCCCGTGAACCAGGGCCTCCTGTCAGATGACCTCCCTGTCAACCAGGGCCTCTACTGCTCTTCTTTCAGGGGAGGAAAATGAGGCCCAGAGAGCGGATCACTTGCAAAGGCCGTCAGAACCAGAACTTGCCAGGAATGCTGACCACAGCCCACACACCTCCTACCCACTCATCGCCTGCAGGTAAATCAAACAACCATGATGATCATTTTGTGCTAAAAGAGCAAAAATATTGAGTCAGTGGCCATGATTTTGACCATTAATGCAACCTGCCAGATATAACAAACTGAAATTTTCAATCTAAAGAAATGGTTAATTCCTTGTCAAAATACCTTACTCTACCAGGTATAGTCAAACTATTTTAAGCTATGTCAAGGAATTATAAAAATATAAAAAATCTACTTGTTAGTAAGAGAAAAAACATCAAAGCACCTTCATCAGTTCTTCCAAACAGGAGAGGTAGATTTTGAAGATGGCTGCCGCAGAGGGGGGCCCGATATACTGCCTGATGTCAGCCCTGTCCACGAAGGCCACGTCGATCCTCTCCGTGATGTTGGACGTGGTCAGTATTACCACATTGGAGTGCCTGGAGGCAGAGGAGCGAGGACCAGTCACCCCATGCCTGTGACTCCCTACCCTACACAGGGATTGTCAGGAGCTGCCTGCAGGCTCTGGGCACTTAGCTGTCGTTCAGCTAGCTATCCTTCCTATCCCAATACCAGCCCATGAGGCCTCCTGAGGTCCTGCAACTCTTGAGCTCCTGGTCACACACAGCGTGCCAGGCCCACTCTCTGGGGACCTTTGCTCTGGTCACTTCTCTGCCCTCTGGAAAGCTCTCCTAGACACCTGCTGGTTGTTCCCTTACTCCTTTCAATTGTGGTAAAGGTCTAATCTCTGAGGACATCCCTGACTGCTCCATCTCTGACCCCTCCCCCAGTACCTACACCCCGTCTGCCTGGGCACAGCATACAACTGCTCATCACACAGCTATCGACAACCATGGAGCAGACTGAAAATCCCCTTTACCAGCTGCTTTCCCCTCTAGCTTCAAAATTCCAAGAGAGCCACCATTGCCACTCTGCTCTCCGACCTAGGCTGGCACAAGGTGCCCTGGGAGCATGCTTCCCAGCCTGGTAGGCTTGAGCACAGGGACAGTGCTGCCTTCAGGGACCGTGGTCAGCATACAGATGGTTCACAGGCAGCTGTGTGGCCAGGGAGCCCCTAGGAAGATCAGCTTCACCTGGACTCTGGCAACAGGCATGCTGCCCTCTGAGGGTGAACAGGGCGAGCCAAACAAAGGCAGGGATGGGAGTTTGACATGCTTGCTGTACAGGCTTGTAGCTGAGGAGCAAAAGGCTGTACCATATAGCTTAAGTGTGCAGTGGTTATGCCATCTGGGTTTGTATAAGTGCCTCTATGATGTTCATTCAACAAAATGACCTAACAATGCATGCACCCCCATCGTTAAGTGGCACATGACTGTAGTACCTTTTAATTTGATCGATTTGGGTCAAGACAGCGTTGACCACACGGATGGCATCTGAAGGCTCAGTGCCTGCCCTGCAGGCATTGCGGGAAGCTGTGAGGCTCTCCACCTGTGGGGACAGAGCAATGGAAAAAAATTACAGCACTGGCCCCACAGGGCAGCCACAGAACATGTCAACTGAGCAAGTGAATGAACAAATGAATAGGTGTCAGGTGTCCGGGTGTGCCAGGAGCTTAACATGTGGCATGGCAAGGAGGACAGGGCTACATGAGACAGCGACCGCCTGATGGAGGCTGGGCTGAGCCAGGGGCTGGCTGTGCCCTGGCAGCAGTAAGAGGCGCTCAGTCTTGAATTTCCTCCACCACAGGTTTAATGCCTGAACATGCCTACCTCGTCAATCAGGACGAACACCAGAGCGTCCTTGTCATCAATCAGATCCTGGATCTTCTGGAACATCTTAGTTACTAGCTTGCCACTCTGGAACCAAAACACTCAGTGTTGACTTGTACTCATCATGCTGCCTGGTGCACACCTGTCCCCACCCGGCATCACTCTGACCCCAGGTACCCCTGCCATTTCCTGACAGCCCTCGGAGAACTCCCTAAATCAGAGGAGCCAGGTCTGCAGGGGTGGAGGTAAAGCCAAATGCCCTCTTTCCCTGCCTCATGTGCCAGGACACTGACACTTGAGCCCATAGACTCCTGTCCAGGGCCACACGGCTCACCTGTCTGCTTTCTTCTTATTTCCCCTTCCCCAGCTGTCCCCACGACTGGGAATGAGATGAATCATGGGTGCCAAGATGCAAACCAGCCAGACACACTCCTTACGGACACTCCCTGTCCCCACTCCAACCTACCAGAAGGGCTCACTGACAGGGCTGCCTGCGGCAGAGCACTTCAGAAGTGAGGGATAGCTGTAATGTCACCTTGTCCAAGCCCCTCAGTTCACAGATGGCAGAAAAGGCTCAGAACTCCGAGTGCATGCTCAGCTGAGGGGTGCAGTCCAGGTTAGAACTCAGGATGCCCTCCCTCCTCAGACAGTGTTGACAGTCAAAGGTCTGTTGTACCCAGGCTTTCAGGCCTCACACTATTTCCAAGTGACTGCTTAGCTCTGAAAATTTCCTCTGACCACAAAGTCAGATGCACAGAAAGTCTGCCTAATATACAGGCCATCTTTTCAACTATATAGTTGACAATCCAGAGAATTAATACTTACTTCTGAAAACCACTTAGAAAAGAGGCTGTGGCTGTTTATTTCAACTAGTTGGCCATACCGGTACCTAGGATGATTAAAAAAAAAAAAAAGGAGTTAAGACAATTACTTTACAAATTAGTCCTCTGGCAACCCCAGTGGCAGCACTTTTGCTCATTAAATACAACAGCTCTCAGCTGCCCAGTGTGGTGAGCATTACTAACAAGTCATAATTACTGACAAAGAACTGAGGTACCTACTAGTCTGTATACTGAATAGTATGAAAAATCTAAAGGAATGCAACCAACAGTTCTGGTTGAAGCAAATTAAGTTTTTCAAACTGAATATCTTCATTTGAATTAAAACAACAGTAAAATTCCTCTCATTTTTTAATCTACTTATAATTTGTATTTATTTTTTTTAAAGTACTACTGGTACTAATAAGCAAACAAATCTAAACAAGCATCAGAAGTTTTGTCTGGCACTGAATATTTTTTCCTCCTTCCACAAAACCTTAAAGACGGTGACAATTTATTTTCCAGCACAAATTCTAGCACCGTGGATACTCAGATGGCAAAAAGTGAACCTTAACACACAAACCGAATGACATCGGCACTAATCCTGCAGCCACTCAGGAGGCAGCTGAGAGGTCTGACACACTGACTAGTAGTTCTGACTAGAATCGCACAGGAAATCAGACTGAGGCAGGACAGGAGTTGACTCCCAGGTCCTCTCCAGTGTCTTTCATGTCGAAAGTCCACAGAAGGAAAAGAATTACTTTCAAATTTAAAAAAGAGACTTTCATTTAAAAAAGAAAAAAAGACCACTTACTAATTCTGTTTACAAAAGAGAGGAGAGGGAAGACAGACAACGAAACAAAATAAAGACTGGGTTGAGTATCAAACAGAGTTATACATTATCATATTTTTGTACAGTCACGTATGGTTTAATGAGGAGATACATTTGAGAAATGCATGGTGAGGCGATTTCCTCACTGTGCGAGCTTTACAGAGGCACTTACACAGGCCTGAGTGCACAGCCCACTGCACACCTGGGCTCTGTGGTGCAGCCTAGTGCTCCTCTCCTGGGCTATTAGCCTGTACAGCCTCTTACCGTGCAAAACAACAGACGATTAAGTCAAGCACAAGAGAAAATGATGCAATCAAGAGACTTGGTAAACACAAGATGTATGACCCAGCAAAACACCACACACATACACACACACTGCACTGTTTTACAGCAAACTCTTTTTATAAGTAGAAAGAGTACATTGTAAATAAAAATAACAAGTATAACAACAAAAAGGATACACACTAAATGCATAAGCCAGTAACATAGTTGTTTATTATCATTATAAATATTATGTATTGTACATAACTGTATGTGCTGTACTTTTATACAACTGGCAGCTCAGTGCGTTTGTTTACATCAGCATCAGCACAAACACGTGAGTAATGTGTTGTGCTCTGATGTCGTGATGCTTCAATGTCACTAGGCAATAGGAATTTTTCAGCTCCATTATAATCTTACGGGACCATCATCATTTATGCGGTCGGTTGTTGACCAAAAAGTAGTCATACCATGCATGACTGTACTGGGAAAACTTCTATTTCTTGTAACAACATTTTCACTCTGTGGTGTTTTAGGAAACTGCCCATAGAGATTTTAAAACACAGATGCATTTCAATATGTCAAGACAAAGGCCAAGTTGCTAAGCATAAAATAAAGGGTTGAAATAAAGCAATTTCCCTATGAAAAAATACAAAACACTTCGAAAAGAAAGTAGATATTTAAAAGTAAATCTCATAGAATTCCATTTTCTAAAGCCAAATGGGAATAACAGGTACCAGATTTACACTGTGCCTTCACCAACTAGACTACTGGACTGCATAAATGAAGCTACATCTATGAAGGGCACTGGACAGCAGGCACCAGAGGACTGTGACCTGAGAGAAGGGAAATAAATTGGCGCTAAAATCGTCCGGTTCTCTGTGTGGAGAAGACATAGGAAGAACACAACCACGGGGCTGAATTGAGGAGACAGAGGTCAGAGTTTAAAGAGCCTGAGGTGGCAGAGCAGAGGTCCAGAGGGCAGGAAGATTCTCAGAAATAAAGCACCAGAAATCATCCTGATGTTCCCTCAAGTCTTTACTGAACACTTGGATATCTATGAGCAGGGAAATCCATGAGGCTCTCCAGACCTATGAGCTAAATGGTTTCAATGCTCACACAGACTGGCTGTGTTCAAGTTCCCAACAGCCAAAGTGGAGAATACTTGTTACTCATTCAAGGTGTTCAACTGAGACCCCAGGAGGGGCCCACTGGAGAATTAAAACTAGACTCACCTAGACCTCTCTCTAACAAAGCTTAAAAACAAACCTCAAAAGGATCACAACAAATCATGAGTAACAGAAATGCCTATCAGAACAAGACCCAACAGCCTTTGGAGAACCCAGACACTTCAGACCACAATGTCTGCATTCCAACAGAAATTACCTGACATGCCAAGAGCAAAAAACGTGACCTGTAACCAGAAGAAAAACCAGCCAATAGAAAGACTCAGAAATAACGATTATGGATTTAGTCAATAAGAACATTAAAACAGCCGAAACCGGTTTGGCTCAGTGGATAGAGCGTCGGCCTGCGGACTGAAAGGTCCCGGGTTTGATTCCGGTCAAGGGCATGTACCTGGGTTGCGGGCACATCCCCAGTGGGAGATGTGCAGGAGGCGGCTGATTGATGTTTCTCTCTTGTCGATGTTTCTAACTCTCTATCTCTCTCTCTTCCTCTCTGTAAAAAATCAATAAAATATATTTTTAAAAAAATAACATTAAAACAGCTATTATACACTTGATCAAGGATTTTAACAGAACATAAGTAAAAAGTATAAAAGGAACCAAATGGCACTTCAGAGAGAAAAAATTCACTATCCGAAATGAAAATTTCTCTGAATGGAATTAAAAGCAAATTAGATACTGCGGGAAACTATCCAAAGTGAAACACAGAAAAAGTTTAAGACCTGAAAAAACAAAAGTGTACCAGTGGCCTCTGGGATAATATCACACAGTCTAAGATGCAAATTTATGGGCTCCCAGAAAAGGGGCCGAGGGGAGACTAGGAAAATTAGTTGAGAAAATAATGACCAACTATTTTCCAAATGTGATGAGACCATAAATTCCAAAACAGACAGAACTCAAGGAGAAACAGACAAATCCACCATCAGAAGCTTGGCCATTCCTTTCCAGTAAGTGACAGAACATCAGACCAGACAATCAGCAGGGACATCAAGTACCCGGAGCTGACATCCAGGAAGCATTGCACCCAACAAGAGCAGAAACACGTTCTTTGAAGTGCACATGGAACAGTCTGCAGGACAGACCATGTGCTGGTCACTAAGCAAGTCTCCATAAATTTAAAGAGATTGAAGTCATAACTCAAGACTATGTTGAGTATAGAGGAATTATTTTACAATGAAAGAGAGGGCCCTACTATTCATGTAAAGTTATTAAAAAGACAGCTTATGCTATTATAAAGGAAAAGCAGGGAATCTCATTCCCGCTACTCTCCTCTCTCAAATCACCAGTTACCTGCTTGAAAGTCGAATGGTCAATTTCTGGGCCAAGGCTCTACACAGGGATGTTTTTCCAGTTCCTGGAGGACCTGTAACAAAATTTAAGCAAATACGTGTTTAAGTCAGTGTTGTGACAAATTTCTTAAAACAACAGCAGTTGCATTTTCCACAGAATACAAAATAAGAAGGTGAGTGTTCAATACCATGAATATTATTACGAGAACTGCTTATTAACTCACAAAGAAGTTTGCTAGCAAAGTGCCATAAAATATTACCACTACTGTAGACTTTAAAAGTCTTTTTTCCTAATTTGAATTTAACTTGTGCTTCTCGTCTTAGCTTCCACTGCCCCTGATACAAGCCCTGCTTCCGGGCCAAGGGGCTGGCTCAGCTCTCTGAGTGAGCACTGCATTTCCTGGTCTTTGTCTTTACTGACACCCTCCTTGTCCCCACATGTCATCTATGAAATTTACTTTTTACGGCATCTTTCAAAAGTCAAACCCAGCCCTGACTGGTTTGGCTCAGTGGATAGAGCGTCGGCCTGTGGACTGAGGGGTCCTGGGTTCGATTCCAGTCAAGGGCATGTACCTTGGTTGCGGGCACATCCCCAGTGGAGGGTGTGCAGGAGGCGGCTGATCGATGTTTCTCTCTCATCGATGTTTCTAATTCTCTATCCCTCTCCCTTCCTCTCTGTAAAAAATCAATAAAATATATTTAAAAAAAAAAAAGTCAAACCTACCTTTCTTGCTAATCATCAGGACTTTTAGGCACTGAAGCTTTCTGTGTCTGCAGCCCAAAGCAGCACCGTCTTTCACTATGGCTATTTCTACACTGGCCTGCACTCCATACTAAACCAGAGGATGAATGAAGGCAAGGACCCTTGATTGTACAGCCTCTTGCTCTGTGTGTCACCTAACATGCCTTGCAGAAGTTCTGAGGTGACCAATGTAGAAGAACAAGCGCATCTAATAGAAAATGCTGGTACATTAAACTGATTTTCTGCAAGCATTTTCAATAATGAAAAAGGAAATATACAACAAGTTCTAAATGAAATAACTGAAATATTATTGATTGCCTACTCTGAACCTGATATCAGGATAATGTGCTGAGGTATCTGCTATTTAAAAGACACTTTTTAAAAGGTGTATACAAATGTACAATCTTAACTGGTATAAACAGGCTGGTTACTCTGAGCTCCTACCTCATTGTAATTTGGAAATGCTAGATTTCTTTCCATCCAGGGCTAAGAAAAATACCCCCTATCTTTCTCTGAGAAGAACTAGACAAAATTTCTGTACTGTAAAGTATGGTTTTGCAGCTTACTGCTCACAAAGCAAAGCTCTAAGAATGCTACAAAGAAATACAAGGCAATTTCTTTTCCAAGGAATTTATGATCAGTTGGGGGAAATAAGAATTAATTGAAATGTTTAATAATAATATAAAAAGTCACAAGGCAGTAATTGGGTGGCTGCCAGACAAAGGGTCAAGTAACAAATGCCCAGAGTAATGTCAGCTGCATCAGCTTCATGGAGAAGGAACATTCTAGGACAACTCTGGCTCCACCAGAACAAAACTGCTGTAACTCCTCCCAGAAGGACAAAGGTACAAGTAAAACCTGGCATCACAGTCTACCTTGTCAAATGCAACCTCGCATGCCTTACCGTGAAGCAGCACCACCCGGTTCCAGGTGATGAGATTGCTGTCAACATTCCTATCTGAAAACAGTAACGCTGTCATCACATAATCGAGGAGCTGAGTGAAGAAAGGAAAATGCAGATAAAGAGGCTAACAAGCAAAGGCTCCCACTCTGTGTGCTCCTGCACGAGCAGCAGGGACAGGAGCAAGGCAGCCCTCCAGAGACGCCACAACCAGACGCTTCCTGGATACATCACAAGCTTTCGTTTTAGAAGGTAACTTAAAGCAGAAGAGGATAGCTGCTGGCTATTACTATTACAAGCATAAAGGATAAACAATATTTGAATGCCTAGATTACACAAAATAACTAAGGGACTTGTCAAGTAGGACTAAGCTCCTTCCTCTGGGCTGACACAGCAGTAGGCAAGCACACAGCACACTTACTACAATATAACAGTCAGGACTCCCTCCTCTCGCCGTGGCTGCCCAGAGCAGCCTGGGAGGCCAGAAAGATTTCCATTTACTTGCTCCATTCTGCCAACGTGCTCTGTCTGCTCCCTCAGCCCCCATGATTCCTGAGAGTGAAACCCCACAGAAGCTGTCTTCACATTTGGCACCCTCCCTCTTCCCCCGCAGGGGATGCCCCAGAGACCAACTCCACGTGGGAGCAGCCTCAGAGGACAGACATCCAGGATATCAGCTGCTGGCGGGCAGTGGCTCCCAAAAGCTTACTTGAGTCAAAGAGCTCTGAGTTGTTAGCAACACAACAGTGACTCTACTTCAAACAATGGGGTCTTTTGGGAAAAAAAGTGCAACTTACGTGAGATTTGACTTCCACATCATACACCAGGCTGTCCCACAGCCCGTGGAATTCAGCTGTGACAAAATGATACAAAAACTTAACTTTAGGAAGCAAGCATTACACCTACCAGCTAGATCTGCCCTGAGCCACAGATGCTCTCCCCTGCTCCACACACGGCATGCTAAGATTCTGATTCCAGGGAAGTTAAATTTTTAAAAACTGTCTTAAAATTAAATATGTAAAATAAATGTCAGCTATGTAGGATTTTTGACAGGTAATTAACTGGGTAGAGTTACTTTTTGTCATGTTGTTACATACAGCCATCTTTTGTGGACCTGCGCTTTCCACAACATAGACTCTAATCCACCACTCTCCCTATAGGTCACTGATGGCGAACCTATGACACGCGTGTCAGAGGTGACACATGAACTCATATTTTTGGTTGATTTTTCTTTGTTAAATGGCTTTAAATATATAAAATAAATATCAAAAATATAAATCTGTTTTACTATGGTTCCAAATATCAAAAAATTTCTATATGTGACATGGCACCAGAGTTAAGTTAGGGTTTTTCAAAATGCTGACACGCCATCACTGCTATAGGTCAACACTTGGGCAAGGCAGACCAGCGGGTCTAGTCTAGCCATTAGGACATCAGGCATAAAACTAGATGACTATGTTAACCCCAGGACTCTGCCTATGAGAACACATTGGCTAGTCCACGAATAAGCATCGAGACAGTAGGAGGAAGGAGTGGTCCAGCAGGACTGATTAAGTAGGCAGGAAAGAAGAGAATGGTCCCACTCTCAATGAACACCATCTGTGAGGATCCAGTGTAGAGGAACTCTCTACTTCCCTCTTTTGTGATATACTTTCCATTTCATAAGATATAAAATACCTTAAAATCCTACAAAACAAATGAACAAAAACCTCTCTGGTTAGCTGACTTGGAAAGTCTGAGATGTATGCTATCCTCTGACCTTGTGGACTCAGCATACTCTAACTACTGTTGCTATCACACCTACCTGCGGGCAGAACCCAATGATTTGCTGCAATTATATTTTCTGTCTCTTCTTCCAAATTTTCACTGGTGGGGCCATCTTCATTTAAGTGGAAGATGTGAAGTGCAATAGTGCATACACTCAAATCGATGGGCTGTGATGAGAAGGAAAATCAAATAAATCTACACAAATGGAAAAATCACTCGCTTTTCAATTCTAATATCAAATTTGAATCCTAAAGTCCAAAAATAAAGATTGAAGGTGATGTTAATAGAAAAAGTCTATTATTTCAGATTCAAAATTAGCTCTTTTAAATGTGTTTATCCCTCCCTCCCCTTTTGGTGTATAACAGCTATTTGAAAAAACAACTTTATTGTTTTTATAATTATAAAAGTAACACACTTGTTAAAAATTGCAATTACAGAATGAAGAATGTCTAAGTTGCCCAGCATGGCTCAGTGGTTGAGCGTCCACGGTTAGATTTCAGGTCAGTGCACATGCCCGGGTTGCAGGCTTGATTCCCAGCATGGGGCGTGCAGGAGGCAGCCGATCAGTGATTCTCTCTCATCATTGATGTTTCTATCCCTCTCTCTTTCTCCCTTCCTTTATCTGAAATCAATAAAAACATTTAAAAAAAAAAATGTCTAAGTCCCCTACACCAACCTCATAGATGTTAGCCTATAATACATCCATACATATCTGACCCAAAATTGATTCTATCCCAGTTTTCTACCCATGCTTTTCCCAGTTACTAGAGCTAGGAGACATTTTCCATTAGTAGATAGAAATATCATTCTCTTTCCTGGTTATAGTATATTTGGTGTGAATATGTCAGACATTTAACCAATCTCTAATAAAGTTAAAATATTTTGATAGCTAAGGTGGTGTGCTTTTGGAACCAGTGTGCCCATGAGGCCTTCCTGACCCCCCAGCATCCAGACAATTGCAGAGGAAGCCCTTTCTTCGGAGGGTGGTTCTGAGTTCATATCCTGGGAGTCACTCCTGGAGCCATAGCTAGAGCCTGCTGGTCTCCACAATCTATCTCGCGTTCATCTTACGTTACTCAAATGTTTCCCATTATCTAAAAGATTAAAAATGGCAGCACAGTAAGTGAATGTTGCACGGACATGCTTACAGGAACAAACTGGAATTACAACTAAAATACAGAAAAACTTCCTGAATAATCAACGGAAAACTCGCTGGAGAGAACCCTGATACCTGAGGACTAAAAGTGGAGATCGCATAGAGACTGTTGGAGGGGTGGAGGCGCAAAAGGGCTAGCTGGGTGCCTACAGACAGCAACTGAAGTTCCGGAGAGATATCTCAGCTGTGGGGGGTTGCCACTGAGAACTCTGGGATCTAATCCCCAAGCTGGGCCCAGCAGAAAGCACCAGAACTGAGAAGGGTAGCCACATAACATCTGGGTGTGAAAAGCAGCAGGGTTGCTGTCTGCCAGGGAGTGAGGGCTGGGAATTCAAGCATACTCTTAAAGGGCCAACACACAAAATTCCCTGTGGAGCCACCCACCTTGTGCTCCAGCAGGGAGGGCAGAGTGGACTGGAGCTGTGTGAGCAGAAGCCAGGATTGGGGACTCAGGGGTTAGAGCTCAGAAGGCAGACACCCCTGGTTTCCTGTGCTGAGTCATTCCCTCATGCAGTGGAGGACACCTTTCTCACACAGACACTTGCTATTCAGGCAGCCTTGCCTGGGGGGAAGACAGTTGACCCACTCTATTGGAAAACACCTTGCCCTGAGGCCACTTAAGAGACTAAAAATAATAGCCTCCAGGCAGAAGCAATTACCCCACCCTATTGAGAAAAAAACAACTCTAGACACCCCTGAGGATGATTGCCTGGGGCAATTCAAGTTGGCACCCTATCAGTTGGTAGGCAGACGCTGTCTCTGGAGGCTTTGAGTCTTTGCCTGATCTAATTAGTCAGAAACAGCATTTAACACTGTCCTACACTAGAGATTGAGAGGTGTAGCAGATCTACCTAATACCTAGTCACAAACCCAAACAGGCAGCCAAAATGAGGAGACAAAGAAACAACCCCCAAATGAAAGAACAAGAGAATTCTCCAGAAGAAGAGATAAATAAAATAGAGATAAGAAATTTATCTGAAAGAGTTCAGAGTAATGATGGTAAAGATGCTCAACAGCATGAGAAAAGATATAGTAACTATAAAAACAGAAATAAAGCATGCCATTGCACAAATAAAGAACACATTGGGGAGAAACCAAGATGGCGGCATAGGTAAACACCGGAAATTGCTGCCTCGCACAACCACTTCAAAAATACAACTAAAAGACAAAACGGACATCATCCAGAACCACAGGAAGGCTGGCTGAGTGGAAATTCTACAACTAGAAGGAAAGAGAAAAGCACACTGAGACTCAGAGGAGGTGCGGAAGTAAAGTGCTGAGGTATGGAGGCGTACGTGGAAAGGGCTGGCAACTGAGGACACAGTTGTCTTTTTCAATTGGGAGGGAGTCTCAAGCTCCCAACTGCTCTCAACTCCAGTTCCGGCCGAGTCTCTGGGGACCCAGACTCATATGGGGAGAAAATGGACTGTCTGGCATTGGTCGGAACTCGAGGGCAGCTTTCTCTCAGAGGTGCTTGCACGATTACTGGGACACTGAGACTCGGGCCTCTTAGGGTAGGACTGAGGAGCAGCCATAGCTGCTTGCTCTGCCCTGTTGATCCCCTGAGACCCCGCCCAACCCAAGCTGTGCACAGAGGCTTTTGCATATGAAAGGCCTGGCCCTTTGCAATCTGAAAATTACCTAACAAACTGCAGCTGGGTCAGAGAGACCCAGAACATCCAAAAGAAGGCCCAAGGCCCCACAGCAGCTTGCATTGCTTCACATCTGGGCCTCATCTGGGCACCTCCAAACCCCAGACAAGGAAGAGGAATCTGCAGATCTCTCCATAGCTCCTGCTGGGTAGCCTCAGGCAGAGGCTAAATTATCACCTCCTTAGAGATCCAAGAGCCAGTGTACCCAGTGGTCAGAGTGGGACCATCCAGATTACAACTCCTCAGATCCATAAGGGACACAGTCAGTGAGCACTAAAGCCCCACTGAAGCAAGTCTTGCCCCAGAAGGGTGTCTCCAGCAGAGAAGTTCTCCCACTGCAGACACAGCTGATTCTCACAGCCAATTGGCCTGGAGGTCAATTCCTCCCAGTGATACCTACAACAATCAAGGCTTAACTACAACAAGACTGTGCACAAAGCCCACAAAGGGGTGCACCAAGAGTGTCCACCTCAGGTAATTGGGGAGGCTGAGCCACTGGGCCCTATAGGACACCTAGCACACAAAGCCACTCTATCAACACAGGGAAGCAGCCAAAATGCAGAGACAAAGAAACAGGTCACAAATGACAGAAATGGAGGAAAGCAAACTACTAGATATAGAGTTCAAAACCACGGTTATAAAGTTTTTCAAGAATTTTCTAGAAACCGCTGATAAATTTAGCGAGATCCTCAAGAAATCTAGTGAGACCCTCGAGGTTATGAAAAAGGACCAACTAGAAATTAAGCACACACTGACTGTAATAAAGAATATTATACAGAGTTCCAACAGCAGACTAGAGGATCGCAACAATCAAATCAAAGATTTGAAATACAAAGAAGCAAAAAACACCCAACCGGAAAAACAAAAAGAAAAAAGAATCCAAAAATATGAAGATAGTGTAAGGAGCCTCTGGGACAACTTCAAGCGTACCAACATCTGAATTATGGGGGTGCCAGAAGAAGAGAGAGAGCAAGATATTGAAATCTATTTGAAGAAATAATGACAGAAAACTTCCCCTACCTGGTGAAAGAAATAGACTTACAAGTCCAGGAAGCGCAAAGAACCCCAAACAAAAGGAATCCAAAGAGGACCACACCAAGACACATAATTAAAATGCCAAGAGCAAAAGACAAAGAGAGAATCTTAAAAGCAGCAAGAGAAAAACAGTTAGTTACCTACAAGGGAGTACCCATACGACTGTCAGCTGATTTCTCAACAGAAACTTTGCAGGCCAGAAGGGAGTGGCAAGAAATATTCAAAGTGATGAATAGCAAGAACCTACAACCAAGATTACTTTACCCAGCAAAGCTATCATTCAGAATTGAAGGTCAGATAAAGAGCTTCACTGATAAGAAAAAGCTAAAGGAGTTCACCACCAAACCAGTATTGTATGAAATGCTGATAGGTATCCTTTAAGAAGAGGAAGAAGAAGAAAAAGATACAAATTATGAACAACAAATACACATCTATCAACAAGTGAATCTAAAAATCAAGTGAATAGATAACCTGATGAACAGAATAAACTGGTAAATATAACAGAATCAGGGGCATAGAAAGGGAGTGGACTGACTATTCTCGGGTGGGAATGGGGTGTGGGAGGTGCAGGAAGAGACTGGACAAAAATCATACACCTATGGATGAGGACAGTGGGGGGGGTAAGGGCAGAGGGTGGGGTGGGAACCGGGTGGAGGGGAGCTATGGGGGGAAAAAAGAGGAACAACTGTAATAATCTGAACAATAAAGATTTTATTTAAAAAAAAATTCAAATGGAAATAAAAAAAGAACACATTGGAAAGACAGTTAAAATATTTCAAATTGTTAGCTATTATTAACAATATTTGTTCATATATCTCTACAAAATTACATAATTATATGTTAAGATAAATTCCTTGAGGTGAATCTGTAGTCAAAGATGAGAACATTAAAATGTTTAGTGGTTAGCACCCATGTCTTCCAGCTAGGCTGTGCTACCTGTCCCTCCACAACAGTGTTGGAAAGCTCTCCAGTTCCCCTCAGCTGGCAAGAATCGAGTACAATGACATCAAATCTCTGTGTGGATAAAACTCCAACAACCCCCACAATTGTTGGTCCTAATCTATAATAATAAAAGTGTAATATGCTAATTAGACTGGACAGCCAAACAACTTCCCAGACGTCCTTCCGGATGAAGCCGGGGCTGCGAGGGCCGACCCCCTTGCACAAATTTCGTGCAGCGGGCCTCTAGTATAAGAATGAAGAGGTCCACCACATAAGAGTTATTTTAGTGTCATATCAATTCTTCCAAATTGATTCTTTATAAAACGGAAACTGTCCAGGTATCAGTGACGTGAGGCACACACTTTGGCTTGTTCTTACTCTGGTGATAGAACTGCCCCAACACATCCACACTGTTATACAAAGCTCCTCTTAGCTCCCACACATGAACACGTGAGGCAGTCCATACGCTGGACTAGGTGAAGAGATTCAAGAAGACAAGCCCATCTCCTCACCTCTGTTGCCCCGGCATGCCCTATGGTCCTAATGCATTCTGAGCACTCCATACATTTTGTTGCCTGAAAGAATAAGAGAGAAGGCACACAGGCCTCCTCAGCACAGCCCACTATTCTTGGTGCTGCCTTCTAATTCCTGGTTTCTGATCTCTCCCCACCTGTCCTGACAGCAGGCTGGCAGTGGGGCCACGTCTGCTCCCAGCACCTGGCCCCTGCCAGAGAACCAGTACTTATCCGACTGTCAACCCAACAGGTAAGCAAAGCAAACCAGTTTCTGACATACACTATCAAAGCAGCAAGCAGACAGTCATGGCAACAACTTTCTATTTAGCTAACGGTTACCTGTTTCTTGGCACAGGGAATTAGTAACTTACCTGTGGGTCTTTAACCTTTAATTCCGTGTCAACAATAGACACAGACTGCACATTTCTGGTCAGAAAAGGATCATCAAACTCAGTCCACGTGTAGTCACCAAACACAATATTATGTCTGTTAAGTAGCTTTCTAACACTCAGCTTTATGTCTTCTTTTTTTGCCGTGCTGGACAAATAAACAAAACACAAAGATCAGTTCTAAGTTACAAAACACACACCAAGATTTTAACGCTTAAAAACAAAAACAGAAATTGGGGCATACATGAAAAGTGCAGTAGTTCAGAGTACATACAGGAGGGAGTGGGCCTGCCTGGGGATGGAACTGGAGCCACTCCTTGCCTGCCGGCTGCGGGACCTGGGGAGCAGCTCACCTGGAGCCTCCGCTCTTCCTCAGATAAAGGGGGCAGCAGCAACAGTTTTTGCTACACTGGGCTACTTTGGAGATTGGTCAATAAATTCAAAGTGTTTAGGACAATGCCTGGCATATAGTACGCACTCAACAAATGAAAGGACGGCCTACCGCTGTGGGGTCAGGTCAGGAGTTTGCATTTTAACAAGTGCCCCAGGCCTGGCATTCACACTGAGAAAACCCACACTTCCGGCTTGGCGTTCAAGGCTCCCCTCCGCCCACTTTGCCACCTGCCGGCCACGGTGACTGGTGCTGAGATCACACCAAGGTGTGCGATCACTGCGGTACACCTCCTGGCACGGAAGAGCCTGAGAAACGCTGGCTCCAATGGCAATATCTATATTTCCCCTGGAACCAAGAGTTCTGAGTATCTGGCCCATCCTAACTTCCAGCTTTCCTGGGCTGCGGCGCCCGGCTGGGCTCTGCGTGGGTCCGGTTCAGGGCCGGGCCTGATGGGTCAGGTCCGTGTCCGGCGCAGTGGGCTCCAGTCGAGGTCTGGGCCGAGTGTTGTCCGTCGGGGCCACGCAGAGGCCGAATCGGCTCGGACCTACCCGGTTCCCATTGGGTCGGGTCAGGCCGGCTCACCTGCCGCTTCGCTGGTGCACCTCCACATGGATGGACGGCGTCTCGGGCACGCAGGGCAGCGCCTGCTTCAGGTCGCCCACGGCCTGGTCCATAGCACCGTCGCCGCTGCCGGGAGCAGCGGGTACCAGGCCCGATCGTGGCCGCCGCCTGACGCCGGGCGCCACCACCACCTCCACTTCCACCTCCTCCTCCACAGCTGCCAAAAGGACCGTCTGCCCAGTCTGTACTTCGAATCTGCCGCGCGCAGCGCGTCCTCCCCTGACCCGGAAGCACTCGTGCCTGCGAGAGGGCGGGGCCAGTTCCGGTCTCGGGTCTACTTCCGGCGCGGCCCCACGACCTCCAGGGGTGAGGTGGGCACAGAGCCAGGGCCGCGGGGGCGGCGGCCACGCTCTGGCCGCGCTTGCTGCTGCCCTCGGCCCCGCGCCCCTGCCCCGCCGCCGCCATGGGCAAGAAGCACAAGAAGCACAAGACCGAGTGGCGCTCCTCGTACGAGGGTGAGGCGGCGGGCGCGCTTTGTGACGCCGGGCCGGGCGGGCGTTCGCGCGGTGGACGGGCGGGCGAGCGTCCCGGGGACGTGCTCAGGATCCGGGCTCGAGTGCTTTCGCGGTGGGCGGGGGCTCCACCCCGGAGCCCGCTTCACCTCGCAAGTCCTGGAGAGAAGCCGAGCATGTCAGCTGTCTTGTGTCCGGGTCTCCGGGAGAAGCTCTTACTGCCCGGTCCTCCCGCCTTTCCCCGCCCGGCCCTGCAGCAGCTCGTTGGCGTCAGCTGACAAGGCGGTGGCCAGGGGCTTGGGGAGGCGGGATCGAGCGGCGGGGTCCCAGGTCCTGGCCTTGTGGCGTCCCCCTCTCTCTGGCTCCCTGAGGATAATGCAGTGTAACGGGAAAGCTAGGAAGAGGAAAGGGGAAGTAACACCCAGCCGCTCTCAGCGGTGCCCCGCCGTTTAGCATTCTCCTGCTCTGCCTTAATAGGGCCGGTCCTTCCCCTCCTTGATCCCTCACTGTAACAGCCACCATTGGGCCCGCCAGGCCACCCCCCGGGAGGTGTTTTCCCTAAGCACACACCGTGAGGGCCCGTCTGTCTCTGCAGAGTATGCAGACAAACCCTTGGAGAAGCCCCTGAAGCTGGTTCTCAAGGTTGGAGGAAGTGAAGTGACTGAACTCTCGGGATCTGGCCACGATTCCAGTTACTACGATGACAGGTCAGACCATGAGCGAGAGAGGCACAAAGAAAAGAAGAAGAAAAAGAAGAAAAAGTCAGAGAAGGAGAAATACCTGGACGATGACGAAAGAAGGAAACGGAAGGTAAAAGGAGCGTGGCGGCCCCGGGGGTGGGGCATACAGAATGAGTGCTCCAGGGCTTAGGAAAGGGGGTGATTTGTTTGAAGCAAAACAGACCACAAAGGTAGTTGCTTCATTTCCGGCTCTTTGAGCATCCCCTCTCCCTTGACCCCTGGGGAGGGTCTTTGCAAGGGTGGGAGTCTGGAGTGAGAAGAGTCTCTGGAAGAGGGTGTTTCTCTCTTAGCTTTGTGTTTCCCCTTAGAAACAGTTTGTTTAAAACTCTTTACATTGCTCTCCCTGCCTTGAATTTGCCTCACAGGAAGAGAAGAAGCGGAAACGGGAAAAGGAACACTGCGACACGGAGGGAGAGGCTGATGACTTTGATCCTGGGAAGAAGGTAGAGGTGGAGCCACCTCCCGATCGGCCAGTCCGAGCGTGCCGGACACAGCCAGGCAAGTGCTGGCATTTTCAAAGACTTTCTTGGAGTGTGGGAGCTTGGTACTGTGTCCTTCAGCTTTGGGGGAGAAGCACAGAAGGAAGGAGCAGTGTTTTCTCTTCCAAGGTCTCACACGAAATATAGCTGGGTTTGAGATTCTTTACTATTATTATTATTGTTATTATATGAAGGGGTTGACTTTATTGTTGTTAATCCTCATCTGAGGATATTTTTCCATTGATTTTTTTAGAGAGAGTGGAAGGGAGAGGAGAGACAGAGAGAAACATCGATGTGAGAGAGAGAGACATCGTTTGGTTGCCTCCCACACGAGCCCCGACCAGGGCCAGGGATCGAGCCTGCAACCGAGGTATGTGCCCTTTGACCGAAATCAAACCCAGGACCCTTCAGTCCGGGGGCCAATGCTCTATCCACTGAGTCAAACCGGCTAGTGCAGGATCCGAGATTCTTGCCATCATCTTCGAACTTCTAGAGCAGCGGTTCTCAACCTGTGGGTCGTGACCCCTTTGGGGATCGAACGACCCTTTCACAGGGGTCGCCTAAGACCATCAGAAAACACATATATAATTACATATTGTTTTTGTGATTAATCACTATGCTTTAATTATGTTCAATTTGTAACAGTGAAAATACATCCTGCATATCAGATATTTACATTACGATTCATAACAGTAGAAAATTACAGTTATGAGGTAGCAACGAAAATAATTTTATGGTTGGGGGTCACCACAACATGAGGAACTGTAAAGGGTCGCGGCATTAGGAAGGTTGAGAACCACTGTTCTAGAGCATGGTTTGGCCAACTGCTGCTCCTGGCTTTTTCTTTAAGCACATGAGCTAAGAAGCTCATCGTAGATGGGAGGAGGCTAGTTTTCCATCAGTTATTCAGGACTTCAGAACCTGGGAGCTGTGCTGGCTGCACCAAAGGAGAGCTCCCAGAACCCTCTGATCTGTGTGTGGTCACTTCCCTCAAGGCTTCCAGATGGTTAGGAAGCTTGTTCTTCAGGGAGTTCTTTTCTTGCTTAGGGGGTCGGAGGTATTGTATCGCAGTCATGGCGAGTGCTGTTTTCTAGCAGTACCCTCCCCTGTATGAGTCATGCCATGGTGAACGGGTAGGACTC
Organism: Myotis lucifugus; assembly: GCF_000147115.1. Taxonomy (NCBI): domain Eukaryota; kingdom Metazoa; phylum Chordata; class Mammalia; order Chiroptera; family Vespertilionidae; genus Myotis; species Myotis lucifugus. The sequence continues at coordinate 49,278,373 of NW_005871048.1, read as the reverse complement.
CTGGCTGCTGAGCTTGTTGAGAAGAGAAGGTCAGGTGCAAACAACATTTCATTAAATGAATGTGTCTACAAAGTTAGTACAGTCACTGGTAATTGTTAGCTTGATCTGACTTCTTCCTTGAGGTCAGACACTGGTGCTCCCCTCCCCCCCTCCACCCCCATATGTCTGAAGAGCTAATGATCACATGATGCTTTCTTGGTGATTCTGAAGAGGGTCACTGTTGGGGACTTGCTGGTCTGCACTCCTCTTGTGCTTCGGCCTTGGCTCCTCAATGGAGAATGGCATTTAGAAAACCAAGTCTGGGTCCTGGGTGTAGCCCTCAGTGGACAGAGCTAGGAAAGGCCATTTACATACATACAACTTGTAGAGGGAAACTAGACCGACATCTGTGTTTACATTCACCAAAAACCATGTTTTCACAAATGTGCCCAGAGATGTAGCTAATAACTGCAGTGCTCGCAATAACCCGTGTAGTGTGTGTTCCTATCCCCATTTCACACATGAAGAGCGGGCATATGCAGACATTTAGGACTGTCAAGTGAAATGACAGTTGGTTAATCCAGGATCGGCTTCTATATCCAAAGCCTTTGTTCTCCCCTTCATACCTTGTCTGGAATGTACCCTTTGATGATAGGCGCTAGAAATAGATTGATGACTGATATCTATGTGTTGTTGTTTTAAGGGATATTGGCACTCGGTTTTGGGGACTGATGTGTGAGTGTCCTTTCTACCCAGCTGAGCTTTGGGGGGAGGGGGAGCAAGGCTGGGTCTGGTTTATCTTTGTATCCAGTTCTTATTTGAACCTTCTTATTAAAATGCTGTGGAACTCGAAACAAGTAAGTACGTACTGTGAAATTGGAGCTCTCCAGTGAAGTGTTATCAAAATCTTCTTGTTCAATTTATTTTTTTCTACTTTTTAAATCATCAGCTGAAAATGAGAGCACGCCTATTCAGCAACTACTAGAACATTTCCTCCGCCAGCTCCAGAGGTAAAGAGTGTTTCTAAAGAGCTTGTGCTTGGGGACATTTGGGTGTCCTTCTCTATGTCTGAGGTGTTCTTGCCCTCACCACCATCAATGTGAAGTAGACACTTGCCTTTCACTGGTAATGCCCAATCTGACTGGGTGGGCAGGCATGTGGGCAATGTGGGGGACTGTCAGAGAGCTATGATGTAGATGTCATAGCTGCAGCCAGGATGCTAGTTTTGGAATTTTTTGTGTATTCAAAAATACCTACCACAATTTTAAAGAGCATAAATTTTATTTTTTATTGCTAAGAAACAAACTTTGGTCAATTAACATTTTTATTGTGAAGGATTTTGTATCATTCAGAAATTTAGGTTTTAGGGGTTTCCAGTTTAAATAAAGATGTTTTTGTTTTCAGAAAAGATCCTCATGGGTTTTTTGCTTTTCCTGTCACGGATGCAATTGCTCCTGGATACTCAATGATAATAAAACATCCAATGGATTTTGGCACAATGAAAGAAAAAATCATGGCTAATGAATACAAATCAGTCACGGAATTTAAGGTAAATTAATTTAGTTCCTAAAATAATTGTTTGGAAGCTCTGTATTAGTTTATGTCCAGTAAATGCTTCATTCATCTTAGGTCATTTCCAGTTGCAAGTTTTCACAGGTGTTTCTGTGTTCGGGTTGAAGTTTCTCACAGCATCAAGGAAATGGGTTGGTTGTAATTTTCTTTGTATTTTGGTCTAGAACAGTGGTTTTCAACCGTTTTCCTTTCATGACATGCATAAACTAATTTTGTGGCACACCAAAAAATATATTTTTTGCTGATCTGACCAAAAAATAACTATAATTTTGATTCATTCACACCAGACGGCTATTGTTGTGTTGGAGGCTGTCATTTTATAAAAATTCTTTATTGTTGAAAATATTACATGTCATTTATTTATTTATTTGACAGTCTAAAGGAAAAGAAATCAGTGGCCCTGGCCAGTGCGCTCAGTGGTTAAGAGCATGGGCCCAGCCCTAACCAGTTTGGCTCAGTGGATAGAGCGTCGGCCTTCGGACTGAAGGGTCCCAGGTTCGATTCCGGTCAAGGGCATGTACCTTGGTTGCGGGCACATCCCCAGTAGGGGGTGTGCAGGAGGCAGCTGATCGATGTTTCTAACTCTCTATCCCTCTCCCTTCCTCTCTGTAAAAAATCAATAAAGTATATTAAAAAGAAAAAGAAAAAAAGAGCATGGGCCCATGCACCGAAGGGTCATGGATTCAATTCCCCGTCAAGGGCATGTACCCGGGTTGCAGGTTTGATCCCCTGTCCCAGTCAGGGTTGAAAGGCAACCAGTCGATGTGTCTTTCTCACATCGATGTCTCTCCCTCTCTGTCTCCACCTTTCTCCTTCCCTCCCTTCCTTCCACTCTAAAAAAATCAATGGGAAGAAAAAACGAGGTCAGTGCCCCTGACTAAACTAATCAGGTATTGCATGTTTTAAAAATTCTTGCGGCATAGTGTTTGAAAATATCTGGTTTAGAAGCTGGCCCATAAGTTACATGCTATTTGAAATGCATTTCCATTTTTTTTTTTTAAAGTTCCTGTGTTGGCATAATAGAGGCATGTTAGGTCAAGCAAGGATGTGTCTTATTTGGCCTGGTTCCAGAATGGGTATTTTTTGAAATATAATTTTCCTCATTCTTAGTTTTGTTTTGTAACAACTGGGTTTTATAGAATAATAAATTCTTACATCCCTTGAGTGCTTTGCTCTTAACTCCCTTTCTTGTGAGAGGTAGAAAGCGTGAGGGGAATAAAAGCAAATGCTTGGTCACATTGGCAGTAGTGCTATTTAGAAAAGGCCATTAGGCTTCTTTCTTAGGTCTGTCAACTTCAGGAAAAGCTTGGCTTTTCTCTATTTACTGGAGACGTCACTGAAAGGGTGTGCTGACCTGCAGAAACAATACGACAGACTAGAAGGAGAGTAGGAGAAAAGGAAAGTTTTCACAGGAGGGTCCCCTTAACTCCAGAGGGCAGGTGGTAACAGTGATCCAGGCCATAAAGTCCTCTGCCTTTTCTGACTGAGGCCCCCAATTTGGTCTCTCACCCAGTGACAAAGCCACGGTGGGAGCAATGTTCACCCCATCCCTTGTCCTCAGGAAAGTGGTTGTTTTTTTATTGATTGATAAAATTATGTGTTTTGGGTGTACAATTCTATAATACGTTATCTGTATAATGTATTGTGTTCACCACACCAAGTCAAGTCTCCTTCCATCACCATTTATCTGCCCTTTACCCTCCTCTACCTCACTCTACCCCCTTTCCCTCTGGTAATCACCAGGCTGTTGTCTGTGTCTATAAAGTGTTTGTTTAATCCCTTCATCTTTTTCACCCAGCCCCACATCCCCCCTCTCCTCTAGCAGCTATCAGTTTTCTATCTATGAGTCTGTTTCTATTTTGTTAATTTTATTCGTTAGATTTCACATATGAGTGAAATCACATGGCACTTGTCTTATGGATATGGAGAGAGCATTATGTTAAGTGAAACAAGCCAGTCAGAGAAAGATGTCAGGAGTGTTCTGAACCTGACACAGGTGCGACCTGTGACGGACAGGGGCTTCATAGCCTCAGTTCCAGCCCTGGGGACGCTGGCACAGTGACTTGGTAAGATCCCTGGATAGCATGTGCTATGTTGGTGTGTGGCTTCAGTGGTCATTGTCCATCCTGATGTCTAACTCACCTGTGATAGCTGTGTGCTACATAATTTGGTTAGGATGTTAATTACTGATGTTTTAAATAATATAAATTGTTCAATAAGAGTGTCCATATTTTAGTCTTTTTCTGATCGCACTAGAATAACTATCTGTAGACAGAATTTTAAATTCCATGGAAAAACCACAGAGAGAGAACATATGACTATGTCCACCTCTCAGTTCGCCCTGGACTTTCACTTAACTTAGCTGTTGGTTCTTGCTCCTATTTATGTCTGAGTTCCTCCCCAAGAGAGAGGAGAGGGCTGGAGATGGGAATGAAGCAGAGGGAGCCATCACCTTCTTCTCATGAAGTGTGGGTACAGTAAAACCTCTATATAACGGACTAATTCAGGCAAGGGGTGTCTGTTAAAGCCTAAAGTCCTTTATATAGTAAAGCAGGTTTTCCAAGTGCATATGTTAAGAAATTGACAAATTAGTTTATCTGCTTATGTAGACACATTTGTATAATTAAAATTAAGTATGTATGAGAAGTTTAATTTCACAGAAAAGTTTCCTGTATGTATTATTATAATTTTAAACTTCTACTGAAAAGGTCTAGTAAGTGCGTGCATTAACCAGTCACTGTGAATGAACAAATGACATGGCTGGGCATGCCTTAGTGCTAGTTGGAGCATCATGGCCTGCATGCTTTAAAACTGCTGCAAAAAGTCATGCCATGGGACTACAGAACCAATTACTGCGAGCAGTGCAGTATCTTGTGCTAATCATTTGCTGAACGTTGTTTACGAATGGTGACTCTTGGATTTAACTATTACTGTAGATATGTAATATTTATTTATGTTGGTGAAATTACAGTGTTTTTTCCAACATATGGCCTATTTGCTAAAATTTGTTAAAATTAACAGTGAATTTAAAAAAACAACACCCTATTTAATTATAAGCAAATCTTGGTTAAAAGCATTTTAAAATTAACGGGGTGTTAATTTTCAAATATGACATTTGGAACAGAAATTTTGTCTGTTAAATCAAGATCCACAAAATCAAGGGTTTACTGTATTATGCTCAAAAAAAGTACAGGCTTTGTTTTAAAGATGAATGAACAATTATGAAAATTTCTCTGAAAGAGTTTTAAAGTTAATTTTTTAATCAAAGAGCCAAATTAAATTGTTTTTCACTAATTTCCAGCTCTTCATTTTTGCCCCTTTGACAGGAATCTAAACTCTTTGCTGTTGTCTGGGTGATGTTTCAAACTTGATGATTTTTTTCTTTCAGGCAGATTTCAAACTGATGTGTGATAATGCAATGACATACAACAGACCAGACACTGTGTACTACAAGTTAGCTAAGAAGATCCTTCACGCAGGCTTTAAGATGATGAGCAAAGTAAGAAAGCCACTAATGGCGTGGAGCCACAGAAACGAGAGTTCTCCTCTACGTTGTTTATGCCTAAACAGAAACTCACAGTGAATGACATGCTTCCATCTTTCCGTCACTGGCCACGGCGTGGACCCCTCTGCTCTAGGGTAGACACCCCAGGCTGCCCCCTCCATGTCCCTCTCCTCCAGGCACTCTCCTCTTTCTGTTCCTGCTCCTGTCCTAGCTGTAACGTCTCTGTTAGGGTGGGTGGGAAGTTCTGGATCTGTTGATCTCAAGTCTAGATGTCTGTCTCTCTGGACTGCCGCTAGCCTTTTGGGTTTGTTTTGTATGGCTGCCTCACTGAATCAGCCAGGACATCCTGGCCATCCTGAGTGGCTTCCCAGATCTGTACTGTGAGCCATGTTGCATGTGTCACATGTCTAGGACCAGTGCCTTGCGCCTGATGAGCCTGTGGGTGAGGTGCAGCCCTGTGCCCTCTGGCCTGTTCCCCTCTGCCGGCTCTGAGCGCTCACCAGCTAATTCGCTGCACCCTTTGGTGCTGACCCCACGACCACCTCCCGCTGCACTGCATGGAAAGTTAGCTGTTAGGCCAGGTGAGGCTGTGGCCATCCCCATCCCATCCCATCGTCATGGCGCCTTGGCTGTGAGGGAGAGGTAAAGTCGTGCTGCTCTGTCCTTTCTGATTCTAGGAGCGGCTGTTAGCTTTGAAGCGCAGCATGTCGTTTATGCAGGACATGGATTTTTCTCAGCAGGCAGCTCTTCTGGGCAACGAAGACACAGCTGTTGAGGAACCAGTTCCCGAAGTTGTACCTGTACAAGTAGAAACTGCTAAGAAATCCAAAAGGCCGAGTAGAGAAGTCATCAGGTAAAGAGAAGTGCACTCGCCTGTGGAGTAGGACGCCCATCTTGGGAAGGCGGGTGCTCCCTGGGAGAGCAGGTTAGGGACACCAGCCTGTGTTTCCGCTCTATCTCTGGAGTAGCTTAGGGACAGGCTGCAGCCTGATGGGCAGAGCACAGCTCCTCAGAAGCTTAGGTCTATGTTTGGAGGCACATGACCATCCTTCCTGCCCACCTTGAGAGTTAGGTGACCATCGTGTGTGGGTAATGAATGTCACCATTGTCACTGGAAGGTGTTGGAAGACCATGGGACCCCACAGTCAGTTCTGGGAGGAGTGATAGTTTGCTGTGTGACCCTACTCTCCTACAGCGAGCATAGTAACTTGTCCTGGAGGAGAGTCAGTGTCACACTGATGGACACAGAAACCAAAAGGGCTGAGACAGTCCCTGCTGTATGCACACACGCTCTGTCCCAGGTGTGACACACTGAGCTCATCTGTCCAGCCCTGCAGTATGTCTACTATCACTGCTGTTCCCACATGTGTCCTATTTATGAATATTTGTTGGCTCTACTTCCAAGAAGCCTCCTTACATTCAGGACACCTGCTGGTGACCTGGGTTTGCCTGTCCCAGGCTCAGGGAACAAAATTGTGTCACGTTGGACAGACAATACACATGACAACATGCATTTCTCACCATGCTCCCTGAGCTCCCTGCTCCTTTAGCTATGAATGCTGGTCTGGAGGAAGGGCTTGCTATAAGCTCAGGATCCCTAGGCAGGACTTGATCCCATGATTCCTTGAAGGGGTCCCACCCACTGCTTCTAGAACCTTCCACAGCAGAGGCCATCTCCCTTCGGTGCTGCACCTCTCAGCTTTTTGAATCAAGAACTCTACTGGAACCTGAGGCTGGCCTGCTAAAGTCTTGGGGAGTCCCTTGTGCCTTGCAGTGGGGGCTGCTCTTCAGCCCAGCAAGCAGCCTTGTGTTCCCAGCCTCAGCTCACCACCAGCACCTCACCCCTCCACATGATTTTTGCCACTTTTTCTAATGGTGCCTTGAATGATGCTTTAACCAGTGAGGCTGCTGTTATGTGATGTTTCTTCTGTTTTTCTTAAAGCAACTGAGGAGAAATATAGAAAGTTTACTTGGCTTACACTTTTCATCTTAGTGAAAGAGTCATGTTTTAAGTGGTTAGAACTAAAAGGAAAGGGAGCAAAAGTGCACTTTGTGTCACTCCTACTGGCCCTTTGTGTGACTCGGGGGGGCAGTAGGGACTGACCACAGTGGGGAGGGATGAGGTGTATGCTGTTGCCTCTTGGTGACGTGTGTGTTCCTGCCTTGTAGCTGCATGTTTGAGCCAGAAGGAAATGCTTGCAGCTTGACTGACAGCACAGCAGAAGAACATGTGCTGGCCTTGGTGGAGCACGCAGCAGACGAGGCTCGGGACAGGATCAACCGACTCCTTCCAGGTGGCAAGGTAGTGCTCCCTGGCTGGTGGGTGTGTTTTCTGCCAGAACATTGGCACAGCCATCAGAATCAAGACGTTAACGTCAGGATGTTACAAGTGTCTAGTCCAAGCTCCGTTGCTTTCATGGAGTGAGCACATGCTACAATCAGGGTCAGCTCCTTGTCCTCACTGGCCATTGTAGCCACTGGCCCCATCTCATGGAGGCTAAAGGGGTCCTCCAGATGCCTGGGTCAGGCGTTTGTTACCCTCCATCACACCGCGGCTGAGCCTGCCAGCTTCTCTGCTGCAGGTTAATTCTTTTCCCTGTGTGTACTCACGTCTGTGTGTGCCCCTGCAGTCACTCATAGGTCTGACCCTGTGTACTCACATCTGTGTGCCCCTGCAGTCACTCATGGGTCTGACCCAGTGTGGCAGGTGGGAGACTCTCTAGGGGCTGCTGGTCCTCAGGAGGAGGTTGCACCATTCTGTGACCATCTCCTCTCTGACACAAGAAGAAGTTCTAAGCCAACATGTTCAGTAGAAATAATGCAAGTCACGTATGCAGCTTTAAACTTCCTAGTAGTTGTGTTAAAAGGACACAGGTGAAATTCTAATATATTTTACTTGACCTGATATACCCAAGATCTTATTTCAACATGTTGTCTGAACTATTTCACATTTTTTTCATACTAAATCTGTGAAATGCAGATTGTAAAGAATTTTGAAATGATAACTTTTCAGATACATTGGATTATATAAATTCTACTAGAGGTCCAGTGCATGAAATTTGTGCACGGGTAGGGTCCCTAGCAGCTGCCAGCTGCTGGCCGGGGCCTTCCTTCGATCTGCGCCGCCCCCTGGTGGTCAGCGCACATCATAGCGAGCAATCAAACTGGGGATTAAGCTTGCAACCCGGGCATTGCCCAGACTTGGAATTGAACTGTGACCACCTGGTTCATAGGTTGACACTCAACCACTGAGCCACACCAGCTGGGCTCTTTACTTATTTTTAACTTGCCTGCTAGAAAGTTTAAGGTTCCCTTTGTGGCTTATGCTGTTGTTCTGTTGGTGGTCTGCACCCCTGTTGCACTTCAGCTGTGGAATTGGCCATTTCCCAAAGGATCCCTGGTTCCTTAGTGGAGAACAGTGTTCAGAAACCCAGACCTAGGCATTGTGTGTGATCCTCAGTGGATAGAGCTAGGAAAGGCTATTACATACAGCGTTTAGAAGGAACCTAGACCGATGTCTTGGTTTATATTCACCAAAACCTGTTTTTATACTGAACCTCGGATGCCATCCAGTATCCCCAGGCCTGCTTTATCTTTCTCCTTTTCGGTTTTGTAATTCCACAGTGAGAAACCTGATTTGTGTTACCCTTAATACGCTTATTTGATCAAGAGTAACCAGTGTCACATTCCTTATGCCCTACTCACCCTGCTTGAGGCCTGTTTCCCCTTCCGACCTTGCTGCTCCCATTCAGACATTCGGTTCCTGAATTTGGGCTCCAGCACCTGGACAGGTGGGCACCCTTCTCTACCTCTTCCCCACACACACGACACACAGGTGCCTTCTCTTCCTTATTCTCCTCGTGTCCTGCAGAGGAGGAGTTGGTCTTATTTGGTGGTTGGTTTTTAAATGGAAATAGCTCCCATGTGCTTTAGAGATGGAGCCTCTAGGCTATTTGTTGATAACATGACACTTGTTGACCAGTGTCTTGTTCTGATTGCTTTGTTGAGGCTTCTGACCTATTGTAAAAGGTTGTTACTAGGTAAAGTTTTCTGTTTCAAAAGCTCCTTTTTAGAAGGTGTCATAAGGAGCTTTTCTAAGTTCTTTCATTGCATTCGTGTGCACTTTATTTGCAAGTAGGTCTTAAACTCCAGGGAAGGGTATGAGAGGGGCCTCTGGTCTTTGTTCATGGAGAAACAAGTGACCATTATGGCCTTTCAGGATTGTCCAAGTTAGGCCATGCTCCTAGGCCTTTATTTTGTTGGAGCTTCAGTAGAAACCTCAACTGTAGAAGCTCAGGGCTGTCACTTCTGGGGGAGTGTGTACTCAGGCCTGCTTCCTTGCAGATGGGCTACCTGAAGAAGAGCGGAGATGGGAACCTGCTCTACAGCGTGGTCAACACGGCTGAGCCCGATGCCGACGGTGGGTGGCCCTCTCAGGGCTGTTTTCTTCTTAGAGCCTTCATGCTGTTCTAACCTCTGTTCCTATTCAGTGATTTTAAAACATTTTAACCTGTTTGTGATGTCTATTTTCCCTGGAGTGTGTGACACCGGTGGTGAAGTATAGATGAGGAGTCCTTTTGGTTTCCTGTGCCTGCACACCCCTCACCACCACACCTGACTGAGGTGGTCACAGTGGGGGCGGAGGTGTTGGCCAGACTTCTCTGACCGAGAGTCACTAGGACAGCCAGCAGGACTGGGATTGTGCTCCCGCAGAGCGGCGGATTGGGGCTGGGCTTCCTGGTGTATTGTGAGGGATTCACCTCACAAGTTCACTGAGACCTCCTTTGTCAAAAACCAGAGTCCAACTCTGCCCCACTCTCAGGCTTGAAAGAGGTAACTGTCCACGCAAATACAAGTTTTAGAAGAAAAACCCCAGTTGATGATTATATCAAGGACGATCTTGAAGAAGGCATAAATATTGGTTCCATCCTACATGTATGTTCATTTTTGTAAAAAATACTTTTTCATCTGCTTGGAAAGATTTCAAAGGCTTGTCCTTTGAAGAAAAGCAAAACTCACTTGAATTGAATTCACACACACGTACACACACCTAGAAAATGAAATACTTTTCTTGGCCTTGCACCGAGTATAAACTCTGATCAGTTTCTTTGCTCTTTAGCCAGAATGAGTCTACTGTTCTTCCTAAGAGAATAGATGAGTTGACTAGCAGTTAACTTAGAAAGAGAACACGAGGTGGAGGTTCTGATTGGGGATTTGCAGAACCCTGTGCAGGTCACATGAATAGTGGGTGAATGATAGCTTCAGCATAGGAATGTGCAGCTGGAGGGTGTACAAAGGCAGGGACTCACTGTTGCTATTAGAACACATACAGCATTTCTCAGAGGTGCTGAGTGTTCAGTTTGAAAATGTTATGTGCTGGTATCATGGTCTGAGAGCTGAAGGTTTTCATTATGTTGACTTCGGGGTAATCATAAAGTGAAATTGGAGCACAGTTAAGGTTTCAGAATTGTAGTTGGCATTTGTAAATTTGATATTAGGTGGTCTTTATGGAGAGGCCCCGGGCGCTCTCTCCCACACATAGCTACTGTGAGTTGGAGAGAGTGCTGGAGGTGCTGTGTGGGCTGGGGGCTCCGCGAACGGCCGGCTCACAGCTCTGGTCTTGCAGAGGAGGAGACCCACCCGGTGGACCTGAGCTCCCTCTCCAGCAAGCTGCTCCCCGGCTTCAGCTTCACCACTCTGGGCTTCAAAGATGAGAGAAGAAGCAAAGGTGAGTGTGGGGAGGAGCACGGCTGGGAGCATCACCGCAGAGGATCTTCCTCACTTACCTGTCTTTAGAACTGTATCCCGATTCTGATTTTGATTTTGAAACCAGTAATAAAGACCATTTGAAGTGATGGGAATAAAAATGACATTGGGCAAGTTCCTCCTTTGCCATCGGTTCTTGGGTCTCAGCCCTGCACTTCGTGGAATTCTCCAGATGAGCTGTTGCCGTGATAGCGGGGACTCTTGGGGCCAGGTGCTGGTGAACTGTGGTGGAAATTTAATGTCCTCCAACAGACTCTCCATTTCATCCGCTTGGAGGGGTGGTGATGCTGCCTGCAGCCCAGAGAGATCTGTGTGTGACTGTCTCCGGATAGAATGAGGGAGGGTTTGGTTGCATTGGCTGCATTTGTATTTGTGGTTGGCTTTCTGGGTTGTTTTGGAGTGTCTGTTAGTATGTGTAGCTATTTTGTTCCCTGGTGACATTTTGATTGTCATACTGGTGTGCTACTGGCATCTAGCAGGGAGAGGCCCAGGCTGCTGCTTCACACCCTTCTGTGCACAGGACACAGCCTTCCTGGATCCTAACATTATTCATGCAGAGGTCCCAGCTCATACCTCCTTCAGGGCAGCGACCCTCTGGTTCCTGCCCCCCCCCTTTTTTTTGTTAATCCTCACCCGAGGATATTTTTCCATTGATTTTTAGAGTGTAAGGGAGGGGGAGAGACACAGAGAAACATCAATGTGAGAGACAGACAGCGATTGGTTGCTTCCCGCACGCGCCCCAACTGGGGCTGCCTGCAGCCGAGGCACATGTCTTTGACCGGAATTGAACGTGGGACCCTTCAGTCCTCGGGCCGACGGTCTATCTACTGAGCCAAACTCAGCCTTTACATTTCCTCAGCACGAGCCAGCCTCTGTAGGCCCAGGTCCTGGTGATGTCTGGGATGGGACATGAGCCAGCTCCAGGAAGCCCTTCTACTTGTCAGCCTCACTCCCTTACACAGCAGCCATTTGCCATGGAGGTAAAAAAAAAGGGTGATGAAGTGTTTCTGCTAGTTATGCCCCCAAAGCTTCCAATAGCTCAGCTGTACTCATTAGTTCAGCAAGAATTTCATAGAGGAGAAAGGGTGCTGCAGGGGGATGCGGTGTGCGAGTGTGGGTGAGCAACATGGAGAAAGCTGGAGTGCATCTTGTGCCGGATGTAATTTGATGTAAATCAGCTGTTTCTTATGCTTTCCTTTTTTGTTTCACTCTTAGTCACGTTTCTCTCAAGTGCCAGTACTGCCCTTTCAATGCATAATAATTCTGTATTTGGAGACTTGAAATCAGACGAAACGGAGCTTCTGTATTCTGCCTATGGAGATGAGACGGGTGTGCAGTGTGCACTGAGGTAAGCTGTGCACAGAGACACGGGTGGGGTACTTGCTTGCTGTGTGACAGGAGCCATTTTCCTACTGAGCAGTTCAGAGCCCATTTGTAGGCAAATGGGGGAGACAGTCACTGGCGGCAGGTTCAAATAGAAATTTCCAAGTTTTTTTCAGTAAACTGTTGTGGTCTGCTGTAGGCTGGTCATGAAATTGGGGTAACTCGGTCACAATTTTAAGAAGGTGGTGATCCAAGCTGTAGTCCAAAAAAGCATTTGTGTGTGTATGTGTAACTACCTGTATGTTTAGTAGGAGTTTGTTTCACAATTGTATTGAGATGTGGTTCTTGATGGCTGTATTAGTCAGCTTGGGCTGCATAACAAGCCCCACAGACAGAGCAGTGAACAATGATATCCATTGTCTCCTCATCCCGGAGGCTGCAAGTCTGAGATGCAGGTGTCAGCAGAACCGCTTTCTTCTGGGGCCTCTGTGTTGTCTTGTCCCTCTGTGTGTATCTGTGTCCGGATCTCCTTTTCCCATAACAACACCAATCATACAGAATTAGGGGCCACCCTGAAGACTTAATTTTAACTTGATCACCTTTTTAAAGGCCCTGTCTCCAAAAGCAGTTATTCTGAGGTGCAGGGGGTTAGGGCTTCAACCTATGAATTTTGGGGACTCAGTTCCAGCCCCTAACAGAGACTGCGATGCAATATTAACATTATAGGTGTAGTACTCTGTTTCTGTAGGACTGTGTTTAGTGTGTATTTTTTGTTTTCTGTGGAAAAATAGAAGTTGGTCATTTTTGTAGAATTTTAGTAATTTTCTATGGAAAAAGTAACTCAGTTTTACTATAGCCTCTAAGAAATGGAATCTTTTCATACTATATCTTTGTTTTATTTTTCAAAGAAACAGAATATATGAAAAATAAAAAAGTCAGCCCCTCATGCAGTAAATGAATACCTAGCCCATATTTTTGTGAGAAAAAAGGAAAAACAGAAAAATGAGGAAATTTCTTATAGGAGAGAGTGGTATAAGTTGGGGACCCTCTCTCCACTCCTTAACCTGGCAGCATCTCACAGCTCTTCAGGGGCACCAATCAGCTTTTGTTCAGGTAGCACCATGTAGCTGGGCCATGCTTGCTTCTCCAAGGGCGTTCCTGAAATGCATACAGATTCTGTCTGCCATACAGTGAAGTCAGCGCATGAGCACCACTTGAAGGCAGGCAGGCAGGGCCCCACACCACTACTAGACGCCCCACACCACCTTCCCTAGACCCTTTGTCCTGAGCACTTTCAGACCCGCTGTGAGTGGAGTGTTCTGGCCAGTCCCTGACCCCTCTCAGCGGTCAGTGTGGTGGTTTCTCATAAAATGTTTCTGGTAGAGACTCTGGTGGTGCCGCTTCTGTCCAGGAGCCCTCCTGGCTCTGTGGAGCCTTTGCCTGGCTTTGATGCTAGGACCATAGGCTTTCCGTTTGCTGCTTCCTTTACATTCTTTGGTAGTTTTATTTAGTTTTTAAAGCATTCACCTGGCCCAAAAATCAAAGTGAAACTAAAAGGTGTCCTTGGGGAGCCTGGCTCCCACAACTGCTCCCTCCCCTCTTCAGTAAGAGCTATTTACACTATGCATCTCCTCAACCTACTTGTATTTTAAGACCCAAAACAAATAGGTATGAACGTGCTTTTACAAAGCTAGCGAACGTCATCGTGTGTATGTATATACACTGTTCTTCACTTTGCTTTTAAAAATTGAGATCTTTCTAACTTTTTTGGGTCATGGACCACTTTGAGGATCTGATGAAGTCTGTTGCTCCATTTCCGATATCTACCACCTCTGGGAGGTTCGCAGCTCTCAGGAAGACCCTCTCTTGGAGGAGCGGCTGAGGTGTACTGATGTCACAGGCTTCTGCTCAGGACTGCTAGCATTGGTGACAGCAGGGTCTGGAAGATGAGAGCACATAGCGTTTGTGTCAGCATGTTCTCTCCTGGCCCTTTCCAGCCTGCAGGAGTTTGTGAAGGATGCTGGGAGCTACAGCAAGAGAATGGTGGACGACCTTCTGGACCAGATCACAGGCGGAGACCACTCCCGTATGCTCTTCCAGCTGAGGCAGGTGGGCTGTGCTGTGGTGCCACTCCTGTAGAAGGGCCCATCCAAACAACTGGATTCTCAGGGAAGGATGCTGTTTTTAGGTCATCCATCACAGTTCTTACATTATGTTTCTGTTGGACAAGGCTGGTCTGGATTTCATTTTCTTCCTTTAAAGAATGTTTATGTTCATTTTGGCAGAGTTGTTACTTCTGAATGACCTGATCTTTTTGATACTTATTTTTCTGCTTAGAAGTTTATGAAAAACATAACATAAATGAATCTCAGAAACATTATTTTGAACAAGAGGTCCCAGATACAAATGTGTACAAACTGAATGGCTAATTTTTGGGTATATATGCAGGACTAGGGTATTTTTAAGAGAATGCTCCTGCCGGATTATAGAACAGTGGCTCAGTGCAGCATTCAGACTTCAGTCACATGTAGTAGTCAAGCATAAGCCCTCTTCCAGGTACCGTACAGGCCGAGGAGAGGGGTGTATGGCCCCATAGCTCTGCCCATTCGAGGGCAGTGGCACCATCAGGCACCCTGCCTCTGTCAGAATTCCAGCTGGTCTTGTGCAGCTCTTCCAGGTTAAATCACCAGGCCTGGTATTTTCCTGAGCTGCCCTGGAGACCCAGGGTACAACATCTGACTTTTTTAATTTTATTTTATCCATCAAAGCTGCAGAAACAAGGTTGGGTATCCTCTCACCCCTTCATCTGACTTCCCCCTGTGCTCTCATGGCCCTCAGCCCCCCCCCCCCCCCCCCCCGGGAATCATGGCTGGTGCTGCATGACTGGGGCCTTCAGTGGTGGAGTTAGCTGTCCCACACTTCCAGCTGCACAGAAGTATCCAGGCCCAGCTCAGAGTCACGATATACTGGGAACATAATGAACACAGCCTGAGAGTATTATCCTGTATAAAATCATTTGGAAAAACTGATTTCCTGCCTGTTTTGCTTTGCAGAGGAGAAATGTCGCGATGAAGCCATCAGATGAAGTAAAGGTGAGTTCCATGGACATGTGAGTAAAAAGGGTTCTAGGAGGGCAGTTGTGCTCTGCCTTTGAAATGGGATGGTTGAGGAGAGCTTTCATGTAATTGTCTTATTTAGAAACTGATTAAGTTTCTGATGAGTAAGAATAAGTGGTAGTCTCTTTCCACCCCCTGATTTTTAATGGCTTAGGGCAGTGGTTCTCAACCTGTGGGTCGCGACCCCTTTGGTGGTCGAATGACCCTTTCACAGGGGTCGCCTAAGACCATCCTGCATATCAGATATTTACATTACGATTCATAACAGTAGCAACATTACAGTTATGAAGTAGCAACGAAAATAATTTTATGGTTGGGTCACAGCATGAGGAACTGTATTTAAAGGGCCAGAAGGTTGAGAACCACTGGCTTAGGGTGAGGGATATAAAGCCACAGTACATTCCTCCAAATACAGACTCATGAATTCACAGGTGCCAGGCAGGGAGGGCCTGCTCTGGGGCCTGCGGGGCATGCAGCAAACACTGTCTCTGCAGTGGGTTCTTCCAGTCCTGGAAGGTGTGTGCCATCAGCTGGGTGCATGTGCACTGCACACTTGTGAGAGCAGCTTGGCAGGTCTAGGTCATCGGGACCTCACCAGCGCCTACTTTAGACGGTCTCTGTTTCAGGAAACTGTTCGTTGTGGTTCCTCCCCCACCCCCCTTTTCTGTTTCTTGGGAATGACTTGGAGCACATGTTGGAGGGAACATGCCAGGACACTGAGCAGGGCATTGGGGCCTGGGCCACAGTTGTTACCTGGGCTTGGTGGTTGGAGGGCTTGCCTGGGGCAGAAGGATCGGGTACCAGGCAGGTGAGGCTTGTTGAGTGATAGATCAGAGAAGGTGACATGGGATCTCCCTGGAGGGTGTGCTGCCCAGTGCGGCTGGGTACGTGAGGCAGTCAGGTTCTGCTCAGGGTCTCTGTCCCTGAGCAGAACCCCTTGGGGGGTTCTGAAAAGTCCACAACTGTTTCTGAAAAGTCCACAACTGTCTTTCAGGGACTTCACTTAACAAGTAATGTGGCCAATTCCAGAACATTCTCTTTCCTTCTCCGGGTGAGCCTGTGAGATCACAGACTGCAGCCTAGTTATGCAGTTATGCAGATGCCCCTTGGGGTAGAGTGCAATCCCCACATTCATCTTGAAAAACCTGGGATGCACAGCAAGCTGCCTTGAGCTGGGAGCCTGGCACACGCTCCTGCCTTGCTGCCAGGGCCTCCATAGGCAGAGGGTTTCACATCAAGGCCAAGACAGCCCCACAGGCACGGGGGTCGTAGGCCTGGTGCCCCCTTGCTCGGGAGCAGGAGCCTCACTTCTTCCAGTCACTGTGAGCCACTGGGTGGAGGTGGACACCTCTCCCTACTGTTCATGCTGGCAGAGGTCCTGTCTGAGTCCTGGGAGAGTGCTAAGGGTCAGTGGGGGGGCGCATAAAAGGCATCCGTACAAGCCAGGCCCACCGACTCAGCATCTGTCATGTGGAACTTTTGTTTCTTAACTATTTGGTAAGGAAATTGTCACTCCAGCCTGTCAATTGGGAGGGTACTGTCATTTGACACTAAATTGTCTAGTAACGACTTAGGATTCAGCACCCGTGTAAGAGTATGTGATTTGGGCAGAATTTTAAAGGCCTTAAATACTAGAGGATACCCTTTCACATAGTAAAATATGCTATATGTTAATCCTAAAATTCTAATAGCCTGAGAGCAGCAAATTGAATGGAAGAAATGAGGGGAGGGGGCGCGGGGTAGAGTATTTCTGAGAAAATGGGGCCGGCCATTTCTGTAACAGTGTAGAGAGAGTGGGGAATAGACACAGCAGAAGACTTCCAGAGAGAAGTTGTGCCCCAGGAAATCCAGGAGAGTCGCAGGGGGGTGGGTGGGGGGGGGCGTAAGGGGCGGCGGGGAGGCGGGCTGCAGTCTGTGATCCCACAGGCTCACCCGGAGAAGGAAAGAGAATGTTCTGGAATCTGCCACATTACTTGTTAAGTGAAGTCCCTGAAAGACAGTTGTGGACTTTTCAGGTGCTGTGTACCTACTGGCCTGATACAGAGCTTCTTCATGTTCCCTCAGCACCTTTAGTCCCCAGAGAGCCAGCAGCCTTTGTGTGTTGGTCTAGAATTGTTGGTCTATCAGTGGTGGCAAACCTTTTGAGCTCGGCGTGTCAGCATTTTGAAAACCCTAACTTAATTCTGGTGCCGTGTCACATATAGAAATTTTTTTATATTTGCAACCATAGTAAAACAAAGATTTATATTTTTGATATTTATTTTATATATTTAAATGCCATTTAACAAAGAAAAATCAACCAAAAAAATGAGTACGCGTGTCATAGGTTCGCCATCACTAGTCTAGGTAGTGGCTCACTCGTGAGCTCATACTCTGTGGTCCCTGGACTGTGGCATGGGCTGGACACTCCTGGAGACTGGGCATGACAGAGAAGGCCTGTCCTGCCAGTGAATGTTCACTGCCCACTTAGTAGTATCTTTCCTTTTTTTGTTTCCTGTGTCTGCAGACTGGGGACTCCCTAGGAGATGGTGGCTCTGTGCTGGATTTCATGTCAATGAAGTCGTATTCTGACGTCTCTTTGGACATCTCCATGCTCAGCTCTCTGGGTAAGTTGTGCTGGGCACATGCCTCCCTTGTAACACTGCAGTTGGATCATCAGTCTCAGCTGAAAGGAAGTGGCCCCTAGCACTGCATTTCCACTTACGAGTAGCCTGGGGGGCACAGGGCTGGTATAATGCTGCCTGTGCTTGCTCCCGAGAGGGTGGCATAGCCTGGTGAGGTGGTCATAGGTGAGTGCCCCGCTGTCCTCAGGAACACCTTCAGGTGGCTCCAGATGGGTACGCCTGGACCTCCTTCCTGACTTCAGGCTCCGTCTTCTGATTGCTGGGTCCTTCATTCTGTTGGTGCAGGCACCTGTTGTTAGTGCATTAGTGTGCTTGTGTGTGCCACCAGGATGTTTCCTCATGGACTGCTGGCCCCCGCCCCCGTGAAATGCCCTCTGTATCTCACATAGCATCCGATCTTTTGAAATCTACTCTGCCATCCCAGCTCCCTGTTGACTAGTGGTATTCGTGGTACATCTTCTTCTCTCTTACTTTGGACACACCTGTGTTTTCACCTGCGAGCAACTCGCCCCCAGGGACATGTGGCAACATCTAGAGACATCTTCGCTTGTCACAGTTGGGGTGTGGTGCTTCTGGCATCACCTGTAAAGGCTAGAGATGCTGCTAAACCTGAAGCCCACAGAATAGTCCCCACAGAGTGACCCAGCCCAGTGTCTATAGTGCCTTATGTTAAAAGTGGATTTCATCAAACCTTTTTAAGAGCGTAAAGTCAAGTCTTGCTTTGTCATCCATTCTGACAGTCTCTGCCTTTTGGTTGGAGTGTGTTTACACCATTTGTGTTTAAAGCAATTGTCAGTACGATCGAATTCATGCCATCTTGCTGAGCTTTTTTTTTTCTTAATTTTTCCAACATTTGGGGTTCCCCAAGACTACCCCCAGGGTCGGTGATTCCTAGGACTTAGTATATAGTTGTCCTCACAGTTGTGGTTTATTACAGTGAGAAGACACCAACCAGGCTCCCCAAAGGAAGAAGGGGTGCATCCTGGAGACCAGTCACAGCTTCCAGAGCCCCATCCCCGTGTGTCTTACAGGATGTGCCCAACCCCCAACTGTGATTGGGACAGCGCAGCACCTATGCATGGCACAGCCCCAAATTCCGGGCTCCCAGAAGGAAAGCAGGTGTTCAACATCAATCATGCCTTTGCGCAAAGGCTTAGCCTCAGGGAGCCCTCCTGAAATCCTTACTCAGTAAGGCAGCAGTCTGGAAGCTGCTTGTGATAGCACTTCCCTACACCAGCCATCCTGTTTTCCTCTGGCTGCATCTTAAGATTTTCTCCTTATTTCTGGTTGTCAGTAGTTTGGTCGTAATGTGTTTTTTTCTTTAGGGTTATTCTTCCTAGGTTATGTTCAGCTGCTTGATCCTGAGGTTTACAGTGGTTCT
>NW_005871048.1:49255254-49258217 GCF_000147115.1 Myotis lucifugus | reverse complement strand
AGCTCCAGGCAGCCTGTCTTCTCCAGCTTGTAGCCCACTGACTGCGTCATGACGTGTGAGCACTGGCATGGCTGTAGCCTGTGCCTAATCCTGGTCTCTGCAGGCCTCTGTCCCACACATCATCTTGTCTTGTAGCTGTTTGTGACAGGAATGCAAGGCCTCTGTCCATAAGGCCTCTGGCATGGCGCCTGGTTTCTTGTGAGGCACGTTGCCCCTCCCGTCATTCTCCACCCCTTCCACTTGCTCCAACTATATCACCCTGTCCTCCAAGCTTGCCTGTGCTCATCTGGCTTCACTTATGAGGGGTCATTGTCCTGAGTGTACATAGTGACGAGTGAGAGACTGCAGTTGCAGACCAGAAGTGCCAGCACTCAGTGCTTGATAGGTGGACCTGGGTCGACGTCTCATCACCTGTGTTTGCACAGGGAAAGTGAAGAAGGAGCTGGACCATGATGACAGCCATCTGAACTTGGACGAGACAACAAAGCTCCTACAGGATCTACATGAGGCACAAGCAGAGCGTGGGGGCTCCCGGCCATCGTCCAACCTCAGCTCCCTGTCTAACACCTCCGACAGGGATCAGCACCACCTGGGTAAGGCGGCCCCTGGCCTGACCTCTGCCCCAATCTTTCATCAGTCTAGGGGGAGAGCAGGAGTGCTGGTGACTGTCAGGAAAGGCTAGCGATCCTAGGGGGTTGCAGCTGGTGTGGGCAGTGAGTCCAGGCTCACAGGATTCTAGCTCCCTGGAGCTTGGAGAGCAGGCCTCCCTGGTCATGTGGGCACTGAGGAGAAGTGTTTGAGTGGAATTCAGTTTGTGTTACGAATTTGTGGCCTTGGCCATAAGATGCTGGCAGTCTGTGTGTCAGGAGGAGTCCTTGGTGGCTGCATACTGAGGCCCTGGGCCGTGGCAGAATGAGGCCATGGCTGTAGACCCTGCAGCCATGCAGAGTTAGACATTGGAGTGTTTGTTTCTGTCTGTTGTTCCCATGTTTAGTTGTAAAACAGTGTGTTGACAAGTTTATTCCTCCACGTTCCTTATTTGGGGAGAGCACATGACCTTCCTTGGCCAGGGGCGGGCCCATGTTTTTTGTTATTTGTTGTAATTCTCACCTGAGGATATTTTTCCATTGGTTTTTAGAGAGGGGGGGGGGGGGCGTGGAGAGATACGTTGATGTGAGAGACACATCGATTGGCGAGGAATAGAACCTGCAACCCAGGTATGTGCCCTTGACTGGGAATCAAACACCAAACCCTTTGGTGTTTGGGCCGACGCTCTAACCATTGAGGCACTGGTCAGGGCAGGGCTCCTGTATTTAGTGAGTATCATAGCCCTGCCAGGAGGGGAACCAAATATTTGCCTCGTGGCTCCTTGAATGTCTGTGCTACTGTTTTAGTTCCCAGGTAGGAATATTGAATTATTCTTTTTGAGAATAATTGGTGGGGGAAAGTAATCAGCTTCAGTTTTGGCAAAAAATGTCTGAATAAGGACCAGTATTTCTGGTCCCATTAACCTTGTAAGAAACCGCCCATGAAGTAGGTTCCAGGTAGAGCCCTAGGTTGGCTCCAGATCTGAGGACTCCATCATCCTGGTGGACTCCAGGGGGGTAATGGGGGGGTATGGGGGGACCTAGGGTTTGTCTGAGGGACTCCTGGCCAAGGAGCCTTTGTTCCTGCAGAAGGCAGGGCCAGCCTCTAGCTTCAGGGTGTTTACAGCCGTGTCTGTGACAAGTGGCTCTCCGCCTCCTCCCCAGGAGTGGTGGGGGTGGTACCCTGGGCGGGATGAGGGGGTGGCCTGCACCCCAGGAGCCATTGCTCTGGGCTTTGCTAACAGCAGACACGAGATTTGAGCCTGGACCATACAGATCTACTGAAATGTCTTGTCTTTCCCATGCGTGCAGGAAGCCCTTCTCGCCTCAGTGTCGGTGAGCAGCCAGAGGTGACCCATGACCCGTACGAATTTCTTCAGTCTCCAGAACCTGCAGCCTCTATAAAGAGCTAGCCTTGTAGATAGTCATTAATTGTTTTTCTTTGTTTTGTTTTTCTTTTGTTTTGTTTTTATTTGCATGTACAGAGTTTTTGTTGTGAGACAAAGACTATCATGTTCCCTTGGGCCTGCAGGAAGCAGCGCAGGGAGGGGGTGAATTGTCTCTGATCATGTTGGCCGCACATGGACCCAGTGTTTCTGTAGATAGTCCTGTGAACCTGAATAGTGGGAACCCTAAATAAAGGGGGTGTAAAGCTGGTGTGGTCTTTCTCTGAACTTCGTGGTATCAGTGAAGTCCTTCTCTGCGGCGGGTGTGGGCGCACCTGTTCTGCCCCGTGTCCCCCACAAGTGGCCTTTGGGAAGCAGATTCTGTTGGGGATCCTGTATATTCTTTCCCACTGTCCCCCCACATCCCCGCATTTCTGAGGCAAATCATGGTGGGGGCCATACAGAAGCACATGGGGAGCCGGTCGAGCACCCTCCTGGTCCTGGACAGGCAAGGAGTTGCGTACAGCTTCCCTGTGCTTAATTCATGTGCCTGAGAAAGAAGTACATTCTACTGGAAGACTTGGAGGTCAGCTGTCTTACCAGTTACGATGAAGTGTTACGTCCATAAAATGTTCTTTATTCTGGATATGTTTGCTGGATGCCTGCTTATATTGGCAAAGTATAAAGATCTTAATAAGATACACAAAGAGTGTAATTGTATAGAATTATTTACAGCACTACTAGGTGTCCGCTTTTGTGTGACTTTTCAGTAAAAATCCTTTGTCACAAGAGTTTGACCGTGTCCATTTTTCCTGCCATCTCCTCAGCATCTAGCCTGCTTCTCGGCCCCCGCAGTGATGTCTAGGGATCCCTGCACAACTTTCTGCTCTGTCCCCTTTTTGTGAAAACATAAATGTGGAGAATCGGTTACCTTCCAGGTTGGCTGTACCTGGGGGGAGAACGTGTGTGACTTGGAGATAGTGGGCAGTGG
>NW_005871048.1:49232928-49254782 GCF_000147115.1 Myotis lucifugus | reverse complement strand
CCCACGTTACCCCCCATCCCACCCCCACTCATACCCTCACCTCCCTGTTGTCTGTCCATTGGTTATGCCTATATGCATGCATATAAGTCCTTTGGTTGATCTCTCCCCCTTACCCCCACCCTCCCCTATCTTCTCTCTGAGGTTTGACAGTCTGATTGATGCTTCTCTGTCTCTGGATCTGTTTTTGTTCATTAGTTTATGTTGTTCATACAAATGAGTGAGATCATGATATTTATCTTTCTCTGACTGGCTTATTTCACTTAGCATAATGCTCTCCAGGTCCATCCATGCTGTTGCAAATGGTAAGAACTCCTTTTTTATTGCAGCGTAGTATCCATTATGTAGATGTACCACAGTTTTTTAATCCACTCATCTATTGATGGGCACTTAGGCTGTTTCCAAATCTTAGCTATAGTGAATTGTGCTGCTATGAATATAGGGGTGCATATATCCTTTCTAATTGGTGTTTCTAGTTTCTTCGGGATATATTCCTAGAAGTGGGAACACTGGGTCAAATGGGAGTTCCATTTTTAGTTTTTTGAGGAAACTCCATACTGTTCACAGTGGCTGCACCAGTCTGCATTCCCACCAGCAGTGCACGAGGGTTCCTTTTTCTCCACATCCTCGCCAGCACTTGTCGTTTGTAAAATATTTTTTTTTTAAAGCAGCTATGACTTACAAGAGCGGAAAAGGGATTTTTTTTTTATCATTGCTCAAGGATATGTTTTTATTTATTTGAGAGAAAGAGAAACATTGATCTCTTGCCTCCTATTTGCGCCCTGACCAGGAATCAAACCCACAATCTTTGGTGTATGGGACAATGCTCCAACCAACAGCCATCTGGCCAGGGCAGAAAAGAAGCTTTTTAAAGATCTTTTTATCTTTATCTTTACTTACACTTTGTCAATATAAATTTGGGCCCAGCCCGGGGCAAGGCCTTTTTGCTCAGAAAGCTGCAGGCCCGCAGGGAGTGAACATGAAGGAATCGTCAGGCCTGGAGGAACCTCTGACCCAAGGGCTTCATGTTTTGTTAAATCTTTTTATTTTGGTAAAATCCACCTGAGAAAACCATTACCCATTGTCAATACACAATTCAGTGGCCTTTGCACCTTCACGGTGTTATTTCCATTACCCACAGGGAAGCCCTGTACCCAGGTGTGTGCACACATGTGAGTGCTCAGGTGAGCTGTGTATGAGCACCTTTGCCTGGCCAGCCCTGTGCCTACCTCTGCTCCCTCCTGTGGCTGTTCCCTGGCCCTCCCGCCCACACCAACCTCCCTCACCTGCAGTGTAGACCCTTGCAGTGAGGGGGCGTTCATCAGGACCTCAGACGTGCACAGCAGAACAGCACGCAGGTTCACAGAGCATTATAATGGGAAGTCTTGGACCACCTGGATTTCAGCGTGTTGATCAGTCACACTAGATGTGCAGTCCATAAAGTCAGTGTGGAGCATCTGTGTTGGAAGGGACGACAGCATGCTGCAGTTAGGGGACAAAAGCAGGCTGTGACGTGGGCCCCACAAAACATTGGTCACATTTGAGTCCCTGTATGCGTGTCTATGCTCAGAAGGCCTGATGGCCCCAGGCTGGAGGCCTGACTTTGCAGGTTCTCTGTTCTTCTCTATTTCCTAATGTTTATACAGTGAACCTGTTGTGGCCACCAAGAGGGTGATCAACTCAGGTGGCTGTGCCTGTGCCCTGATTTTGTAGCTTCTAAAGTTATTTTCATGAAGCAAAGATGACCCTGAGGTAGGGTCATTTCTCAAAGGCGTGAGTGGCTGAGGTCACTATGTCTCTGGGTCAGTCTGG
The DNA here is from genome assembly GCF_000147115.1 of Myotis lucifugus. Taxonomy (NCBI): domain Eukaryota; kingdom Metazoa; phylum Chordata; class Mammalia; order Chiroptera; family Vespertilionidae; genus Myotis; species Myotis lucifugus. The sequence continues at coordinate 49,252,973 of NW_005871048.1, read as the reverse complement.
AGAACCCCACCACCTGCAGACTTAGGGTGCCCTGGGGTAGTGCATTCCCCACCCCTCAAGCCTGGCCTCCTTCAGTGTCACACGGGAACTGTTTGGGGGCCTGCCAGCCTTCGGGACAGCAAGTGTTGAGGTCATCTGCCCCTAGAGTAACAGTAGTGCGGCACCCTGCACCATCCATGGTCTGTACATGTGTGTGTCGGGAAAAGCATGTTCTGTGTACGAGGCAGGACAGCGTTAATCTTTAGTTAGCAGGAAGCGCTTTCAAGAACTGTGAAGGCCACACTGACCAACAGCTTGTGAGGTGAATCCACTGAGACGTCGCCGTCCAGGAACTGGGCTTCCTCAGTCAGTCCTTTTGGAATTGTAGGTGCCTTAGACTGACCGCCCTCCCTGAGGGGTGCCGTGCCCTGGTTGTCAGTTACCGTGATCATGGCTCTGATGTCTCCACAATCTGTGGCCTCCGTGTGCCGTTGGCTAGATTCTCAAGGGTCAGAGACCCAGTCCAGCAGCCCAGCTGTCTACCCTGTGTCTCTGGTAGTGCCTTGGTCTGGCACCCGATGGGACCCTGGCAACAAGGGCCTGGCCTGGGCAGCACCATGGACAGCGGTGCCCAGCAGCCAGAGTGGCTATCTGGTCAGCTGTGGGTGTCTGGGCTCTAACCTCGCTTGGACATGGCTTCTAGGTGGAGGTCAGTGTAGCCGAGCTGTGGGCCTGCCCACAGGTGGTACTGGTGTCCAGGAGCTTTGGGAGACAGCCACCCACCCCACAGTGGCCTGGTGACAAGGCCTCCGGACCCCTCATTCCCTGGGGCCTCTGAGGCTGGTGATCCCAGGAGAGCTTCTCAGGCCCTGTCTCCTGCTCACCTGTGGTCTGCAGAGGTTTCCAGGGCAAGTGTCCCTGTCATCCCCAGGGTGCTTTGTTCCTGTGCTGTTTCTTAGGATGACACTGCTGCAGTGTGAGAAAGTGAAATTCCAGCTGAGTGGGGGTAGTGGGGAGGGCATGAGCCAGGTGTCTGGGCAGAGTGGACTGATCACAACCAGAGGTCCACCTCAGCACCAGCCCTGCGGGCCCATCTCCCACGCCCATGAGTGGTGTGTACGATGTGTGTGTGCATGTGTGTTTGGTGTGTGGTTTTATGTGGTATATGTGTGTGGGTGTGGTGTGTGTGGTGTTGTGGGTGTGGTGTAGGTTGCATGTGTTCACATGCAGCGGCAGTATCAAAGCCATGTGTCAGGTAGGGTGGAAGGAGAGCATTTTCCTCGCTCTCACGGGGGCCTGACCAGTTTGGCTGCATGGCAGTGGTGGGAAGTGGGCTCAGTGAGGAGTGAGGAGCCTGCCGCGTCTGCTGTTGCTGGTTGGGTGTGGGAACCTGACCTGGCCGCTGCCTTCTGTCACTGGGGCATGCGGCTCCGCGGCGCTATCCCAGCCCTGCGGTCCTCACCTCACTCCTCTCAAGCAGTGTGGAGGAATGGGCCTGTGCCATTGGCAGACGAGACAGCACTACGGTTTCTAGGCAGAGTAGAGCTGAATCTCAGTAGGAAGTGGTATTTCCAGAAATGCCTTGAAGTTGGATAGATGGGTGGCTGGAGGTGGAGGCTCTGATTCCTTCAATGCAGGGGAAGGGACTGTCCCCAGACAGGCACTTTGTCCACACAAGGAGACAGTGGGGGTGCTCTCGGGAAGCCCACTTGAATTGTGCCCTTTTCACCCAGAAGGAAGCAGGAAGTACCACATTTGTTGACAGCCAGGTGTTTGGTCCCAGGTTTTTTTAACTGATCTGATCTCCCAAGAGATAAGAGTTTGAACTAGAAACATTTTCCCTTTTGCACATATTTCAAACTGGGTGAAAAGAACACTTGGTTTTTATTCATGGAGATGAGCGCAGCCCCTGCTGAGAGCGGAGGGGTGAGAGGAGGGTGTGCAGCACCTTAGGGTGGGGTGGCATCCAGCCCCCCTGTTTCTGAAGAACCGTTTAGATCCCAAAGCCCAGCAAAGCGCCTGGGAGAGCTCCGCACAGCACCCGGAAAGTGTCGGGCTTCAGCCACCGCCTGCAGATCATCTGTGTCCTAGGAAACCGGGGTACGTGCATGGCTCGCACTCATCATTTTGGCATATGTCATCTTGCTGGCACCCTGCCTTCCGACCAAGCGTGTCTGCTGACAGTTGCACAGACTCATAGCTCTGTCATCAGGCGTTGTTTCGACTTGATTTTATTGTAGATTTGATTCAGACATAATTGTAGATTCATTTGCTCACCACTGTGGGTAATTTTCAGATGTGATGGCGTGAACATTTTCGGTGTTCTTTGAGTCTCACATTTCAAGATCTTTCAGTTTGCTCCCACACTGTAGTGATAGTTTGGTTTCATCTATTTTAGGTTTAAAAGACTATCAGAACTTGAAGAATTGCTCTGTTTTAAATTCTACAAAATCTGCCCAGCCAAGGTGGCTCAGTGGTTGAGCATCGATCGACCTATGAACCAGGAGGTCATAGTTCGATTCCCGGTCAGGGTACATGCCCGAGTTGTGGGCTCAATCCCCAGTGTGGGGTGTGCAGGAAGCAGATCAATGATTCTCTCTCATCATTGATGTTTCTTTCCTCTCTCTCACTTCCTCTCTGAAATCAATACAAATATTTTTAATAAGTAAATAATAAAATTCTACAAAATCTGAAGCCAGTGACAGCGTTTAGGTTTCCATCTATTGTAGGTAATTTCATTTCTTTTTCTCATTATTCCTGCCTGGCTCTTGGAGCATACTTTGAGTCTAAAGCAGCCGTGGGCAAACTATGGCCCGCAGGCCAGATCCGGCCTGTTTGAAATGAATAAAACTAAAAAAAAAAAAAGACCGTACCCTTTTATGTAATGATGTTTACTTTGAATTTATATTAGTTCACACAAACACTCCATCCATGCTTTTGTTCCGGCCCTCTGGTCCAGTTTAAGAACCCATTGTGGCCCTTGAGTCAAAAAGTTTGCCCACCCCTGGTCTAAAGTCTTAAATCTCCTCGAAATACATATTTTCTTCACTTTTTTCTTTTGTTTCTCCTCTTACATCCTCTCCATTGCCTTTTCCAGAAAGCCTAACAGATAATATTGTGTCTCCAGTTTCTGTTCTCCATGTCACTTAAATTTTCTCTCATGATTTTCACTTCTTCACCTCTCTCCTCCAAGTGAATAATTCTGATTTCACTTTCCAGATTACAAGACTGATTTTTGGCTGTTTTTCTGTTTGTTGGCTCTTATACCTGCTTGTTGTTTTTATTTGTGAAGCATGTTTTTATGTGTTCTTGTTTCATAAATGTGATATTCTCTCAGGTTTTCCTAAGATTCTCATGAAACCCAAATAAGCTTGGGGCCACTGTGACCCCATGTCCACCTGAGAACCAGAGCGGATGACCAAAAGCAGTGGGCAGCAGCCAAAAGTGCTCTTAGGAAAATTCCCAAGAGAATTCATAACTCATAAGAAAAAATCTTAGAATGCTTTTCAACATCTCTGTCTAGTCCCAAAGAAATACATTGATATCAACGACATTTTCTGTGCATTTTATTCTGAAGGGACAACAAAGGGCTCTGCACAGGGACACATAATGTGGCAGAGTTTTCGAAAGGCCCACTGGTAGCCGCTGTGGAACGTTGTTCGCGCCAAATCCCACACCCTCAAGCACTCACTCCGCAGTCTCCACGCAGGTCGTTTTCTTTCCCGGTGGCTCCTGCCCACCTGACTGGCCAGGAGGAGCCAGGGTTCCCTCCCAGCTGCTCTACCTGGGCACCAGGATGCCCAGAGGTCACAGCCCTCTTTGTCTCCAAGGAAGAAATAACAGAACTCTGCAAACATCTGTGGTTCTGTTCTGAAGGGGAACGTGCAGGGAGAATTCTCAGGGAGGATTTCTGTGGATAAAAGCATCACCTCACCACACTGGCAGCGTTTGCTTTTCCTGCATCACTCCGTTTCCCCAGGGATGGGGGCCTCCTGCTGATGCGGGTTTTCATCTCACACTGGTGGACCTTCTGATGAGTCTGTGCACATTTATGAACAAGCCCCGGACTTGTTTATAAAGCCACTCCTGCCAGGCGATGGCCGGGTCCATGTTCCTAGTGGTGACCTCAGCCACCTTCTGCATCACTGTAGGCTGTCCCTGGCCATGAGGGAATGGTAGCTGCCCACACCTGGGGTCCTGGCGGTGGGTGCCCTTTCGGTTCCTTGGCCATGTGGGCCTCATACCCCTTAAGGACTGTTTTCCACAGCAGCACCGTGGCTGTGGCCTGGCTGGCGCTGCAGGATTTCCTTTGTTTCTCCTGTGGAGGGCCCTCTGCCCGTCCAGCCCCAGCTCCAGCCCCTGCCCTGCCACTCTGCTACCGGCAATGGTCCTGGGCGATGCCAGGCTGTGGGTTCCCACCCTGGGGTCTCCCCAGCCACACAGGACTGTGGGCAGGAGGCCCAAGGCCTTCCATGCTCCCCTCCTTTGTCTTGCAAATGGACTGCTGTAGCAGGGGTCAGACATGGGTCCTCTCAGGCCTTTGACCAGCAGGGCCAAGTGGACATTGTGCCTCGCCTGTTGGAGTGAATGGGCGGCGGAAGCCTCTCCATCAATACCAGGTGATATCCTGGGCCATGTTCGCGATCTTGGCGTAGCCACGTTTTGCATTTTTATTCACATGTTGCCACATGAGAGGAAGTACCTCACCTATGGAGTATCTTTTCTGGGGAGCACCTGCCTATGGCCTAGAGTGGGGAGGGGCTTCGGAAGGACTCCTCCACCCTAGTGGACTCCAGTGCCTCCCTGCGAGCCTCTCCTTCTGCCCTGTCTTCTACCCTGAGTCACTGCAGGGGTCATCTCCTACTCCCCACTTCTCACCCCATGTACCCGCCCCCATTGTCACAATGCCTCCCCCCCTGCCCACCACACACACACACACACACACACACACACACACACATCTGTTCTCTGTGCAGCTCAGGGTCCTGGCTAAAAGTGCAGATGCTTTACACAGGAGCATCTATCCCTCACCTGTGGTTGGTGTAGAGAGAGTGCACTTGGCTACAAGGGGGCGGCGAGGGGGCCCCAGGATGGGGGGCAGGGAGCTGCAGGGACAGGGAAGAGGTGCTGCAAAGGGGGTGCTGACACTCACAGGCCTGGCCTGCCAATGGGCTGATGTTGCACGAGGATTGAACAAGAAACACAAAACGTCAAGCTGCCCTGACACAGACGACTGAGATATAAAGACAGATGTCTTTTGGAGCGCACTGCAGAACACAGCCACCAGGGTGGATCTCAGGCCCGAAACCCCAAAGTGAGCCATGTCAGAGCTGAAACTCACGGCTGTGTGAGCTCCCCTGGCTGCTGCCATAATAAGTACCACAGACGGGGCAGCTTAAAGAAATTTATTCTCTCTCAGTTCTGGGGCCAGAAGTCTGAGATCAGGGCACGGGAAGGGCTGTGCTCCCTCCGAAGGCTCCAGGGGGGGCCCATTCCAGGCTTCTCTCCTGCTCTCAGGGCCTTACGCGTCCCTTGGCTTGTGGGTGGCCACCTCCTCTGTGTCCTCACATGGTCATCCCTCTGCATGTCTATGTCCTAATCTCTTCTTGTTATTAGGACACCAGTCATATGGATTAGGACCCACCCTAACGCCCTTATCATAACCTGATCATTTACAAAGAGTCTGTTTCCAAATAAGATCACATTTACAGGTTCTGAGGGTTAGGACTTCAACATCTTTTGGGGGACACAGTTCAGCCCCTAACTGTTGATTTTGCGTATGTGCTGGATTATACCAATTATCTTTATTCTCTTTTGACCCAGAACTCAGCCCTGTTTTGCCTCGTGTTCTTTGTCCAGTGGTTATCCTGAGCTCATATGTGCTTTATGGGGCAGCAAGGATTTCAGGCTCCCCTGCACTCCCTGCCACACCTGCCCTGGCCTTCCCCACCCCTGGGCAGCTTGGAGCCTCGTCTGTGCTGCCCTTCCCACTTGTCCTAAGTGGTGGATGCAAAATAGCACCCCCACCCCGCCAGTGACATCCTTCAGGCCCAGCAGCTGCACTGGGGCTCCATGCTCTGGCCACTGGGGGGACGCCAGCATCATTCGGTGCTTGCAGAGACCGGGCCCAGGGACCTAGAGCAGGCAGGGCGGGGTCCCCCAGTGGGAACAAGGAAGGAACAGCAGAGGTGGACCTCTGTACAGGGCTGAGGTCAACGTCCAGTACTGGCTGACCCTCTGAGCCAGTGCTCCCCTTGCTGTCTGACCCCTGTGGTCCACAGTGCAGAAGGCACTGGAATCTGATGGAACTTCATTTAATCTGGCATCCTGTGCTGTGGCCAGAGGCAAAGTGCACGTGGGCACGTGGTGAAGAAGCCTCCAGTGAGGACAATGAAGCTGGCACCCCCAGCATCTGCTCTGGCTCCAGGGCTGGCCTGGGGCGGGGGATAGGACGTGACTGTGGCAGTGGGAACCCTTCTGTGGGCCCTGCTCTCCTCCCCTTCCTGCTGCAAACAGGACAAGAGGTTAACAGTGTGACGAGGGCGTGTCCTGGGCTGGCGCCCTCTGTGCTGTTTGTTTACCAAACAGAGATTGTTGCTAGGGGACCTTCCAGCCAATTCTCAGAACAGCTCCTGCGAACCCTCAGGGCTGGTCAGGCGGCTCCTGATTTGTAATGGAAGTGTGATCACAAACCCCCTTCTTTTTTCTCTTTATTATAAACTTGAACCTAAGATGAAATTGCCTCTGGAAGTGGAAGCAGGGAACTTGAGGTGCAGCCCCTACCCTGTGACCTTTCCATTCCAGGGGCTCACTCACCCCCAGTGAAGTTCAGTGAGTGTGAACAGCCAGGTCATCTTGGGCAGAATGTGACCAACTTCCGCTCAGCAGTCATCCCTGTGGGTGATCTGTGTGTTGAGGGGCAGTTCAGACCTGGCTGAGTGCTGAGTGCTGGCTGAGGTGTTTGCTCAGATGCTCAGAGGTGTGCTTGTTTGCTCTTGGTTTGGACAGCTTCATGTCCAAGGGGGCTGAGGGCAGCTTGCCACTGTGTCTGGGCAGGACACCGCCCTAGAATCTCAGGGTCCCCTCACCCTGGAAGCCTCACCTCTTTGTTCCTAGGGGACATGATCCAAGAGGTGACTCGTCCACGGCCTTGCAGGTTTGGGACGGCTTGGGAAATGGGCCGCAGGCAGCTCTGCAGGGCTGGCCAGGCAGGCCCAGGTCAGGTGCCCCGGCACCTCCACTTTGAGGCTGAGGGTCCTAGTGCAGACTCTGCTGCCCCCACACTCCATGACAGTGGTCTCGGGTGTGAGGCAAGTGTAGACAAGGGGGCAAAGGCATGGGCCACATGCTTCAGTCCCAGCCTCACCTGCGGCCCAGGAGGAGGCCCCGCTGGCTACCCCCCTGCCCTCCACCATCCCACCCACTAGTTTCTGACAAAAGCCCTTCTACTTTTGCTCTGCAGAGTAGGGGCTGCACCTGGGCCATGGTGCCACTTCCTGCTCTGTCTCATTGTCCTCACTGGCTGTCACCCTCCTGTGTCCTGCCACTCAGGACATGCTCCTGTTTCCCCAGTAACCACACAAACAGTGCCGCAGGCTCCTCAGGCTTCAGGGACCAGGTGCAGGGGGACCAGCGTGCCAAGACCTTGTTAATATTACCAGCTGTGACAGTGAGGCCCAGCCGCTGGCCACCTGCCTGCAGCCCCACACCCTGCACAGGAGCCTGGCCTCAGTCTGCTCAACAGCAGAGTAGAGAAGGCTCAGGCCTTACCCCCAGCCCTGCAGGGTCTGGTGGCCATGGGAAGGGCTTCAGTGTCACCTTATCCACCACATGGCACCAGAGAGGTCTGGTCATTTCTGCCCCCCCCCCCCACACACACACACATACATCCCCCCAGGGCATGGCTGGTTCTCAGCCATCTCCCCACTCCCACTTCCCAGCTCCTCCTGGCTCCGCACCTGCCCATCCCTGGCCCAGGTACCAGCTTCCCTATCTGACTTTCTTGTTGCCTCCCTCTCACCTGCCCACCCTGGGTTGTCTCAGGGCACCCCAACCAGGTGGGCCCTAGGACCCTGGGTCTGCACTCGCTGCCTGGAGGCCAGAGGTCGAGGGAGGAATGTGCAACTTTGGCCAGAACCAGGCTCCACTCAGGCTTGCTGCACATTGTGGACATTTGTGACTGGACCCTCACAGGACAGGGCCACTCATAGAAACCCCGGCCCCAGAGCCCCCCGGCTCCACACCGAGGCCAGCGTTGCATGCTGAGCGGCAGGCCAGGCAGACCCTGAGAAGGGGGTTCCACAGGATGGAGCCCTAATCCCACCTCCCTGTCCAGCACCTGTCCTGCTTGTTAGCCCTTCTGTAAACCCTCGCAGGGGTCCTCAAACTTTTTAAACAGGGGGCCAGTTCACTGTCCCTCAGACCGTTGGAGGGCCGGACTATAGTTTAAAAAAAAACTATGAACAAATTCCTATGCACACTGCACATATCTTATTTTGAAGTAAAAAAACAAAACGGGAACAAATACAATATTTGTATTTGCATGTGGCCCGCGGGCTGTAGTTTGAGGACCCCTGCTCTAGAGCAGTGGTTCTCAACCTTGGCTGCACATTAGAATCACCTGGGAATCAGTTCACTGTCCCTCAGACCGTTGGAGGGCCGGACTATAGTTTAAAAAAAAACTATGAACAAATTCCTATGCACACTGCACATATCTTATTTTGAAGTAAAAAAACAAAACGGGAACAAATACAATATTTGTATTTGCATGTGGCCCGCGGGCTGTAGTTTGAGGACCACTGCTCTAGAGCCTTCTGTACACGGTGGTGAGTCTGATGACACCCTCCCAGGCCCAGAGAAGGACGCCCTGTGGCAGGCAGCGTCTCCCACCATGCCAGCTGCCCTCCGTCCTAGAGATGGGCCTGTAACCCCTGGGCCCTTCCTTTCCTCCTGGCTCAGGGCTTGTTCCTAGGAAGCAGGGCAAGGCTAATGCAGAGGCCACGCCAGTGCTTCCGCCCCCTTCTGTTTGGTTTCTATGGGGATGGTGTGTTGGTCCCCAGGGGAGAGGAGGTGGAAAGGTGGGATGTGAGGGCTTGATTTTACTTCTGAGCCCTGCAGGGAGTGAGAGCTGGAGAAAGCCCTGGGGTGGAGGGTGGGGAGTGGGGGGAGGGAGGGGGGGGTAGAGAAAGCCGGCCCACTCACCCCAAAGCTCATTGGCTGGTGTTTGAATCCTCCCTATCCCCTCCCTCCTTTGTTTCTTGATGATACACTTTCTTCCTAATGCCACCCATGCTTTCAGAGGTCTCTGCTGCCCAAAGACCCCCACCCCCAACCTTCTGCATGGGGTTTGATTCCCACCAGTGCACGCAGGCCTTTCCCTTAGAAGTGTGTGGGAGCCACGCCCTTAGGGGAACACGTGTTTGCCCATTGTGGGGCCAGGGCTCCAATTTGCAAGCCTCCCTCCAGCAGGCCTTGTTTCGTCCTTCCTGAGGTAGAATGGAGGGCAAGAGAGGTTGCCCTCGATCCCTGCCACTAGCTGGGCCCATAGCTCCAGACCAGCCACCAGGGCTGACACCTCTGGCTGACCAGGCCTAGGGTGGAGTTATTCCTTGATAGCAGACTGGGGAGTTTTCTTTTCTTTTTTCTCTTCGGGAATTTTCTTTTTTCATCTCATCCTGCACTTGGTGTCTGTCTCCATTGACCTGGCTGAAGTGAGCATTAGACATGATTACTGGTCAACCATTGTCTCTTTCAACCAATCCTAACACCGTCATGTCATCCAGGATCCGTATTGCTCTCTGTGAGGTTACCGTGTGAGTGCTGGGTGTGAGGCCAGGCAACACCGATGGCCCTACACCCACTCGGTACGCAGCCAAATTTAATTCTCCAGCCACCCATGAGGGCCACTGCGGTGCTGTTTCCTCATAGAGCAGGGGCTGTTTTCATGCAGCTGACTGGTGCTGTGGCCCTCAGACACACAGACCACCCCCCGCACCCACCCACCCCTGGCCTCATGCTGATCCAGGAGCAGAAGAGCATGTTTTTCTTGGGGTTTCTCAGGCGAGCTCTCTGCCCCCACTGGATTGCAGAGCTGATCAGGACCCCAGGGTCTCTAGCAGTCCTGGGGACATGTATGGGTGGCCTAGGTGGGAGGCCCAGTGGCTAAGGGTGTGATCCTAGCACAGCCTCCAGGCCTCAAACCCTGGTACCCTGTGGCACATCTCCTGTCTGACTTAGGCTGCTGCTGCCTGGTTCTCTCTTATAGACGAGGGGCTCTGACCCCATCCCTCACCTGCACAGGTGGTTAACAGGCGGCTCCTCCCAAATTTTTCCTTCCAGCAGCACGAAAGCCAAATACTAGTATTGTAGCACCTGAAAGAGTGCATCGATGGGTCTGTCACTGCAAATGGCTCAACAGATGCACTGGGAGTGGGAATTACTGATGAGGGGGCTGGGAGGAGGGAGGGCGAAGGAAGGAGGAGGACCCAGGAGGGGGCCTGTGGGCCGGGCCTCATGGGTTAGAGCTGGGGGCCATGGGCAGTGGGGGGCGGTGTCTCATCCCCCAGCACAGGGCGCTCAGCGTCCCTCGGGTCTTCTCATCTGGTTCTGAAACGGGTTTGGATGGAGCTGTCCCTGGACATGCCGTGTCAAGCCCGTCTTCACAAAGTAAATCGCTGGAGACCCTCATTAGCTTGATGAGGAGCTGCTATCCACAGGACACAAACCAGGCTGACGAGTCCTTGGCCTGCTTGGCCTGGGTCCCTCTGCCTTCCGCCTGCCAGGCCCTGAGCACAGAGGATGTGGGCTGGGGTCTGTGCCAGGAGGGAGCATCCAGCCATGACTGGAGGCCTTTCCTCTGTGAGCTCTGGGTGCAGGGCTGTGGCTTTACCAGGGCTGTCAGCTCTGCTGGCCTTAGAGAGCTATGTGTCACCAGAACACCAGTGCTCCCTCCCCCAACCCATGCAGGACTTGGAAAGGGAAGCCTTTGCAGGCAGTCGCATGGCCTCCCAGCACAGAGAGGGGCTCCATTGCTTACTCACCTTCGACAGCAAACCTGCACAGAGCTCCCACCACCACGCATGGGAGACCGCATGGGAAATGCAGCACTTGTTCCTGCATGAAAAGAAGTTTCATGATTTAAGCAGAAGGAAATCCAAAGATCTCATAATCAGACAAATCCAAGCAGAACTGCATGCCTGGAAGGGAGCTGGGAGCCCTCCTCCCACCGCCCACCTCCCTCCCTTCCAAAGGAGCCTTAACCACAACCCTGGCAGGGTGGGCAGGACAGACCAGGTGCTGCCACACAGCCAGGAGAGGTCTGCTTACCTCGGCAGGAGCACACAGTGGGAGGGGCATTGTGCCCACAAAGACTGGGACTGGGTCAGACTGAGAGCAAGGGCCATTGCCCCCTGAGTGGTACCGATATCTGTCTCCAATTGCTCCCATTCCCTTCAACTGTAGGGCACAGAGGAAAGCAGCATTTAAAATATAATTTGGCTCAAATTATATATAACAGAGGCCCTGAGAGAGGCTGTGTCTTTCACTGTCGGGACTAGAAGAGAATGAGGAATGGTGCCAGGTTAAAAGCTGGAGAGAGATGTGGTACAAAAATAATACAGGAATCAAAGGAGGAGACGATTCTTTGTCAATGTTTGAGGGGAGAGGACGATGACAAGCTTGACCTTTTGGTTGAACCCTCACCCCCACCCCCACTCCGTCCTAGGGTCTGCCTCTTGCACCAGGTGAGAGGGAGTTCTGCAGGGACCAAGGTGACCCTGAGGAGCTGCAGGTGGGGCAGGCCCACCTCCTGCTTTCCCACCTCCCGGGCTCCTGGAGACTAGAGCCAGGTATGGGGGACCACACCCTGTGTCCTTTACAGCTGTGGGGTCTTGGGCACAGGCCCTGGAGCACCCACACTCACAGGAGAGTCAGCCTGCGCAGGGTCACCCAGAAGGGACACCTCAGAGGGATAGTGGAGCCACCTCAGGGCCACGTCTTCCCCTGGGCGCCATTCCACATCTACCCGACCCTCTGAGAACACTCACATTTAACCCTCCACCTAAAGATTTGTGTAAAGAAACTTCAAGAAGATCTATGAAAGAAAAATGGGATCAACTACATTTCCAGTGAACAAGACGTTGTTTAACATTGAAAATGCAAAGGAATTGTGTGTGTGTGTGTGTGTGTTTTAATATTATAATGGCACAAGGACGAAAGGAAGATGTTTTTGTGAAAGCATATTCCAAGAAGTGCTATCCAGAATTTACTTTTTGGGGGGACGGATCATTCTCCATGTCCTTTGAGGACAGACACGAGACAGCCTAATCATTTGTGGCCCAGATGTGTGTATGTGCCACAAAGGGGTCAAGCTCCTCCGGGCCTGCCTGTGGGCACCGCATGTGGTCTGGGCACCCTTCATGGTGCACTCCTGGTTATGTGCCCCTCCCGGGGCCCTTGATGGTAGCATGGCACTGAGGAGCCCCATCACCTGATTCTGTTCAAGGTCGTTGCCTGACTCTAGGCTGAGCTCAGAAGGCTCATTTTTTCATGATTCCAGGGCTTCAGGGTTGGGGGACCGAGGGAATTGTAGGTTGGAGGGAGCTCTGGCCTGAATAAGAGGGAGCAGGGAAAAGTAGGTGGCCTGTGGGCTGCACTGACCTTCTAGGTGGACTCAGGTGTGTTGGGCAGGTAACACCCCATCTCTGAGACTCAGTTTCCCTATTTGTGAATTGGGGGTGGCCCCCCTTCTGGCAACATCTTGTGGGGATTAAATGAGGTCATGTTTGTATGTTGTGAGGCAGCATAAAGCTATAGGTGTGGTCAGTGGTGATCACAAATCAGTGATGTCACCTAGAGTTCCGGAAAGAAATGTTCAAAGGACAGAGTGGGAGAGAGAGGGCTGCGCTTAGCAATGCAACCGGGCAGCATACAGGTTGCCCACGCCATGGGGACACGTAGGCATTTGTCCTCAGCTACCTGGGCCGCCCGAGTCCCCTGCACCTTAGGGACAGGCATTGGTCACAGTGTTGTCAGGGCCATAGTTGCCCACTCTGAGCCATGTCTGCTTCTGCTGCAGCTGGCACTTTTTTTTTTTAATTTATTGGTTTTGAGAGGAGAGATTTGTTGTCCCACTCACTTATGCATTCATTGGTTGATTCTTGATGTGCCCTAACCGGGCATTGAACCCGCAAGTGGGGACTCACAAGAGGAGACGCATACTGACTTCAGGACTAAACACATTTATTCTAGGGCATTTGGACATCAAAGAGCAGATTTCCAGGAAAACGTTGGGATATTATAGTAGAATTACCCTAAAATGCAGCCACTTAAACCAGTACCCTTATTACCTCCCAGTGTCCGGGTCAGGGGTCCAGCTCAGCTCATCTGGGTGCTCTGGCCCTGGATCTTCGAGAAGCTTCATCAAGGTGCTGGCGAGGGCTGTGGTCTCACCCGACTGGGAGGACCCCTCCAGGCTCATCACTAGGTTGTGGGCAGGGGCGGTCCTTATGAGTTGTCAGCCAGGGGCCTCCTTCTAGTCCTCATCACATCGATGTTCCAACATGACGGAGCCTCTCATAACAGGGCAGCTGAGCAAATGAGAGGGCGTGAGAGAGGGCAGCAGGGGGAGGGAAGCCAGCCCTGCTAACCAGCCGTGGAGGTGGCGTCCCATTGCCTTTTCTGTGAGTCACTAGAAGCAGCCCGCACTCCAGAGGATAAAGTCCACAAGGTACCAACGCCCTCGGAGGGCGCTGCGGGGGACACGGGGGAGGCTGTTGGCCATCGGATGCTCCATGTTGAAGCTGGAGAAAGGAGCATCCTGATGAGTCCTCAGAACATGAGTGGGAGTGACACTGGTGAGGGTGAGATCTCGTGGGAAGACGGCCGGACAGGGAGAGTGCCCACTGCAGAGGTGTGAAGAAAAGCCACACCCGCGGAAAATGACACAAAACACATCCTGGATGATACGAAGGGAGAGCAGGATTCCACAAACTGCCCCAGCTAATGTTAGAGGAAACACGGTGGACGTCCTTTTAATGCACGCTGCACTCTGGCCTCCAAGTTCCTCGCCTGTGAGGTTTAAAGTTCTGGGCTATGTCTCCTCCGCTTTATCATTATGTCAGACTTAAATGTTTTACATGAAACTCAGAATGAGTGTGAGCCCTGGGAGACATACAGGACATGTTTTAAAGCTGATTTTGATGGCATTCGAGCAAACCCATGCAAAAGGATGAATATTTCCACTAGAATATACACAAGTGCAAGTTTATATCCTCCAACTGCGACCCAGGTTTGGAGGGAATGTGGAAGAATGCAGTAAGAGCCAGGTGGAGTGAATCAGGAAAGATAGCCAGACCCAAAGGCAACAAAAACAAAAGCACTCGATCAAGACTGCCCAGGGAGGGGATGGGGTTCTGCTCCACAGAGCTCCCCCCACCTGAGCGAGCAGCTGGGGGTGTCACTGGGGGCCCCTCCTCCTGCTCCTCGAGCTGCAAATAGGCTTCAGTGGGTGGCCCTTTTCACTTTCCAGAAATAATTATAAACCATCTGTTCTCATGTTAGTTTCTAGGGGAAGAGAAACGAAAGCTTGGCCCCTCCACGGAAGCACATGGCTGAAACAGGCTAGAACCCATTCTCATTGATGTTGCTTTTCATCTCAGATGCTCTTTCAGTGCCCTGGGTGCTCCCGCCACAGGCTGCGCACAGCACTCCCACGGGTCCACATTCACACTATGGCTGTGAGGCAGGTAGGGCAGCAGCCCCCAGGGACAGCGGCCTCAGGCCTCAGGCCTCAGGCGAGTGTGAGGAGCTCCTGCTGCCCAAGGGCCAGGTGGGCTGGAGTGGCTGTCCCGCTCCCAGGGTGTGGGTTAGGACCCAGCCCGACACCTTGGGGAGGAGGCCTGGGTCGTGAGTCACAGTGGGAGGCTGGGAACTGCCCTGGCCTTCCTTCTCCTTTCCAGTGTCCAACAGGACGGGTACATTTGATTACATGACACGGGGCCACACACAACAGGTCAAAAGCCTCATCAAGGAATAAAAATCTTACCTTTTAAATACAAGGATGGCCACAGACAGGTACAGGTGTCCCTGTGCCACATCCTTCCTGTTTATCCAGAGCTGGGACAAGGCTCCAGGTCGCCTGGTGGCTAGGACCACTTAGTCACGGTCCTTTGCTTCTGTGTGGGCATGGCTCTGTGTGTGCAATGCGGTGTGTGCGTGTGTGTGTGCGTGTGTGCGTGTGTGTGTGTGTGTGTGTGTGGTGTGCATGTTTGTGTTACATCATTTCTGCACTCGCTCTGCCTGGGATCCCGCCAGCAGGGCTGACTCCCCGTGAGGCCCATTTCTTGGGCTACTCCTCATCAACATTACAAACACTTGCTCCTCAATGGGCACCATTGAGAAAATAAAAATAGCCCTAGCTGGTTTGGCTCAGTGGATAGAGCATTGGCCTGGGGACTGAAGGGTCCTGGGTTCTATTCCATCCAAGGGCACATGCCTGGGTTGCAGGCTCGATCCCCAGTGGGGGGCGTGCAGGAGGCAGCCGATCGATGATTCTCTCTCATCATTGATGTTTCTCTCTCTCTCTACCACTCCCTTTCTCTCTGAAATAAATAAAAATATATTTTAAAAATAAAAATAGAAGCCACAAATAAAATATTTGCAAATCATATACTTGTATCCAGAAAAATATAAAGAACTTTCAAAACTCAAGTATGAGAAAAATGACCCAGGTTTTAAAATTGGCAAAAGATTTGAACAAGCTGTTTGCCAAGGTGGAACTCTGGGTGGCAAAGAATCACGTGAAAAGGCGATCGGCCTCACTGGGCGCTGGGGGCTGCGGTGAACAGCAGAAGGTACCACTGCAGACAGTGAGGATAAAATCAGAAGACCAGCAGTACCAGGTGTTCACGAAGCTGAAGAGAGACTGGAAGTCTCCCACATAGCTAGTGGGAAGGCAGAACCACACCACGTGAGAAAGCAGTTTGCTGAATACATATTTATCATATGAGCCAGCAATCCCATTCCCAGTTTCTTACGAAAGAGAAAACACAGGTACACACGTCACGAGAGACGGGAGGACAGGTGCTGTCCCCACAATGAGGTCCTTTTCTAGGACCCAGGAGACTCTGAGACACCAGTACTCAAACTCAACTAAGTATCGGCTTGAATTTTGTGTGAGATATGCCCAGTGTCAACAACTTCCTTTTTCATTTTGTGAATTATCATTTACCCCCTTTCCTCATACGGGAAAGGAATGAGAACCCTTGGGTAAGTTTGTAAGCCTACCACACCATGGCCTACCTTCCCACCATTACTCTTGGTAATCCTAAAAACCTCCTTCTTGCCAAACCCGGGGCCTTTGCTGGCCTGGCTCTCCTCCTGACCTACAGATGCACATGGCAGCACCCTTCCTGCCCCCTCTTTAAAAAAAAAATTCATATATATATATATATTTGATTTCAGAGAGAAAAGGAGAGAGATAGAAACATCAATGATGAGAGCAAATCATTGATTGGCTGCCTCTTGTGTGCTGCCTACTAAGGACTGAGCCCATAACCCAGGCACGTGCCTTTGACCAGAATCAAACCTGGGACCCTTCAGTCCACAGGCCGATGCTCTATCTGCTGAGCCAAACCGGCTAGGGCTCCTGCCCACTCTTGTTCAAACATCTCTCACTGCTTCCCTCTGAACCCCCCCGCCCCCTCGCCCAAGGTGACCTTTCCCTGCTCCCTTTTCTGGAGGGCTCCCCTTGTGCAGTAACTCCGGAGCACTTAGAATGCGACTGTATTTGAAGAGACGACTTCAACGTATGAAATTGAAGGGGACACGATTCAGACCATAACACAAGGATTGGGAGGAAGGGCACCGCCTGCCAGAGACCCTTTCCCTGGACTTGAATTTTGTTTAAGAACAAGCTCATTGTCAACAACTACTTCATTTTTCATTTTATGAATTATCATATATGCCCTCACAGGAAATAGAGTTTCCCTGCACACGGGTATGTTTACAAGCTTACTGGAGTTGTTTTATCTTTCAGAAAAAAAGCTATGTATTTTTCTTAACTAAAATTGCTTAAATAATTCATATATAATGAGATAGTTAAAAATATTGTGATGACAAAATAAAAAGTAAACTGGTTTCATTTAACATTATTGACACTAGTAGCCATTTATGTAGCTTTTGCACTTACCTTACTTAAAAATCATAACAATTCTTCTCTATATTCTTCATGACGAACATCTGAACTCGGGCACCAATGTAAGTAGTGCTCATTTCTCTTCTGTCTTTCTGCAACATTCTATCTCTGGATGCCCTTTCAATGGTTTATGGTTGTGTTTGGTTAAGTAGGGCTTGTCCTTTACTCATTCCGGAGTCAAGTAGATGCTAAGTAAACACGTTCGCAATGACAGCTCTGCCCCAAGAGCAAGGCACACAGGCCAACCCAGAGTGCACATGACTTTTCACCTCTAATATCACAAAGGCAGGAAGTTGCCCATTATAAAGATCATAACCCAGATTCAGACGCACATTTTAAGTAGTATACTTTGTCCTTGTGACAAAACTGTGTACAGCCACTAAAAGTCTTCTTCTCAAATTGAGTAACAAGAAATATACTCACAACATGAATGTAGGTTATAAACTCTTGGTTCCCCACAGTATCTACCTGATCGCACAATGACCACAGGTTGCCTTTGTCATTAGAAGGCTAGTTCTATAAGGCATCTTCCTGTGTTTTAAGCGTGTGGATATGGCGTTCTCACCCTCTAAACTCACCCGCTGTTCATCCAGCGCCCCTGGGGCAGGTTGGGTCTCAGTTCCTGCAGGCCAGGCCTCTGTCGGAACCACGCCAACAGGCAAGAGTCCACTCACTGAGTGTCTGTGGAGTGAGAGGGTGTTAATCACGGGCATATTTTATTGTAAAACATTGTTTAGACTTTAGAAAGTGTCTGTCTCTAGTGGTAGTTATCAGACAAAGTTATTGGGAGTTTTTTGTTTTTTTTTCTAGTCTGTTTATCTGTTACGGGATATTAACTTGAATGGTTGGCTAGAAACCATGGTGCTGACCAATGAAATGAACATATGACTAGGGAGTAGGATCAGTCACACATATGAAGCTGCCACTTGTCTAATTTTAAAGGAGTTTCACTCAGCTAAGATCCACCATGTGGCTTGTTCTAATTTTCTGTTGGTGGGTGGGAGCATCTCTGAGCCATCCCACCGACAAGCCTGCGGGGTCCTTTCCACGCGAGGTGTGGGCCTGCTTATTGTACAGTAAGCTCTCAAGCACTCAACCCCCCAGGAGCTGCCTGTCCCTGCGACTGTGCAGGTAAGAGGAGAACCACAATAACCAGGCAATTGTATGGCACTTGGCAGCCTCCAGCGGCCTCTGTGAGCTCAACCCCACAGCCAGGGCCTTTTTTGTTGATACGTGTGTTTTTTCTGCTCCAACCTTGCAGAGTGAGTGAACCTAGGGAGTTTCTGGGGCTGTCCAGGTGCTCGAATCTGAGCTCCATCACTCCCGTCAGCCCAGAGAGCGCCCCACCAACAAAGATGAAGGTAAGCCAGGACTGCTGGTTACTGAGCCTCCAACGCAAGGGTAAGAGGCAAGTAGGGTCGAAGGCTGTCTGGGAACTGAGGTTAGGACTTCTGGGTTGCTTGTTTGACGTGTTAAGCAGTTATAGTGTTCTCAGGGATGCTACTGAAATGGCAACAAAGGTGAGTGTGGAATGGAAGAAAAAGTGAGGGGCAAAATTATTCTTAACTGTAGGAGGTGTGAATGTGGAGATGGAAGCAGATAGAGTACAAAATGGTTGTTGCTAAAACTGAAGCATCATATGCTTGCTGTGAGGTGTACTGATATCTGCCTCCAGCTTTGCAATGCATCAAATATAAAGTGATGGGTGGACAGTTAGGTGATAAAGGATGTAGGGCAAAGTGTTGCTGGTGCTAGATAACCTTGAGTAACTTCTTAAACCTCTGAGTCCATATTTCCTCATGAGGAAATAAGGGAGTATTAATACCTACTTCCCAGAGCAGGATGCGTGGGAAGACCCCCTGAGTGACCATGAGCACGGCCGCCCAGTGCCTGGCTCAGAGGGACGCTCAGTCAACAGCAGTTGCCCCATCACCACCACACACTTGCTTTGCACCTTGGTGCACAGAGTTACATTAATCATAACCCTGGTTTGGGCACACAGACTCATCATTGATCTAAGCATGACATGCTTTGTAAATTTACTTAATGTTTGTTTGATTAATTTTTTTAGAAAGAGAGAGGGAGAAAGAGAGAGAGAGAAAAAACAACAACATAGATTTGTTTTTCCATTTAGTTATGCTTTCATTGGTTGATTCTTGTATGTGCCCTGACCAGAGATTGAACCTGCAACCTGGTGCTTCAGGACTATGCTCTAACCAACTGAGCTACCCAGCCAGGGCTAGTTATTTAATTTTGATAACAGAAGAAGGACCACCACTCAAAAAAAAGAGCAGGGTCCTGACATGGTCTACATCTGCTGATGTGACCCTCATTCCAAGTCCTTGCACCCTACCCATGTTCTTCATGTTCATGTTTTCCTTTTAATTTAGTAGTCTAGATTACACATATTTCTAAAAAAGTACATGCAATACATTGGTTGCCTTTTTTTTTTAATAGAAGGGACATTGTGTGTATGTGAAGTTTGAATCTTTGGGAATTGCCTTTTTCACTTGATACCAAATTGCCAAGACTGTCCACATTGTGTCACTGCAGTCCATTTGCTTTTGCTTCGGTGGCTATGTCCTTCCACACCACATTGACCTAAGAGTTCAATTCTGGAACTGCAGACATACCTTTGAGACGTCCAAAGGTGGATGAATGTGCCTGAAACTCTGATGGATGTATGGTCTAGAGATATGGATTTGTAAGTCATCTGTGTAAGTTTATCATTGGTAAGAATGCATAGGACGAGAACATGGAATGAAAATCAAAGGAGAGTCCTTGGCACTGTATGTTGAATATTTCATGTCAAGTATAGGAGAAATGTGGGAAAGAGAGGTGGCAGCCAGAGAGGCAAGGGAAAGACAAGGAC
>NW_005871048.1:49229198-49232828 GCF_000147115.1 Myotis lucifugus | reverse complement strand
TCTCACCACCCCCCCCCCCCCAGTGTCTGTGTCCATTGGTTATGCTTATATGCATGCATACAAGTCCTTTGGTTGATCTCTTACCCCCTCTCACTCCCCTGCTTTCCCTCTGAGGTTTGTGGGTCTATTCGATGCTTCTATGTCTCTGGATCTATTTTTGTTCATCAGTTTATGTTATTCATTTTATTCCACAAATGAGTGAGATCATGTGATATTTATCTTTCTCCAACTGGCTTATTTCGCTTAGCATAATGCTCTCCAGTTCCATCCATGCTGTTGCAAATGGTAGGAGTTCTTTCTTTTTTACAGCAGCGTAGTATTCCATTGTGTAGACATCCCACAGTTTTTTAAGCCACTCACCTGCTGAAAGTGCCACCTCAGGAGCCCCCAGGCCACCCTTCCAGAGTGTGCCGCCCCCCACCATCATCGTGAAGGAGCTAGATGAGGGGCAGGCCCCCAGGATGAATGCCCCTCCAGCCTAACCAACTTCCAGAACCTAAATAGGAGGTGACTCTGCTGGGCCAGGAGGTTCAGCCAAGTGAGCCTCCACATCCCTAACCCTCCACACCCCTCGGGGATGGATCAGGACCAACCTGTCCCTGGGCCCCAGTGTGGAGCTCAGCAGCTCATTGAGGTTGAAGCAGACACTCCTCCAGAGTCACCCCTGACCATGGTGCCTGATGACCTGGAGCTTGGAGGGGACTGGCCCAAGAAGGTGTTTAAAATAAAAGAAAGAAAATGTGTGCCCATCTCCCAGACCCTTCCCTTTCCCACCCTTAACTCCAGTGCCCAGAAGGGGTGCCCAAGACCCACCAATCCCCTCTGCCTGCAAGGCCTCCACTCTTTCTAAGAGAGCCAAGAGGGAACCGGTGTTCCTCCATTTTTATTTATTTATTTATTTTTTTGGCTACATGTGATTTTAATGAACTGTATTTACTCAGTTTGGAAACCATATTTTAAAAGACATTCATAGTTTTCTAAACATGTCTATGTTATTCAAGGAAGAAAGTGAATTCAAAATGGACTTGGTACAATGTGCTTACTCTTGTTGGTTAGTAACGTTGATAAGTTTATGAGTTTAAGTAGCTTTTAAAGAAATTCTTCAGCATTCTTTTTTTTTTAATATATTTTATTGATTTTTCACAGAGAGGAAGGGAGAGAGATAAAGAGAGTTAGAAACATCGATGAGAGAGAAACATCGATCAGCTGCCTCCTGCACGTCCGCCACTGGGGACATGCCCGCAACCAAGGTACATGCCCCTGACCGGAATCGAACCCAGGACCTCTCAGTCCGCAGGCCGACGCTCTATCCACTGAGCCAAACCGGTTTCGGCTATTCTTTAGAAAGTTTTATAGGAAGTAATCAAAATTAATTTTAATGGCAATAAACTTAAAATCAGTCTTGGTAATTTTAAATCTTTGGCTCTTGGGTGGCTGTTTCAGTGGCGGGCTGTCAGGGAGCCTGGGTGGGACCCTTCCCTTGCCACCACTACCTGAGACACAGGTGCAGGGTTGTCCTGCATGCTCCCCACTGTGTGACACAAAACCTGCTCAGGAAGCCAGGGGCTGGGGGGCGGGGGTGGGAGGTGGCGGGCAGCGAGGGACTTGGAGACATCTACTGGCGACCTGCCATGGCTGCTGGGTCGAGATGACCTCTGCCGGAGAGCCAGGAAGAGCATCTGTACTGGGTGACAGCCCACCAGAACCTCAGAATGTGGCTTCATTTGGAGAAAGGTCTCTGCAGATATAATTAGGGACCTCGACAGGAGATCATCCTAGATTATCCGATGGCCCAAAACCCAATGAGAGTGTTGTTATAAGAGACACAGGGAAGAGGACAAAGGGGGGTGGGGCACATGAAGACGGAGGAAGAGGTTGGCAAAATCACTGCATGTATGTCAGAGCACTTGTGCTGGCTTTGAAAAATGGAATTAAACCATCACCTGGCTTACACGACTATGGGAACATACTAGCAGTGTTTTTCATTTCTTCATCTGCATTGTTAATAACTTCCAGGCCTGTGTGGACACAGAGACGGCACAGCCCAGCTTCAACCTAAATAGAACAGAACCGTGAGTGCGGAGAGCGGGGCCTCAGGGGGACCTGCTCGAGTTCTCCCTGTTTCTCCAACTCTAAGTTTTCGGACTTGCCTGGCCTCTGGGGTATGGAACCTTTCAGGGGAATGAGAATTAGAAGCCCATCCTTGGGCCAGTTTTAAGCGGAAGTAGAAACCAGCGGGGTTGAGAGGAAGGCGTTGGGACCCAGGACCACCGTGAGGGCTGTGCAGCAGCCACCATGGCTCCCTGAGCATCAGGAAACCATGTTCTCTCACTTGTGGTCTGGTGGACAGCCAACACCTATCACCCCTTCTCAGGCTCAGCACCCCAACTTCTTCTGTCGCCTTTGCCAGGCTCCCTGACCTGGCTGGACTCTGTGGTGAGCCTGGAAGCTGTGCTCCCACAGGCTGACTCCTGCTTCCGGCGCTTGTGGGTCAGCTGAGGTGCTGACAGGACACACCTGGAGGATGGGAATGTGTGCGCAGGGGATCTTCATTGAGGAGAATGAGGATAGAATCTAGAAGTGTTTATAGGGAGGGCGTCTGCAGCTGGGAGGGAGAGGACAGAGCCTGTGTGTGTGCCTGCACGTGTGTGCGTGTGTGGTGATGGCGGGGCGGGAAGGGGGGGGGTGTCTTTAGCCAGGAGGTTGAAGACAGAGCCTGGGGTGGGGCTCCTTGGCTAGCTCCAAGGGAACCATAGCAGTGAAGCTAGAAGTGATCTCAGGGCCACCCTCCCCCCTGGAGGCTGAGCCTCTCAGTAGCCTTAGGAGACCTCTTCCACTGGAGGGTCCTGGAGGGTGAGAGGGAGACCCCTGTACCCCAAGTCCCAGCACTCCGGCCAGTACTCCCTGTCATCCTGGCTGGAGAACCTTCTGCTGAAGGCAGACCTGCCCCTCTCCTCGGCAGTACGGGCCAGGTGGGGGGAACAGGCAACAGGTGTCCCAAAGAAGGGGAGGGGAGGGCAAAGAAACTGGAAGAGGGTTTCAGGATGACGCTTTCCACACAGGCAACCAGGGGAGACCCACTTTGTCCATAGGAAGAAGGGAGGCCGCAGCTGAGTGGAGGCTGAGGTGGCGGTGCAGCCGCTGCTTGTCCCCGGGAAGGCGAGCCAGCTGCCCATGGTGCTGATGTTGCTGCTGGTGCTGGGCACGGACCTGCTGCCTTGCCTCGGTGCTCCACCCAGGTGCTCGCCGCACATCCCTTCCCCCGGGTACTCGCTCCTCAAATCTCCGGACGCGGCCCACTCCCCGCTCCCTGACCTTCCCACCTTCCGTGGGGTCCGAGTCCCTCGCCACCCCGGGCCCCCTCCTGGCCCGAGCGCCTTAGCGAAGAGGACAGTGCTCTCGGCCGCCCCATCCTGGAAGGCCCGTCTGCGCACCTATTCTTCCCTCCACCTCCACCCTCCATCGCCAGCGTCCTGGTGGGAGGTGGCGCGGAGACCCGGCTGCGGGCCCTACGGGCACTGCCCCGCGAGGTTCCCACGGCCCTGGGCGTAGAGCCGGTGGCCTGCGCAGAGACGGCCTTGTAAGGCAGTGGCCCCTCGGACCGGCCTCCGTGCGTCCAGCGCGCTCCCC
>NW_005871048.1:49205916-49228957 GCF_000147115.1 Myotis lucifugus | reverse complement strand
GGCCGTGGAGCCGGCGAAGCGAGGCTGGGGGGGCGTGAGCATGACCAGTGGGGGCGGGGCCGGGGCGGGGCCGGGGCGGCGGCGGCGCGAGCGCACCGCCAGGCACTCGGTTGCGCGCGGCCGAGTCGCGGAGGCGCCGCTGCAGCAGTCCCTGCGTCTGCGAGGTAAGCGATCGCGGGGCTCGGTACCGGGGCACCGGGCAGACGGACACCCCTCGGGGACGCAGGGCCTCGGGCCAGCCTGCGCCGCCCGCCACCTGCGCCCGGGCTGCCCGGCGGTCGGCGCTGTGCAGGGTGCGGGAAGGGAGGCACGGGAGGGGGCGGGAGGGACTGGCGGTGCACAGCACAGGAGGTTTATAATTGGGCCCCAAGCGAGGCCCTTGGCCTTTCTTCGCGGAGGTGCCTCTTGCGCCTTCTTTCCTGCGCCGCGCCATTCAGGTCCAGCTGCAGGAGCGCTGTTTAGCGACGCCCGGGCCTGGGGTGCCGCTCCCCACGAGACAGTGGGAAATTAGGACTAAACGGGTTTGAAATGAAGCCACTGCCCTACAGCACAGAACGGCCGTTTGTGTCCAGGGGCCCAGAATGAACGTGATTCTGGGCAAGGGCTGCGCTGCCCCTCTCAGGGTCCCAGCCCAATGGGTCCGGCACAAACGTCACCTTTCTCGGGCCAAGTGTCAGGCCTACAGTCTGCA
Organism: Myotis lucifugus; assembly: GCF_000147115.1. Taxonomy (NCBI): domain Eukaryota; kingdom Metazoa; phylum Chordata; class Mammalia; order Chiroptera; family Vespertilionidae; genus Myotis; species Myotis lucifugus. The sequence continues at coordinate 49,228,266 of NW_005871048.1, read as the reverse complement.
AATCGAAGCTTCCCAAGGGGTATTCCGTCTTCTGATCGCCTGTGAGTACCGAACCCGCAGGATAAAGAGGTTGCTGCCGGTGCATTTCCCACGCACCTCTGGGGCCAGTGCCCGCCTTTGAGAGGGAGTCCTGAGAAACCCTTTATTCTGCGGTTTCGGTTTTGTACTGAAGCCTTGCGACGCGGTGGGGGGGAAATTAATTCGCGCTTCCCTGTTGGGACTGCTATTTTGATAGGCGTTGTGTGTTCTCCGAGGATCCGACACCTTTTGGGACGAGCCGGCTATGCTGTCATCCACCTGCGCATTTCATTGGCTGATTCCCCTGACATTTATTAGATACTTGCGGCGTCCCTAGGGGACGCTGATAAAAGGACCCAGCAACCCTGGCCGCCACCGCCTCCAGGCACTCCCCATGGCCACCCTCTCCGAGAGCACGAGCGGGAGCGGGAGCGGGGGTTGTCCCCAGAGCCTAGACCAGCCCCTGGCCTCTAGGAAGTGAGCAGTAAACTGACCTGAACTCTGAGTGCACTGGGATCACATCCGGGGATGAAGTGATGGGGCTGGGGAGGGAGAGCTGCAAACAGGCAGGAAATGGGGTGTGTGTAGGGGGCGGTGAATCAGGCCTCAAGGCTTCCCAATGCCTTAAACTGGATTCCAAGGTCCTGTCTCTGGTACCAGGCCCTGTTCCCATCACACAGTGGGAATCACAGGGGTCAGTGATGGGAGGTGGTGGGGGGAGGTGGTGCTGGGGAACTTCCTGGGAGCTGGGAGCGTCTGCAAATGCATGCCAGTGAGGGTTCTGTAGGCGTGGTTTCCAAAGGGGTCTGACTCAGAAAGGTACCACAATTTAAGGGCTACAATAAAAAAAAAAAAAAAGTATCTGCATCTCTACGGAGTGATGAGGTGATGGAGATTAGAGGAAGCTGTGCTGCATTCTTATCTCTCCTGCGTTGTTTGGCTGATCTTCCTGGATCCTTTAAAGTTGCAACAAATAACTATGTACATGGTTATAAATGTTAATGGTGGAAAATGTGCACATTTGATAAAGAAAATTAAAACTACTCAACGCTGATGGAGGTTTAAGAGAAACCTTTGAGCAGCCAGACTGTCCTCAGGGACGTCGAGTCCTCGTGGCTTCCCTCCCGGAGGCAGCAGAGCTGCTCCCTGTGGAAGAGGCTGAGAAGCCCTGGAAGTCGCGAGGGGAACACTCTGTAAAGTGTATTGATTGTCCAGCCACTCTGCTGTACACGTGAAACCAAAACAAAACAATAATGAAAGTAAATTGTAATTGAAAGATTTTTTTTTTAAGGAAAGGCTTCCTGGGGAGAGGCTGTGCTGACTTGGAGCCAGGCCTATATTTAGCTGGTGATGTTGCTGGTGAGGCTGGAGGAGCATGCACAGAGATGCCATCTGGGGATCTTGAGCAAGGGGCCCTGCGGCACCTTGAAGTATCAGGTCCTCCTCGGGCTGTGAGATCCAGGCCCTGAGCTCCTGTCCAGAAACTCTTCTCCTGTGGCACAGTGTCTCCACATGTCCTCTGGACTGAGGGTGGTTTGGGCATGGTGCCAAGTCCACCTGAGCCTACAAACCCAGGACCAGGCAGATGCTGGGACTAGGCAGGAGAACAGACACTGCTTAAGTAACAGGTGGGAAGGAAGGAGCGGGGCTGCCTGGGTGGGGCCCACACTACCTGGGTCTCCAAATCCCATGTGAGCCCTCACCACTATTCAGCCCCCTCCTGGGAGACCAGCTTCCTCTTTCGGAGGGGAGGTAGCCACAGTGTCATAATCCACGCCATCCCTAACCATGGCATCTCACCTCCGCAGAGCCTCCTGGGCAGCTTTCAAGTGCCAGTTCCTGGCAGTGGCTTTACTTGGCTCTGCTGGGGTCACCGGGGGAGGCTGCAGGGTCTGTGATCCGTTGGCAGCCCCCAGGAACTGCATATGGAGGAAGGGCAGCTCCCTACAGGAACGCAGCATCCAAATCCAGGAACTGTGTCCAAATCTCGGTTCCTGATAGAGGATTAAGACTGGTTTTCACTTCCATATTTTCCCTTTACTGTACAAAGACTTATAATGGCAGCTCAGTTGTGACTGTGATTGACTCTCTAAACGTCCAAATGCAGGACCTTCTCTGGGGAGCAAATGTAAAAAATCTTTCACAAAGTATAAGAAAATGATGGCTTTCTGACTTTTGCACCACACTAAAATGTCTCTGCAACCCCCCATACGCTCGGAGACCTGAGCTTCTTAGCTGTGGGCACTGTGAGCTCATCCTAATAAGACCACATTCACGCTGATTTAAAAAAAATTATATATATATATATATATATTGATTTCAGAGAGGAAGGGAGAGGGAGAGAGAAATCAACGATGAGAGAATCATTGATTGACTGCCTCCTGCACGCCCCCCACTGAGGATCAAGCCCACAACCCTGTCAGGTGCCCTAACTGGGAATTGAACCGTGGCTGCCTCCTGGGTCATAGGTCGACAGTCAACCACTGAGCCACACCAGCTGGGTGACTTCTTCTCTTTTAAATTAGATTTGTGTAACTTCCTTACCCACCTGGAGTCCTTTATGCCCTCTTCTCCTGTGGCTCGGTGTCTCCACATGTCCCCAGCTTGTCTCCATCGGTCCCAAGTCTCTAATTTTCTTGGCATGCTAAGTGGGGCATCCCGTGTGGGCTCCGCGTGATCTCCCCCGCCCTGGGCCACTTTTCTCGAGATCTCATCCTGTAACCTTGTTGCACCCTTTTGTTCAGCAGATGTCTGAGCACCTGCCAGGTGCCAGGTGAGCCAGTGTGGCCTCCACCCTGGGGAGCTCTCACTCTAGCTGGAATGTCACAAAACAGCCAGCGTCCTCTAGGTGACCTCATTTAGGCCTCACACTCCCCACTGTCTCATCTCCTCTTGGCAAGGGATGAGCCAGGCGGGCAGGTTGAGCTTCCCTGGGGTGTGTGTGCACTTGGGCCTCACACCCAGGAGTCTGGCCCCAGAGTCAGTGTTAACTCAGATGCCCCCTCACATCTGACTGGAGTGAGCTCCCAGGAGCCTGCAGGGTGGTGCGCTGCCCCTAAGGAAGCGTGCTTCACACACCATGCGTGCCTCAGGGTTCTCACCACTGTCCACTTGATGACCCTCGGCCCCTCCCTGTCCCCCACCCCGCTCTGGTTTTCTAATGCTGTTCCACAACTCATCCCAAACCAGGAGTTAAGACAGTGATGGCATCTATCTGTGGCCGCCATGGTGCTCCATGTGCCAGATGTCCCACCTGCCTCTGGCGCAGGGTTGGCCTCAAGCCCCTGTGCCTGTGTGGGGGGCAGGCTGTGGACAGAATGGCGCTGGAGGATGAAGGAAGTCATCTGAGCCTCCCATCACCACCCAGCCTTCCCTGGGATGCTGGCACCCAGCTGTCCCCAGGCCGGATGTGGTGGCTGCTCTTCTGTTCCTGGGGGCCCCTGTGCCTTTGCTGTGGTTTTACCACCTTCCATTGTAGTTGTGTTCAACCTTTATATCTAGGGAGCCACGGAGAACACATTCTTCGGTGCTGGCTTATTTCTGTCAGTGCTGTGTGAGCGGCTCTCTCGTGTGGTCTCACGTGTCCAGTGTGTATGTGCCGTGCTGGGAGCCCACCACTGTCATTTACCCACGGTGTGGCTGATGGGTGCGGGGCACTTCCGTTTTTTGGCCGTTGTGAATGAAGCTGCCTGACCTTCCCGTGATGCTCTCTGGAGGACATGTGCGAGCGTTTCTGTTGGTGAATGCTGACGAGCGTGGGCCCTCGTTTATCCTGATGGCCCGCTGCAGTCCACGTGGCCAAGGCAGCTGGAACCGTGTGCCCCACAGTTCCCTGTTGCTCCTCATCCCCCAGCACTTGGCATCAGCGCCATTTCAGTCGTCCGCCATTCTGGAGGGTGTGGTGGTGTCTGCCTTGGGTTTTTTTGCACTTTCTCCGTGTATTGGGCATCGGGTGTGCTCTCACTGAATGCCGGGCCAAGTCCTTGCCCTTGTCCTAGAGGCGGTTGTCTCTCCCCTGTTGATGAACAGGGATCCTCATAGACTGAGAGGAGCCTATGTTCATGATTAATAGCTGATTCCTCCTTCCCTGTAGCTTGCTTTTTCCCTCCCTCCATAATATTTTTTGATGAATAGAAGTTCTTAATTTTAACTTGGTGCCATTTGATAAGCTTTTCCTTTGGGGGTAGCGATGCTTGTGTCCTGGGTAAGGAATCTTCCCCTGCCCTGAGGACATCAGATGCTCTTGTGCATTATCTTCTTGCAGCCTCATTACCCTGCCTTCCCTGCTTCGATCTGCCATGGGCCTGAGCTGATGGTGTCAGGACCCAGTGTGCTTTTTTTTCATGTGTCCATTCAATCAGCCCATCTCCGCTGACTAAAATCATTCTTTTCCCTTTTTTTTTTCTCCCTGCAGGGCCACCTTTGTCATTCTGAATGTGTCAATATATGCTTGGGTCTATTGGGGCTTTATTCTGTCTTATCAGTTCATTTTTCTCCTTGTGTCAGGACCACTATTGTTAAGTGTGATGGTTTGTATCAAATTAAGGAATTTCCTTTTTTTTTTCTAATTTGCTAAGAATTTTTATGGTTAATAAATGCTGAACTCCATTGAATGCTTTTCCTGCATTTATTAAGAAGATAATATGATTTTTATTCTCTATTCTGTTAGTGTGATGAATGATATTGATTGATGTTAATGTTAAACCAACCTTGCATTCCTGGCATAAACCTGACCTGATTGTAAGGTATTGATTCTTTTTATTTATTACTGGCTTCAGTTTGTTAATATTTGTTTAGAATTTTTGCATTTACATTCATAAGTGAGATTGACACAAATTATTCTTTTTAAAAAATTCTCAACCGAGGATATGTTTATTGATTTTTTAGAGAGAGAGAAAGGGAGGGAGGGAAAGACGGAGAAAGAGAGAAGAGAAAGAGAGAGAGAGAGACATTGATGTGAGACATAAACATTATTTGGTTGCCTCTTGTACGAGCCCCGACCAGGGATCAAACCCAAAACCTAGGCATGTGCTTTGACTGGGAATCTAACCCACAACCTTTTTGGTGCATGAATGATGCTCCAACCAACTGAGCCACCCTGCCAGGGCCATACATTATTCTTTACTTGTAACAGCCTTATTAAGTTTTGGTAGCAGGATTATTTTAGTCTTAGAAAATGATTGGGAGTGTCCTATCTTGTACTCTTCTTTGGAAGAATTTGTGTAAGATTGACATTACTTCTTCTTTCAATATAAGGTAGAATCTGCTAACAAAGACAGCCATGACTGGAGTTTTCTTTTAAGGCACAACCTTTTTATATTGTTGGACCTCTGTAGTGTATATTTATTTCCTAATTTATTAAATTTTTGCTTATCTTTATTATTTCTTTTGTTTTTGTCCTTATGTACATGTCTGTACACACACACACACACACACACACACACACACACTTTTACATCACATCTGGTGTTTTCTCTTGGGTATTTCCAATTCATGAGTTCTCGTTAATGCTGTGTTGAATCTGCTCTGCTGTTAAACATATCCACCGAGTTCTCAATTTTAGTTATTGTGTTTTTTAGTGCTAGAATTTCTAACATATTCTCTTTCAAAGTTGCTATCTACATTTTTATAGCTCCCAGTTTTTGCTGGAATTTTCCATCTTTGCACATGACATGCATAGTTACTTCAACCCCAGTATCTGATCAAGTGCCAATAATTGGAACCTCTAGATTGTTCCTATTGCCTTTGTTCTGCACTTTCCCCCCTCATATGCCTGGTTATTATTTTTTTTACTGTGTACTAGATATTGTAATCAAAATATGTTCATAGAAATATTCTATGGTCTCGATGGCAATCTCTTTCTCTAGAGAGTTTTTATGTGTGTCCTGTTGGCATGTCAAGGCATTAGCAATCCAGAGTCTCCTGAATCCAAGTTGTGGGTTGAGAAGCTGAGCTGATTCGGTCTCCTGCCAGCTCACCCAGCACGTCCCTCCAGGAACAGCTGTGAACAGTGTGCTCAGCTCTCCAGCACCAGCCAGTGCCCACAGAGAAACAGCGGAGTGCACGGCTGGCCTGTCCAGGGTTCCCTCTTCCTGGGTCCTGGCTGCTTACTTTTCTCTCTCCTGTTAGCACATGGGTGTATTGAGGAAGAAGGGTTTTCTCATTGTCCACTCTTCCTCGCTGCCCTGTGGGCTGGAAGGCCTGGCTCCATCTCAGGAAGTAGGAGTGCAGCATTCGTATTTTCAAAGTTCCCAGCTAACTCTGAGGGGTGGCCAGGCTGAAAACCCCTTCACCGTGGCCCATGTGCTGTCTGGGCTGAACAGTGCCTGGCCAGGTGAAGACGGTGTTTGCAGGGGACACGCCCACTCACACTTCTCTTTAAGGGATGCTGCACTTCACAGCTGCACCAGGTTCCTCAGCGTCTCACCCTCAGGTGGGCCCTGCTCAGTCCTCCATTCTTCCTTTCTAACTACAGTGCTCTGTCAGCCTCTTCCCACATTGGCTGCTTTTGGGGGCAGGAGATCTTTGAGGCTTAAAGGTACTGACACACTGAGAACCAGGCAGACCTGGTCAGCAGCCCTTTCCTGCAGGTCCTCTGTCCTTTCTGGGCACATTCCTGTTGTCCCTGCGCTGGCCTGAGCGAACCCCAGTTCTTTCTGACCTGCCCTCAGTTGCCTGCCGTCCTTGTTGGTTTGGCCTGGGGCAGCTCCAAAGCAGGAGAAGCCCTGGGGAGCGACTCCGGCCCCAGCTCATCCCTCAGGAAGGGCCCCACCTGGCAGGGGCCAGCCGCAGGCGCACATGTTTATCTTTGCCCCGATTTTAAACGTTTCCTGTCCCGGTCTCATGTGCTTCACCAGTATTTTTCCTCGCCCTGAATGTGTACCCACCTTTATTTTCTGCCCAAATACCTCCAACCTGAAGCCAGAGTGGGTATCTTAGAGGACAGGTGTCCTTTGGCAGTCCCCTACTTAGAGCTCATCCTGGCTCGGAGTGACCTCCAAGGGCCTCTGGAATCCACTGCACGGGGACCTTCTGCTGGGTCTTGCCCCTGGGTTCTCTGTGCCACGCCCGATAGCATTGCCTTCTCCGGGCCTTTCACACACTTCTCCTCCGCGTGGGCCTTTAGCGCCTGGTACCGCTGGCCTTCCTTCTGGACCCTGATGATGTAGTCCTCCACGCACTTCTTCAGCGACTCTTCATTCGTCCGGTAGCCCTCGATCACCTCCTGAGATCCAGGTGTCCCAGGGCATACTCCCTCCGGAACCTCTAAGGGAGGGTCCTTCCCACCTCTTCCAGCACCCAGCACTCTAGTCTCGTCCTCTGTCATTGTGTGGCCTCCCTCATGTGTTCGTGTCTCTCCTCTTCTGTCTCATAAGGACACTCTCACTGGACTCAGGGCTGCCCGGATGACCCAGGCCGAGCTCATCTCAACGCCTTTGGCTTGATCACATCTGCAAAGAACCTTTTCCCAAACAAGATCTCATTTTCAGGTTCTAGGGTGAGGACAGGACACACCTAATGTGGGGCCACCAGTATACTAGCCCCCTGCATAGGGAGCCCTCCTGACCCCAGGTTGGCTGTAGGACGAGACACCCCTCTATCCCCGCTGGTCCCTTGTGGGACTGGGGGCTTGTGCTGATTGACTGAGGACGGGATCAGTGACTAGAATTTTCTATGCATGTCCTCATCTAACCCTCAGGGCACTTCTGGCGAGAGGGTGAGTGTCACCTCCACGTGGTGGATGCCTGTTTATTGACGTGAAGTATCTGCCAGTTCTCCATCCCGTCTGCCCTACGTGTACCTGTGCTCCCGGGTCTTCTTTCTCCCCCATTTCATGGCACAGCTCCTGCTGGGTGCTCTGTTGGCAGAACGTCTCGTGACAGGAATGGAATTTAATTCATGGGGCACTGGGCAGACATCTTGGAGCCCGGTACCCATGCTGGTTTGGGGGCCACTCTAAGGACTTCTTGGGTCCCTGAGTTGGGCAGGCAGCAGCAAGCTCCTTGCTTTTCTGTTCCTGTTGGTTCTGGGGGACCTTCCCTCCAGCTGCTCTGCGGTCCTGGGCCCTGAGGGGCCCCTCTCAGAGTGGGGTGGCTACATCACCCTGGAGGGCTCTCCCTAACCTGTGAGACCCTCATTTTCTCAGCTCCCTGTGCCCAGTGCTCCCCTTGGCTACTGCTGGCCAGCTGTGTGCTTGGGTTTCACAGGAAACTTGCTGACGGATACCAGGGTGGCTCTGGGGGCTGCAGCAAAGTGTGGCTCCTGGGAGGTGGGCCCTCCTGAAACCACCAACCCCATGGTGCTGGAGAAGCTTCTGCTGCGGACACCAATTCTTCTGAGCCGTAGGGGAGGACAACTCCACCTTCCTCGGTTTTCCTGGCCCATGAGCCTCCTTTTGGAGAGCTCACAGCCTGTCCTGGGGCTGCCCCATTCCTCCCAGCCCTGTCCTGCCCAGGCCCTTTGGGGGCCCAGGGTGAGGACACAGTGGCAGGATGGGCCCCGGCCCTCGGGTGGCTGGGTGGCCTGGGGAAGCTTGCCTCCTCTGCTCTTTCTTCTCTTGTGTCCAGGAGAAATGACCTTTGACCTGTGAACAGGGAACAGCAAGGGTGTGATTTCGTTCTCACGCTTCTTGGACCCTTGGGCCTTCTGGGCAGCAGCCTGAGGCTACATGACAGGACATGAGCTGCATCCCACTCACACAGCCATAGTCCAGCCAGCCCAGCCTGTCGGGCTGCTCAACACCAGGACTGTGAAGGGCAGGGAGCTGGGTTGCGGGGCTGCTCTCCACACTGAGCTGGGGCTCTGAGACCATCCCCGTGCACTTGGCGGGCGCCTGTGGACTCAGAAAGGCGGCTTTGTGCAGCTCTTGGAGGCTCCCGCTGCCTGGGACGGCCCTCGGGTGAGACGAGTGGCCATTGACATCGAGTGTCCGGGGCACCGCGGGGTGGGTGGCCATGTTATGATTAGCAATGTGAACAATTGCCAAAGGGCCGTGTTGTACTCAAATGGACTCAAATAAAGAGCTGAAGATGGTGGGGGCAGGGCTGGGCTGGCCCTGGGCGGGTCCACAGGATTCTGATGGCCTCTGTTCCCCTGGGCTGTTTACTGGAGGGGGTGCCCTGTCCATAGGGCAGCACTGGCACTCCTAGACCTGGACACTGGGGGCCTGAGCCTCTGGTGGGATGGAAGTGAGAAGGGGGAGGTGAACAGACACCAGCTGCCTCCGGCTTCAGGTCCCTATGGCCTTTTGAATTTACTGTCCCATCCTGACCTTGCCTTTGCTGAGGGCCTCACACACACATATCTGAATACCCAGGAGGTCAAGGCCTGTGGGAACCTGGCGGATTGCCTCCGTGAGCAGCAGATCTCCCTAGACCTGCTGGCCAGGCCTCAGCCTCCCTTGGTGCCTCTGGGGTAGTTGTGCTTGGCATTTACCTGGGGGCTCTTGCCATTATCCCCCCAACACCCCCTCCCTCCAGATCAGTGTCCTGGGACCAGGCCCTAATGGTGCCCATGAAGCACTCCTGGGAGGGCCTTCCTGGGTCCTTGGCGCCTGGGTCGCAGGATCACCTGCTGTGGAGGTCTCTGAGGAGAGGGAGGCACAGGCTCTCTCTACTTTTTCTTTTTCTCCTTCCGCACACTTTGTTTGGAGCTCCCTGGTTGCCTTTGAGAGTCCAGCGGCATGTGGCAAGGCTCTTCCTGCGCCCACAGCCTCCCCATAGGTGCCCTCAGCTCAGCTCCATCACCAGAGCTGCTCCCTGGCTGCCGGTCAACCCTGCAAGTGTCAGGCCCTCCATCGAGGTCTGCGCGGGAGTCAGTTTATCAGACCCTCAGGAATGCTTGCATTTCCAGGGCCTGTGGGGCTTCTCACACAGACCCTGGGCCTTGGGGATCCCAGCAGTGGTCCCAGTGACGATCCAAGGGCTCTGACTCCTAGTCCTGGTGGTGAGAGGTACCTCAGACCCCCAGTGGGTGTAGAGATTCAGCCCTAACCTGTTTGGCTCAGTGGATAGAGGGTCAGCCTGCAGATCAAAGGGTCAAAGGCTCATTTCCGATCAAGGGCACGTACTTTGGTTGCAGGCTCCTCCCCGGCCCAGGCCCTGGTCGGGGCTTGTGAAGGAGGCAACCAATATATGTGTTTCTTTCACATTGATGTGTATCTCTCCCTTTCCCTCTCTCTAACACTCTCCCTAAAAATCAATGGGAAAATATCCTCAGGTGAGGATTAATAAAAAAAGGAAGGAAAGAAGGAAGGAAGGAAGGAAGGAAGGAAGGAAGGAAGGAAGGAAGGAAGGAAGGAAGGAAAAGGAAGGAAGGAAAAGGAAGGAAGGAAGGAAGGAAGGAAGGAAGGAAGGAAGGAAGGAAGAAAGAAAGAAAGAAAGAAAGAAAGAAAGAAAGAAAGAAAGAAAGAAAGAAAGAAAGAAAGAAAGAGAAAGAACCCATAAAAAGATTCGGAGGATTTGGGTGGCACCACACCTACCCCTCAGAAGTCCATGGGGTGGAGGACCAGTGACGCCCAGGCAGGAGCTCAGGGAGCTTGGGCGGCTTCCTTCTGATGCCCACTCTCCTGGGAGCCCTTTCCTACCTGCAGGGCTTGTGGCGGCATCTGTCACCAGCCTCAGAGACACACCCCATTCCCGCAGAGCACAGTGGGTGGGGCCCGTCCACTCATTTCCCAATCGAGCTTGCAACATGTGCATCCCAGGAAACTCAGCCCACCCGAGGCGGTTGGCGCTGTGCCGTTAGAGGAAGAGGTTAATGTCAAGAACCCAAGCCAAGATCCTGCATATAGACAGCAGAGCCACTGCCAGGAAGCAGCCTCCTCGGAGACCGGCTGCCTCGCCAGGAGCTCAGCAGGTGCGGCTTCCCATCCAGGCCCACAGGCGTCTGAATCACAAGGGTCCTGTTCTCTTGAAAAGGGGACTTCTCCAGTGGGATTTCTGCATAACTCTGGTTACACCAGAAGGTTCCGGAGTTAGGATTGTGTGATGTCTCACCAGAGTTAGACACCTACACCTGATGATTTGGCAGAGAACGTTTCTCTTGTGTTCATGGTGGAATCAGGTGGCCCTGGCTGCAGGACGTTTCTCCGCAGAGTGGGTTAGTGCACAGGTGTCTTCATTCCACCACGTGCTCCGAACTCAGGAAGATTAGTTGTGGGGGCGGGGTTTTGTCCCTCTCAAGGGTGGGACTGAGTTTCCAGCAGTTTGGCTGAGTCGGGCAGAATGGAGCCTGAGGACAGTGGCTGCTGCTGCGGACATGCTCCTGGGCAGGGCTGGGCCACAGGGCTCTCTCTGTAGGCTCCCCCTTGAGAGTCTGAGAGCAGGGCCCAGAGCAGGCCTCGGGCACAGGATGCTGCTCCTGGGGAGGAGAGGCTGGTCAGGCCCAGCATTTCCCAGAGGCGGCCCCAGGGAGGCTGTCTGTGAGGCAGAGGCTCCCTGGGCAAAGGGGCCATCAGGAGGGTCTCGCACGTCAGTCCCCAGGTAGGGCCATGGGACTATGACGTGGTGTGATGGTCCTGTGTGAGCTCTGGGAACCCTACGGCAGGCGCCAGTCCCCAGCCCCATGCATGCTGCTGGCCTGCCCCTGTCGCACTCCGCACGCTCTCTGGCTGCTCACCCAGTGTTCATGCAGCTTGCCCAGGCCCTCACTCCAGTAAGGGTCAGCCATTTGGGTGCACCCAGCTCCTACTGGGGGAGGATAGTGTGTCAGTTGGCTTGGTAATGCCCAGCATGCCACAGACAGTGGCACCCGAGGACGGAGGGGAGGTAGGAGGGAGCTACAGGCTGTGAGGGGCCTTGGGAGCCAGAAGGCACCTGGTTATAAGGCAAGATGGTCAGCTCCACTGGCCAGGTCAGATTTCAGGAACTGCCAGCAGCTGAAGGTGTAGATTGGCGACAGGACAAGGGAGCTCGTGGGGCATCAGGAATGAGTTGCTGGGCATGTGCTTGGGGGAGCGAGAGTGGAGATGATTCTCACCTATCTTTACATTCAGGGCACAACCATGTTCTGTCCAGGAAGGGGAACCAGGAGAGCACAGAGCTGCTGTTGCTGCCACCATTTAAAACCACACCTGACCCTGCTCACACACACCTGGCCCTGCTCTCAGACATACCTGGCCCTGCTCACAGACACACCTGGCCCTGCTCACAGACATACCTGGCCCTGCTCTCAGACACACCTGGCCCTGCTCACACACACCTGGCCCTGCTCACAGACACACCTGGCCCTGCTCACAGACACACCTGGCCCTGCTCACACACACCTGGCCCTGCTCACAGACATACCTGGCCCTGCTCTCAGACACACCTGGCCCTGCTCACAGACACACCTGGCCCTGCTCTCAGACACACCTGGCCCTGCTCTCAGACACACCTGGCCCTGCTCACAGACATACCTGGCCCTGCTCACACACACCTGGCCCTGCTCACAGACATACCTGGCCCTGCTCACAGACACACCTGGCCCTGCTCACAGACACACCTGGCCCTGCTCTCAGACACACCTGGCCCTGCTCACAGACACACCTGGCCCTGCTCACAGACACACCTGGCCCTGCTCTCAGACACACCTGGCCCTGCTCTCAGACACACCTGGCCCTGCTCACAGACATACCTGGCCCTGCTCACACACACCTGGCCCTGCTCACAGACATACCTGGCCCTGCTCTCAGACACACCTGGCCCTGCTCACAGACACACCTGGCCCTGCTCACAGACAAAGCTGACCTTGCACACAGACATGTGAACTATTCATTCATTTGCAGCTAGGGTTCAAGGTCTGGAGAAGGGGCTGCGCATAAACGGATACACTAGACAAGAAGTATAAATTTAGAAGGCATGGGGAGCCAGGTGGAGACTTTACTCTCTAGCTGAGAGGCTCTCTGACTTCTCAGGCCCCTTTGCTTTTATTTACTAGAATACACATTTGCCCTTTAGCAAAGCAAACAGGCATATCAATGGTAAAGTTTGGTAAACAATATCAGGTTAGGGCCGTGGTCGGCAAACCGCGGCTCGCGAGCCACATGCGGCTCTTTGGCCCCTTGAGTGTGGCTCTTCCACAAAGTACCACGTGCGGGCACGCACATACAGTGTGATTGAAACTTCGTGGCCCATGCGCAGAAGTCGGTATTTTGTGGAAGAGCCAGTATTTTGTGGAAGAGCCACACTCAAGGGGCCAAAGAGCCGCATGTGGCTAGCGAGCCACGGTTTGCCGAGCCGCGGTCAGCCATTTGGCCAAAACAGGGCAATATTATGCTGATTTTCAGCCCTTGCTGAATATCAAAGTCCATTAGCCTTCCAGTGGACTTCTTGCATAATTATGCTAACTACTTGTTGGTCTTAGCCTCTGACACAGACACACCTGGCCTTGCTCACAGACACACCTGGCCTTGCTCACAAACATACCTGGCCCTGACCACAGACACACCTGGCCCTGCTCACAGGCACACCTGGCCCTGCTCACAGGCACACCTGGTCCTGCTCACAAACACTGGGTCCTTTGGCAGGCATGTCACTAACACAAATTTTCATTCCTCCTGTTTGGGGTGCTGTGTGCTAATGTTATGTGGCAACTATGACTATCACCTATTGTGGGTGTGTCCTGTGTCACCTTTTCTATAGGTTTTTGCCTCAGGCTGTCAAGTCCCAAGCATGTTCAGGAAGAGTCATTCTGAAATGGGGCCTAGTTTATTCTGGAAATTGGGACCTTGTCATGGCCGTCTTTGGAGCATCTATACCCTGTGAGGGGGTGGGGGGCCAGGGAGACCATGTGATATCTGAGAGACAGCCCACCCAGTGGTGAGGCAGCCCCTGGATCCTGGTGGACACTCAGGGGCAGGTGTTCCCAGGTTCAGATGGGTCACCTGGCCAGGAGCTTATGTTTGACTATTTCCCCGAGTGGTTGCCTTCTGGGTACCCAGCGCCTGCCCCTGTATCTCATGCTGCTCCGGTCTGTAATTCTACCTTTTGACTGCCCTGCCCTCTCTAAGCCTCCTTTAAAAATGCAAATCGGGTAACACAGTCTGCCCCACACCCAGTGTATCAGTTCCCTCTTGATCCCTCTAGGACATCGCCTGCCCCGCCTCAAGCAGGACCCGGGGAAGGCTCCCCCAGAACTGGACGTACTGGCTCCCCACACGTTACCTGCCTCCCACCTACTCTTCTCCCTGTCCCTTGCCGTCCTGTTTGACACCATCAGAGCCCAGAGCTGCTGAGGGGCTTGCTGGTGTGGTCCCTGCCAGGAGGGATCCTGTGGGGGCTGCTTGGTCAAAGGCCCAGGGTTGGGGAAGGACACAGCTCTCATTCTCCTGCCCAGGGACCCCTGAGGCCAGCAGGAGAGGGGTCCCAAGGGAGCCCAGCTCTTGGCTGGGAAAGTAGGTCCCACCTCCCGTCTGCCTCCCTGCCCCTCTGTGCATTCCTCCTCCTCCCTTTCCACCCCCCAAGCACACACAACATCCCTAAGAGTTGGAGGTCTTTCCAGGGAAGCAGATGAGAGAGGCCCAGGAGAGAGACTGGGTTTTCACCTGGAGCCAGAGGCCATGGACCATGAAATAAATCAGACCTTGACTCACTGGGGCTTTCCTGAGCTGTTGGAAAATCCTTATATTGAAGAAACAGGAACAGAGCCTGCTGGGCATCCAGGCTGCCATGTCTGTGGCCAGTCGGAGTGATACCTGATCAGTCTCCACTTCTACCTACACTGCCTTCTACACTGCCTTGTGCCTGTAAGGGGAATATTGGCCAGGGAGGGGTCAGCTCCCCTGGTAATGCAGGACACACATCTGGCAACACAGGACACATACCTGGGCATACAGGGCACACACCTGGAGATGCAGGATACTCACCTGGGGGTGCAGAGTACACACCTGGAAACACAGTACCCACCTGAGAATACAGGCCACACCTCAGAGAATGCTTCATTCGGTGGGTTGGCATTTTGACTTCCTGGCAGCCTCTTCCTCTAAGTGACTTTAGTTTTCATTATGTGGAAAGTGGATGGCACAGGTGGGAATGGGCATGGAAGGCCACCCTGGGTTCAGACTCACCTCACTCCCCAGAAACCGTGAGCACAGGAAAGCAGAGGGGAACCACAGCCTCCATGGGAAGGGGGGAAGGAGGAGAGGAGCCAGGTAGGTGGGGTGCTGGAGGCTGGCCCTTGGAGGGAGGCCCCTGCATGCAGGCTGTCATCACTGGTACAGAAGGGCTCTCTGGACACCCCTGTATCCCAGTAGACCTCTGCTGGAGCCCTCGGCTTCTTTTTAAATTAAATGTATTATTATTACACTAGAGGCCCGATGCACGAAGATTCGTGCAAGAATGGGCCTTCCTTCCCCTAGCTGCCAGCACCGCCTTCGCTCTGGAGCCGCCTTTCCGCCTTCCCACGCTGCCTAGAGACCCAGAGCAGCTGGGGTGGTGCAGAACTCCTGCTCAGTGCCTGCATATGCAAATTAACCCACCATCTTTGTTGTGTTAATTTGCATATTCACTCCTGATTGGCTGATGGGTGTCGTGAAGGTGCAGTCAATTTGCATCTTTCTCTTTTATTAGTGTAGATCATTGTGGAACTAGCACATGGATTTACTGGGGCGATTCAAACAGAAGGATGTGACCCCTTCCCTCCACCCCAGCCTCCCTCAGTCTTTCTAGCAACTCCAATGCTTCTCTCTCTAGTCCCCATGGTTGGCTTTCCCAGAGTGGGGTGCGTGATTTCTGCTCTCCCATGCCCTGCGTCTCCACACAACAAACAATAGTCTTGGAGATCTTCCCCCACCACACATAGGGGCTAACTCCTTCTGTTATTTTTGTTAAAGTAATTTTTAAAATATTTTACTATGATCATGCATTTTCATAGTAAAACAAAGCGGAAACCCAGAACAGAGAGCTGTGTTCTGGGTCTTGTGGCCGAGTTACCTCTGCAGCTTCAAGGTCACAGACTGAATGGTTGGCAAGGGTGAGGGCAGCAGGGGCAGCGAGGGTGTGGCAGGGGAGGGGAGGTGCCCTGCTCCACCCACCTCCCACTTGGGTCATTGCTCCAGGGCCCTTCTGTCTACCGTCACTTCAAACGTCTCTGAGCTGATCCTAAGTGACAACCCATCAACACACACAGACACAGCCCTAAAATGGCATTGAAGGCAGAGGCACACCGCCTGCAGCCACAGCTCCAGAAGGAAGCATGGCAGGTTGAAGCCGCCCGCCACCTGGTGAGAAAGGCCGTGGGCCTGCCGCCTCCAGGGCTGAGGTTAGAGGCTCCTGTTCATTTCCTGGACTTTCCTGGCCTCCTTGACCCCGTCTGTCTGCTCTTCCAAAACTCTCCCCCCAGGTGCCCCTCCCAGTGCTGCCTGCCCACTCTGGGCGGGCCTCCTGCGCCCTCCTCAGGGTTACCGTGGATTCTCGCCGCACTGACTGCCACCAACAGCCTGCTTGACAAGTGTGACAGAGCCCCCAGCTCATCTGTGCGCAGCCGTCCGGCCCCTCACCCCAGGGGCCGTGGTCTGAAAGGGCTTTTCTTCAGCACCTTTAAAGCATGGGCCCCTTTCTTCTGCTGCCCAGGGTGGCAGGTGGAGACCAGGTGAGGTCTTCAGTATGGGAGCAACCTCAACTGTCCGGTGGGATTCAGGGCAGTATCCGTGGCAGATGCTTCATGCATAGCAGCCACATGCCGGCGCCTTCTTGCAGATCCAGCCTCCACTCAGGCTCCCCCTCCAATTCGTCTAAAACAGCCGTGGGCAAACTACGGCCCGCGGGCCGGATCCGGCCCATTTGAAATAAATAAAACTAAAAAAAAAAAAAAAGTCCGTACCCTTTTATGTAATGATGTTTACTTTGAATTTATATTAGTTCACACAAACACTCCATCCATGCTTTTGTTCCGGCCCTCCGGTCCTGTTTAAGAACCCATTGTGGCCCTCGAGTTAAAAAGTTTGCCCACCCCTGGTCTAAAATCACACTCACCATTGCCCTCTTACCTGCCTTCATTCTCCTCGGTGCACCTCTCACTACCTGATGTCATACCATTTATGTTTGTTTACCTCTTTATTGCCCGTATCCAGCTGGAAAGTAAAGCTACGACAGCAGAACTTTTTCACATCTTATTCCATCCCTCTCACTTTTTCATGGACTCGTTAAAGCCCCATGCCCAGCACGAGTTGGGCCGAGGGATGTGCGGTGCCTGAGCAGGTTGGTGTTCACCCCCTCCCGGCCGCCCCTGGTGTCCTTTATCCGCGGGATCCCTGGGGGCTGAGGCTCTCAGAGAGCCCACTCTGCGTTCCAGGATCAATGTATCTGTTCAGCATGTGCTCAGAGCACTTCACAGGAATTCGTTTTGTTCTTGTCATTGGTGGGGTGCCCCGTCCCGCCTCTTGCTGTTGGTTCCCTGGAGGGCTGGCTCAGCCCCAGACACTGAGCGGGGTGTGTGTGTGGGGGCGGGGGGGGGGGCTTTGGGGAGGAGCCCTGGCTTCCCCCATCCAGGTTCTTACTATAAAATAGTGCTGCTAGGAAAGTTGCAAAATACAGAAAAGCACAAGAAGAATGCCCACAGTTCCACCAGAGCCAGCGATCCCCAATGCACACAGGGGTGCTTTCTTCTCACGATACGGTGCTTCCTGGACCATGCACTGAGCTGGAAGCATCACAGGAGGTTTCTTCCTCTTTGACCAAGTTGAACACACGTGCACATTTCCACAAGTCAACTCATGCTTCTAGTAACTGCTGAGCCACGTTTCCTTCCTGGGCACCGAGTGCTGAAGAGATGCTCAGCCGACCCCTCAAGAAGCTCCTGTTTCAGACAGAGAAATAATGTCAGCAATTTCTGCCGCCACCTGACTCCTCACCTTGGCACTGGATTATTGGAGGGATAGTGCTCCTGCCCCGCCCCTGAGCCCTGTGGGAAGCCGGAAGTGCTGTCCAGCTCTCACTCACACCCAGAACAGGCTGTGCTCCATCACCGGGGGTCCAGGATCTCTCTCAGCAGCAGGTGCACTTTTTGCGCCATCACAGAGGATGGGGGACAGAGTGGGCCCACAGCCCCCGAGGCCCCTGAGAACATCCAGTCCAATGGTGGAGGGCATTTGACTTCTTCCTGTTGGGAATCTATAGGATCTTGAGTTCAGCAGGGCCACCAGGACCCCCCACAATGCCCAGTCGCCCATCTTCCTCTGTCCTAAAGGGTGTTGAGAAGATAGATTGGGGATGTTCAGTGAATGGCAGCGCTGTGAGCAAGCTTGCAGACTGCCCCCGGATTGTGTGTTGTGCGCCAGTGGGTCCCGAGTTCTGTCCTCTCACTGAGCCCCAGCAGTGACCTTTCTCAGGGAGGCAGACAGAGATGAGCCACTCCTCAGGGACCCATGGGGATCTTACATGTGGCTGGGCATCTCGGGGTCTTGCCCTGGCCATGGCCTGATAGAGTGGGAGGCTGCATGGCTGCATTGCGTCCTGTGCTCATGAAACCCGCTAGAGGCAGCACGGGCTCCTATCTTCTGAGCCCCCGGGGACCCAGCCCAGCTTTGGGGATCTGGCACCTCACAGAGGCAGAGCCTTACGGGCAGGTCAGTGCAGACTCCCCATCTCCCCACACAGGACCCTCAGTGGTGGCTTTCCCCCAGTGCATGCAGTCCCCCCTGCACCCTGCGCCTGGCTGACGCCCTGGGGTGTATCCTCTCCCACTCGCAGGGGGGCAGCAGGCTCAGCCCTGAGGTGAGGGTAGCAGCCGATTCTGGATACCCCCTCCCCAAGGATGGCATCACTCTATGGACCCCAAGAAGGATGTCTTTCTGGGGAGTCACTCAGCAGGTGTGGCCCAGGGAGGAGACCGTGATGGGGGAGTGACAAGGAAGGGGCCCTGAGCCCAGGTGTCTGAGCTGGGTGCGCTACCCATGGCCCTGCCAATTGCGGATGGCTTTGACTATTTGGGGTCCTTAACCCAGCAATGGCTGGCAGGGTGCTGGTGCTTGCGGGGCAGTGTCCTGTCCAGCAGCAGGACAAGTGCTCACCATCCTGCTGTGGCCCCTGGGCGGGGGTTCTGCCCCCTCATGCCCAGGGCTCGGCTCCAAGGGACCCAGGGGCCCTGCTACATCCCGGGTGCCTGCCAGCCTCCTGTCCTGTGAGTGAGCTGGAGGAGCCTTGGGCAGCGGCCCCGAAGAAACAGAATAACCCCTTTCTTCTCTCCTTTCTCCACCAGAAACATGGCCGACAGCAAGGCCAAGCCCACCAAGGCTGCCAACAAGACACCCCCCAAATCCCCAGCGGACTCTGCAAAGGACAAAGCAGCTAAGAGGCTGTCACTGGAGTCAGAAGGTGCCAACGAGGGGGCGGCCGCCTCGGCCCAGGAGCTCAGTGCCCTGGAGGAGGCCTTCCGGCGGTTCGCCGTGCATGGGGACACCAGAGCCACCGGGAAGGAGATGCATGGCAAGAACTGGTCAAAACTGTGCAAGGACTGCCAGGTGATCGATGGGAAGAACGTGACTGTCACCGACGTGGACATCGTATTCAGCAAAATCAAGTAAGTGAGCTGGGCTCTCTCACCACAAAGCCAGCTTCCCAAAGGCCTGTGGTCAGCCAGGCGGCAATCCGGGGTCTCCTGGTGGATTTGGTATCTTAACGGGCTGTGAGGAAATGTGATGCTTCAGGATCCTTCCCTTCCCAGAATCAGATGCCCAGGGATTGGAACCAGAGCAGGCTGCCTTGGGGTGAGCTGGGACCGGGGGAGGGGGGCACTGCCCTGCCCTCGGGAGCTTGGAGAGGTCTCAGTGGCAGAGCTCCTGGCCCACTGTGGGCTGAGCCTGAGAGGTGCCGCTCTGAAGCCTGTCCCCCAGGTCTGACCTGCATCTCGCCTGCCCCTGCCCGCGGCCCCTCTGTGGGGCTCCCCTTTCCTTTGGGAATGATGGCACGTGAAGAAGAGTGTGGGTGACAGAGCAGTTAGCACCTGAGTCTTCAGCTGTGGCCCAGTGACTGTGAGCAGTATGCTCGTGTGCTTCCTCGTATGCACATACATCTGTGTGCATGCAGGTGTATGTTCCTGTGCATCTGTGAAGACACATGTGTGTGTGCATGTACATGTGCTCCTGCACACATCCTTCTGCTGGACATTGGGAGTGTATCCAGTAAAGGTTACACACACCTGCTTCCCTTTCCACCGGGCATCTCTGGAGCATGAAAATATTCTCCTGCCCTCCGCACCCATGAGCACACGTGGGGAAATTAACAGCACCCCCAAGGCCAACAAGCGTCCAGCCCTCTCTATCCAGGTCATACTTGTTGCCAGAAAATGGCTTTATTTCAGTCTATTTTTGGCCTGTGTCCATCGAGGCTGGTGTGATCCTTTAGTTATATGTTGCTGTGACCTTGCCATCTTTCATCTCAGATGCCCCCATGCCCTCCCTGCTGATGGCCTGGCTCTTCCCTCCCTCCGTCCTCCTCTGAGCACAGAGGCAGTGAAAAAGAGTTTCTCTTTGCACCCCCACAGCCTATGACTTCATGTCCCCACTTTGCTTGTGGAAATGTTTGGTGTATCTCCATCATGGTGAGGTTTCCCCAACTCCCCAGCCTGACATACCATCCAGACAGCCACGCCAGGTGGACGGGCCAGTCACCATGGAGCCACGGGCCAGCCCTCCTGGGGTTGGCTCATTCCCACCAAGTGGGAGGTTGCACGGGGTGGCCTGGCTGGGGCAGGGTAGAGGTGGCCCCACAAGTGGTCCCTGAGGGCCAGCCATCAGGACCTGGTCACCACCAGCACAGGAGACTGGCATTGGCCAGATAGAGGGACTCGGCCTCTCAGTCTCACCTGAACAGGTGGAGGAACATTGCAGATTTACTACAGTCGGGCCAGAGCCCCAACGACACGATAGCACAGGGTATGGGATCCTGGTGGACGCTCCATCTCCTGTGAGGCTGTGCCTTCTCAAGGCCTAGGGTTAGAGAAGGGTGTGGGGCCAGGAATTGAAGGAAGGGGGTGGTTGCCGGTAAGGAGGTGGGATGCAGGTGAGGAAGAGGAGGAGGGCACAGGTGTGGAGGGGAAGAGGAAGTGGGAACCTGTGAGGTGGAGCAGGAGCTGGGCCAGGTGAGGAGGAGGAGCTGTGGCAGGGCCTGGGATGAGGCCCAGCATGGGCCCTCTGTCCAATTCCTGGGCAGGTCCCCAGGCCTTTAGCATTGGTCTTTGTAAACCCAGTGTGTCCAGGAGAGAAAGAGGGACAGACCCAGGAGCAAAGGAACCCCGAGAGCTGTGTCTGTGGGGGATGTTACGGAAGGGCTGGAGGCAGGTGAGATGAGTGTTGTGTCCAGGGACAGGTCACCCCACCAAGGAGTGCCACAGGTTCCCACACCCTTGGCACTGGCCTAGACATGCAAAGTGTTGGGGCAGGTGGGGACAATTCTTCTTTTCTCGCTCTTAATTCCTTCTGCAGTAAGTTGCCTTTAAGCTATTGCATGCAGGCATGTACACACATGTGCACACAGGAGCTCACATATGTGTACACAGACCTGCCTGTGCACATGAGCTCACAGTGCACGCGCACACACACACACACACACACGCACAATACATGCAGGTGCACACAGGTAGAACTCAGGCTGCCCATATCCTTGCAGGGGGAGAGGTGGCAAGTGTGGTGGTGGCTCGTTCAGAAAACAGCTGCCCTAGACGAGCCCAGAAACCCTTTATGCAGGAGGCATGTGCACCCCATTACCCACATGGGGGGGCACTGGCTTCAAGGAGTGAGTGGGCACCAGGAAGGACTCCATCTGCTCCCCATGCCGATCCTGGGAGGCAGGATGTCAGCTGCTTGGACTCAGGGTTGAGGCGTGGACCTCAGCTCCTGGGCATGGTGGGCCCCCCATTGCAGAGCCCAGGACTATTCGTGGTCCCCTGGTGTCCCTGCCTCAGGTCACTTTGGGGGACATGGAATGGGAGAACGGGTAACTGTGGCCTGGCCCGGTGAGGGGTTGTGGCCACTACACAGTGAAGACCAGTTTGTGGTGGCTACAGGGGCCCCCAGAAGGGATCAGGGAACCCCCTGCCTGGGTGGCTTGCTGGATACCACAGGTTACAGTAGGAGGGACTCACGCCCTTGTCCCTGGGTGGGAGAGGTGGACAGTGCCCTGGGTAGGGCCACAGGATCCTGCAGGACGGGCCGAGACCTCAAAGTTGCTGACTTGGTAGAGAAGAGCAGCTCTTCTGTTTGGGGGTGGTTGCCAGGGCTCTGGGCGGTGACGCCAGCCAGGGTATCTGCAGCCTTTGTTTAGGTCCTGTCGCCATGGCAGTGCCTGTTTGTTTTGATGTTACTATGTGTTAAATTTTAAACAAATTTCTTGCAGCTCTATACCAGGTCTAGATGGA
>NW_005871048.1:49111135-49205550 GCF_000147115.1 Myotis lucifugus | reverse complement strand
AGCCCCTGTGTCTGGCATCTGGGTCTCAGTGTTAGAAGGAAGCAGGTGGGCGGGGCTCCCTGTCACTGAAGACTTGGAAAGCTGCCCCATTCTTGCCACACACGCTACAGTCAAAGCCAGGACACACGGAAATTGTCTGAAGCAGGGGCTCCTGGGCCATGGGTGTGCACCCCAGAGGCTCAGCATAGAAGCACAGGCCTGGGGCCTAGATGCCATCCAGTGGTGTCCAGAGCCCAGAGCAGGCTGAGCCCATAGTAGGAGCCCCAGCAAAGCTCGAGTGTGGGGTGGGTGTCACCGAGAGCTGATATGGCCACACTCTGGGAGGAAGGGCAGCCCCTACCCCTCCCTCCAGGCTGGCGGTGCGGTTGGGGCATTGGGGTTGGTGCACCCAGTCCCCCCTCCCCCCTGTGCTTTCAGCTTCGTGTTGGGGTCTCCCAGTGTCAGGGTGGCTGTGGTGGGAGTGCTTCTCTGTGGGGCCCTCTGGTGACCACTGGCAGCAGTGCAAGGCGTCCACCGGGCCTCTGGGCCCTGCCCCTCCCAGGGTAAGTCCAAGCCACCTCAGGCTTGGACCAGGCAAACACGAAGTTAGGGTTAGGAAGAACCCTGAGGGTGTTTTCTCCTCCTTAGGGGAAGTAACTGAATGTGGTGGGCGGGAGCGGGAGGGGGGCGGCAGGTCACAGCTGTCCCTTCAGGCAGGTCGGGGCCATCTGCAACCAGACCTACGATTTGAGTGGCTATCAGCTGGGTCTGCACTCGGCTCTGCACCTGCTGGGGCCCAGGCAGGCAGGGTGGTCAGTGGAGGGAGTGGCCCTGGGCAGGGGTGAGGGCGAGTGTCTGCCAGGAGAGCCCTCCCCGAGCATAGCAAGCAATCCTCCAGGCAGGGCTTCCCGAGGGGTGCGTCCCCCCCAGACAGCTCCTCCAGGTGCCCCCGCATCTCGCTGGCCCAGGGGATGATGGGACTGCTACCGAGGCTCCCAGCTCTCTGACCTTCATCAGTGCCTTAGATCTCCCCCTCGACACCCCACTTCCTGCCCACAGTGGCATCCTGGCTGCTCTCTGGACAGGGCGCCAGGTCCCAGCTGCTGCTGGTCAGGGGAGCCTGGGAGAACCAGCACTTTCTCCGGCACTCCCACCCCACCACCCCCAATGGCCCAGTAGGCTGGACACTGCCCCTCACAGAGGGGCCTGGGAGAGTGCAGTTTGCTCTGATACTCGGTGCTGGCAAGGAGGGCACAGGGGTCATGGTGGGTGCTCCATCCTGGGCGCATCCTGGGTGTTGGCCCTGGAGACACACAAGCCTGGGTCTGTCCTGGGAGGGCTGAACTGGCCCGAGTGTCCCTGGGTGGCCTTCAGGAGCAGCCCGCCCAGCCCCTCCCAGCTTGCCCTGAGTTGGGCCTGGAGGCCCAGGGGACGCAGGGGCCTCGAGTCTGGCTTTCCAGCAGAACAACAGCCTCTGAGCAGGGCTGTGGGGGTGGAGGGCTGTGGGGACACCTCTGTGTGCACTTGGGAACAGGCTCGCTCTGTGTGGACTGCAGCGTGATGTGATCCCGTCCCCGGGGAAGCGCCTGGCATTGTCACTGTAGAACTCCCTGGGGACTCTCTCAGCAGGAGGGCACCAGGTCCCCTGGGGAGGGCTCCAAGACCCACCCACCGGCCACAGAGGGATCCTGGGGGACACCTGGCCCGGCCAGGTGGAGCGGCCAAGTCAGGGACCTGGGCCAGTGTGTCAGCCCAATCTGAATGCGCCTTTTGACGGGAGTCCCTGTGGGCCACCCCCACCCTGGCCGGAGTGACTCACCCTGGTGGCGCCTGGTGCCGCAGTGCCCAGAGAGGGCTGTGCGCTCTAGCGGCTGGTCACCGGGCCAGCCGTCAAGCCTGGTGTCCACATGCCAGCCTGGGCAGGCCGTGAATAGGAGACAGGAGTGCCTGTGACAGCCCAGGACAAACAGGCCCCCTCGGGCCCCAGAGGTTACCCACCAGCAGGGTCAGGAGTAAGACAAGAGGCTGTGTTTACACCATTCCAGGCACCCCAGGCTGAGGGCAGCTTCCCTGGAATGCCCTCCATGCCCACAGACTTCGTGCATTTATGGATGCTGTCTGAGAGCTTTGAGGGGCAGAACCCACCACCAAACACTGTGGGTCTAAGGAAACCCCAATCCAGCACGTTACCCAGCCCCTGCCCTGTGGTCCTTGTCCATGCAAATGCCCTCGGGTCAGGTGGCTCTGAATGTGCCTGAGGGCCCATCCCTCCTGCCTGAACGGTCTCCCTGAGGATGAGGTTGGGCTGCAACCTCCAATCAGCAGTCTCCTGCCCATGGGCCTGTCAATCAGCATGGCCTGGTCTTCAGACACATGTGTAATGAACGTGGGAGGGAACCCCTGTGCTTGCTGGGGGCATGCTTGTCCATCCGTTGCTGAAGGGCAGGGGCTGTTTCTGGGTCTTGGTGACTATGAGCAGAACTGTGAGTAGGGAGGTAATAATGCATGAGCTTGTCTTCATTGCTCTTGAGTGAGAACTCAGGAGTGGGTCTTGGGGTCATGCCATAGGTGTGACCTTTAAGAAACTGCCAGACAGCCTTCCACAGTGGCTGCTACACTGTGTCCCCACCGGCTGCGTCGGACGGACCCCAGAGCCCCGCATCTCCCCAGCACTGGGGATGTCGCCACAGTCCTCTAGTCACTGGGGCCCCCTGTGGGTGTACGGCATCTCCCCTGGAACTGACGATGCGGTCTCTCCATGTGCTTGTTTGCCACCCACCAATCTTGGTGAAGTGTCTGGTTCAAATATTTTGTCCAATTGTTTACACTGGATTTCTTCTTCCTGTTGCGTTTTCAGAGTTCTTCATATATTTCCAATACAGTCCTTTATCAGACATGTTGTGCGAGTATTTCTCCCAGTCTGTGGCTTGTCTTTGCATTACAGTGTCTTTTGAATAGTTATAAAATTCATCCTTTTTTTTGGATGGACTGTTTTCTGGTCTCATTTCTAAGACATCTCTGTCTAACCAAGGTCATAAGTATTTTCTTAGTTGTTGTTCCAGAAGTTCTATAGTTCTAGGTTTATAATAAGTTTAGACTGACCCACGTTGAGTTAGCCTTGGTATATGGTGAGAGGCACAGATCGAAACTCGTTATTTTACGCGGATGTCCAGTTGGCGAAAGGTGATCCTTGCTCCGTTGAATAGCCTTTGCTCTTTTGTGGAAAACATGTTTGCCATTTTGAACTGGGGAAGATCCAGTCAAAATGGCAAAAATGCTTTTTTAGTTAAAATGATAAAAGGTGAAAAGCCAGTTTAGAGCGTTGGACTGACCTCCCATGGGAAACTCTGTGCTGTCACCGGTGCGTCTGGATGAAGGGTTGCACGCAGCCCCTGCCCAGCCCTGTGGCTCACTGTGCTGCTCATCTGGACTGGCACTGGTCAGGCTGTGTGGCCTCTGGGCAGGGGGCAGCAGGGTGCTGGGTGGTGGGCCTGATGTGCGGGCCCTGGACACACCTTGCCGGGTATCCTGGGAGTGCCCCGCTCTTGTCCCTGGGTGGTAACCATGACCCAAGACTGCCTGCCAGCCAGGACCAAGGCCTCTTCCCTGTGGTTCAGATCTGACGGGCTTCTCACCCTAACTTTTCTTTGAAAGTCCTCCCAAGTGGAGGCCACACA
Source organism: Myotis lucifugus (assembly GCF_000147115.1). NCBI lineage: Eukaryota > Metazoa > Chordata > Mammalia > Chiroptera > Vespertilionidae > Myotis > Myotis lucifugus. The sequence continues at coordinate 49,201,894 of NW_005871048.1, read as the reverse complement.
CATGCCCCATTTAGAACCAGACAACGGCTCTGTTTTAATGTCCAGTTGTTCATAAAGGATGTGCTTCCTTTAAGCTTTTTTCCAAGACAATTTATATTTGCTGCTGTTGCCAATGGCGACTGACTGTTGGGGGTAAACACTGCAGGGGGAAGGGCATGTTCTGTGTTTTAATGTTAGACTCACTTTCTGGTGTGGGTCCCCCGATGTCAGTGGATGCCCAGGCAGGGTTAGGGTTCCCCAAGGTCACTGGGTCCTGGGTCCGGTGCCCAAGTCCCCTCTCCCTGCAGGGGCAAGTCCTGCCGGACCATCACGTTCGAGCAGTTTAAGGAGGCGCTGGAGGAGCTCTCCAAGAAGAGATTCAAGGACAAGAGCAGCGAGGAGGCCGTGCGAGAGGTGCACAGGCTCATCGAGGGCAAGGCCCCCATCATCTCAGGAGTGACGGTGAGCGGGGCCACTGGGTGGGTCCCTTGGGAAATAGGGTCCATGGGGCCGTGGGGACAGATGGCAGTGGCCTAAAGAGGGGGTGAGAGCCTTAATCCCCAGTGTGGGCCGGCCCAGGCCACCTCCCCGGGCTAAGTTGAGAGTGGATTCCAAGAGCATTAGCACCCCTTGTGGTCGGGCCTAGCCCCTTTGGTTCCCTTCTCTGGCTCCCTGACATACCCATTCTTTCTCTTGCGGCGTGACGGCAGTTAACCTCTCTCCCTGCTCTCCTGCAGAAAGCCATCTCCTCGCCCACCGTGTCACGGCTCACGGACACCACCAAGTTCACAGGCTCCCACAAGGAGCGCTTCGACCCATCAGGCAGGGGCAAGGGCAAGGCCGGCCGCGTGGACCTGGTGGACGAGTCGGGCTACGTGCCAGGCTACAAGCACGCGGGCACCTACGACCAGAAGGTGCAGGGGGGCAAGTAGCCAGTCCCCCGGGGACAGGGCCTTCCTCCTTTGCTGGCCCCACATCACCTCACACTTCTTTACATTCCTGGGCTCACTGGGGCAGAACTCAGACGCTGGGGTGGAGGGGCTGTGGGTGACTCCCAGACCTCCTCCTGCCTGGAGCCCCGGCACGCTCCTCTCCTACCCCAGGTGCAGCCCCTGAACTCACTGACCTTCCTCTAATGCACCTGCCTCATCCCACGTTGGGAAGTCAACAGATGGTCATTTCCAAAGTGTTTCCTGGATCCAGACCACACAGGCCACCTGGTTTGCAGGTGAAAGGGGTGTTTTGAAGGAGCAGGTGGGACAGACCCTGCCAGAGGTGATGCTGACCTCCTCTCCAGCAGACCTGCCCAGGAACCATGAGGGCAACATGCACTAATGCACTAACCAGCAGCACCAGGGAGATGACGTGAACCTCGAACAGGACACAGATACGTCTCTGAGGGCTCCGTTCAGATGTGCGACACACAGGTGCATGCTTACACACGCACACACTCACGCACTCATGGACACATGCTGACACATGCTCATGCCCCCCCACATCCACTCACACACACATGCTTACACACACACGCCCACCAACCAGGTCTGTGCCGAGGACGGTCATGTGGGCGAAGGCTGGTGTGCGAAGGAAGGTGAGCCCGTGAAAGAATGCTCCACAGGAGACCAAAGGAAAGTGATCTGAAGTGTGAAGTTAGAAGTTTTTAAAATGGACACTAAGGACAGGTCATTTCATTTTGCTTTTTAAAGAAAAGAAGAAATCAGAAGAAACAGTGACTGTGTGGATCAGGGAAGAATCAGAATATCCTGTGTCTGTGACTCTCTCTCCCTGTTGGCCCTGTTGGCCCTGAGGCTCCCCCACAGACAGGTGTGTGATGGGGCATCTTCTGCCCGTCCCTGTTCTGAAATCAGGGCCTCGAGGCAGCAGTCGCTGTGGCTACTCCCTTTGCTCACAGTGCAGCACGAATCTCTGCGGCTCCAGCCTCTGCAGTTAATTCTTGCCTCTCTGAACTCTCCCGACCTGGGAGTGCAGGAAACTACACAACATGACCAGGCCAGGGAGGGCCTCCCCTAAAGGCCCACACATATGCTGGGGTTGGCGGGCGCTTTCACAGTGGCCACAAGGCAACACTCCATTTGCATACATGCAGCCACAGCCTGGTGCGCCACCTTCTGGCTATGTGGTCCTGGAGCCGGTCCTGGGACAAGCCCACGGCAGTCTCAAGATGCTTCCACAGCCAGTGTCTGCTCTGCACTTCTTCCTGGTCACGGCCTGGCCCAGCACGGGCGGCTGAAGCAGGGACCAGCACCGCCACGGCACACGGGCTGGTCACCGCTGGGGCTGGGGAAGGCTCAGGGCCAGCAACTCCAGCTGTGTCTCCACCAGACCCCTCGCACACCGGCCTCCCCTCACCATCCCTGTCTGCCTCTGTGGACAGCTTCATTCGGAGGTCCTGGGAGCTCACAGCGTGTGGCATTGGAACCCAGGGGATGGAGCACAGGCTCCGAGGGCCTCTTCTAGGGCTAATCTCACCATTGTCTCGAAAGTTTCTAACTTGGGGATCCTAAGCTGCCAGCAAGGCTACTCTGCAGTGAGGAGACTGAGGACCAGGGGCTGGGCAAAGGCAGGCAGGGTGCCAGTCCCCACCCTGTGCCTCCCTCCTCCCCAGGCTGGACCTTTAGGCGAAACGCAAAGGCAAGAGTAACCTGAAGACAACTGAACGTACAGTGTTTCTTGACAATAAGCTGATCACAAACCACAGCCCTGTTCCAGCGCTGGCGAGGTTTCTTTCCGTGGCCACATTTCCCCCCATGCCTGGCGGCACTGCCATGGGGGCATGCTGTGGGCTCCTGGTCAGGCTGCTTTTCTCCTGCCCCTGGGCAGCCCCATTCCCCTCGTCACAGACACTGGAATCGGCAGGACCTCGGCCACATGCACGCTGGCAAAGGCTGCCCACGCCACGGCCCACAGAGGCAGATGTCACCTGGGCCTGCCATGGGTGCAGGCCCTTCTCAGCCCTTCCTTGCCTGCTGGACCCCGGAGAGAGGTGCCAGCACCAGGACAGGTCTCCTGTCCCAGAGCATTGTCTTCAGGCAAGAACAGCTCCACACGAAGGTTCCAGCCTCCGACGAGGGCCAGCTGCCGGAGCACCCTGGGAAATGGGGTCTGAGCAAAAGAAACAACGTGCGTCTGTCCTCCGACCCCGTGGCAGCCCGTGCTTTCTCCCACGGTGCCGCCTCAGAACTGGACCCCCACGGCCCCGTGCGGCAGCCCTGGCCGCGGAGCACCCACCCCATCCCCTCAGGCTGGTGGAGGGGAGCTACTTGACAGGAAACCCTTGGCCCACTTCTGAGGAAAATGTCAGAATGCTCTGCTCACCCTGATAGCAGCAGCTTCTTTTTGGGTTTTCTGAATGAAATCAAGTGCACACAGCTGCTCCCGTCGGTGACCCTCCCCATCCCCGCCCACCCAAGCTCAGGGGAGAGCCCCACACCCTGGGCCCGACTCCCCACACGCCCGGCCGGGGGTCTGTCCACAGCTCCGCGGTCCCGCCGGCCACACAGGCGCTGCGGTTGCCCTGCGTCCCCTGCCCGTCCCCAGGCTGCGCCAGGCTCACACACAAGCCAGGACTCATTGTTCTCCAGTCAAAGTAGAGCTTTGAAAACCCACCCACCCCTCTCTGTCAGAGAAGGAGGAAGAAGGGCTAAGTCATGCGGACTCAGTATTCACCGTTCTGCCCCTTTAATCGCCTGGTGAGTGCATCATTGCGTCTGTGTGTAGCTTCTCAACTCCAACTTCACTGCACAAAACCGACACACATGCATGTCCCTCCACCGGGTTCTGAGTATTGTGAATACGTAGGCAGTGTGTGCCCGTGCTGCACGTTCTTATGCAATGCCAGTCAGCTTCTAACCATGGTCACTTAGAAATTAAATATCTATCTGTGAACAAAAGAAACTGCACAGCAGGCACCCAGGAGACAGGCCGTGTTCCGAGGGGAGGACACCGGGAGACGGGATGCCTTCCGAGGGGAGGACACCCGGGAGACGGGATGCGTTCCGAGGGGAGGACACCCCAGGAGACAGGCCGCATTCCGAGGGGAGGACACCGGGAGACGGGATGCCTTCCGAGGGGAGGACACCCGGGAGACGGGATGCGTTCTGAGGGGAGGACGCCCCAGGAGACAGGCCGCATTTCGAGGGGAGGACACCGGGAGACGGGATGCCTTCCGAGGGGAGGACACCCGGGAGACGGGATGCCTTCCGAGGGGAGGACACCCGGGAGACCGGATGCCTTCCGAGGGGAGGACACCCGGGAGACGGGATGCGTTCCGAGGGGAGGACACCCCAGGAGACAGGCCGCATTCCGAGGGGAGGACACCCGGGAGACGGGATGCGTTCCGAGGGGAGGACACCCGGGAGACGGGATGCGTTCCGAGGGGAGGACACCCCAGGAGACAGGCCGAGTTCCGAGGGGAGGACACCCCGGGAGACAGGCCGCGTTCCGAGGGGAGGACACCGGGAGACCGGATGCCTTCCGAGGGGGGACACCCCAGGAGACAGGCCGCGTTCCGAGGGGAGGACACCCGGGAGACGGGATGCGTTCCGAGGGGAGGACACCCGGGAGACGGGATGCGTTCCGAGGGGAGGACACCCCGGGAGACGGGATGCCTTCCGAGGGGAGGACACCCCAGGAGACAGGCCGCATTCCGAGGGGAGGACACCGGGAGACGGGATGCGTTCCGAGGGGAGGACACCCCGGGAGACAGGCCGAGTTCCGAGGGGAGGACACCCCAGGAGACGGGATGCCTTCCGAGGGGGGACACCCCAGGAGACAGGCCGCATTCCGAGGGGAGGACACCCGGGAGACAGGCCGAGTTCCGAGGGGAGGACACCCCGGGAGACAGGCCGCGTTCCGAGGGGAGGACACCCCAGGAGACGGGATGCGTTCCGAGGGGAGGACACCCCAGGAGACAGGCCGAGTTCCAAGGGGAGGACACCCCAGGAGACAGGCCGCGTTCCGAGGGGAGGACACCCCGGGAGACAGGCCGAGTTCCGAGGGGAGGACACCCCGGGAGACGGGATGCGTTCCGAGGGGAGGACACCGGGAGACGGGATGCCTTCCGAGGGGGGACACCCCAGGAGACAGGCCGCATTCCGAGGGGAGGACACCCGGGAGACAGGCCGAGTTCCGAGGGGAGGACACCCCAGGAGACAGGCCGAGTTCCGAGGGGAGGACACCCCAGGAGACAGGCCGCGTTCCGAGGGGAGGACACCCCGGGAGACAGGCCGAGTTCCGAGGGGAGGACACCCCGGGAGACGGGGATGCGTTCCGAGGGGAGGACACCCGGGAGACGGGATGCGTTCCGAGGGGAGGACACCCGGGAGACGGGATGCGTTCCGAGGGGAGGACACCCCAGGAGACAGGCCGAGTTCCGAGGGGGGACACCCCGGGAGACGGGATGCGTTCCGAGGGGAGGCCAGTGCGACGGTGTCTGAACATCAGCAGAGAACAGAAGGAGTGCGTTTGAGAACACTGATTATACCGGAATACTTATTTATTTCTATTTAACACAACTGGGCAGTAGTCAGGAATAGAGTTAGCTTTACCAAAACTGAAGTTCAAATTACATAATTTTAAAATATTATAGTAAGATTTATATTTATACTGGAGTATTTTTACACCTTTAATATTCTCGGGCTTGAGTTTTGAGACAGATGAAAATTATAGCAGATGCTGACCCGTCGGGGAAAGGTCCGCGGAGGCCTTCCACTGGCATGGCTCGCTGCCTGTCTGTGCTCCTCGCCGCTGTGTCCCAGTGGCTGAGAGCTCCGGGCAGGCCAGTGGCTGTCTGACCGTCTGAGTGGACAGAGACTATGGCAGCAGGGAGAGGCTCACCACCCCCTGGGCCAGTACAATCGCCTATTTCTGTGAATAGTTTTAACGGCACAGGCCACGCCCGTGTGCTTATATACTGTCTGTGGCTGCTTTTGCAGCGACATTGGCACTTGGGGAGTTGACACGGATGCCATGACCCATGAAACCTAAAATATTCACCATCTGGCCCTTGACAGGCGAGCCCTTGAGGACCCACTTGTGCTCATTCCCTCCTGGGTATTTATACACAAGCTGGCTACTCCCTGTCCGGCAGCACACACCCTATGGGGGCACCGTTGTCACCTGTCCAATACAGTACAGGGTGACAGTTTAGCTGTACTGTGAAATGATTACCCTGAGTAGTTTCCTTCCACTGATTTACCACTGACACTCTATGAAATCTGGTGGTCCAGGGGCCTGGCCTTTGTCTGTGGGCACGTGGAGAGCATGGCCGGGTGGTGGCGTGCCAGGCAGTGGTCACTGTGCTTGGAGATGCTGTAGTTAACTCTCTCTCTTCCTTTAGACTTTTGAAAAACCAAACCAAGCCAAACAAAGGAAACCTGCACAACTTAAAATAAACTTGAAAGTGATCATATACTACTAGTTTGTACTAAGTTTTTTCAGGAAAGGGAAATAAAATTTATATATACATGCAATATATTTTTACACCATCTTATTGTTAGGGAGTACTGAGTGTATCACTTTATCAGAGTGATGGGTACAGTAACGTCAATGTCATGGGTGTTCTGCCTCAGAAAGTCTAAATGGCATTCAGCAGGAACATCCGTGGGGTTGGGAGGGCCCTGCTCCCCCTCCCTCGGAGTGCGAGGCTCGGGGTCACCTATGGGGGTGCTGTCAAGGCCTGGCCTGCAAACCTTTAGTGAAACAGCTAATGTCTGTCTGCACAATGCTCCTCATGTGTTCGCTGTTGTTAACATTGTTGTCAAAAGTGATAAATAAAGTGTTAAATGGTGGATCTCTTATCCTCAACGTGTATGGTCTGGACCGGCAATAACATGGGCACCAACATCTAACATGGGAAGGCCCTGGGAGGGGTCCTGGGAGGGGGTGCAGAGCCATGACTTCCAGGGCAGAGAGCCTCCTGTCCCTCACCCAAGAGAGAGCCTTTCACTCCTCACTTAGGTGACCACTGACTCAACCCTGTGCTATGTCAGAGATTTTTACATTAGCAAATTTTGTAATTAACCACATTAACAATAAATAAGCTTAAAAATGATCTGATGACAAGAAATTCCACCCACATACTTTTGGTATAACACATTTTCCGGCTAAGTATAAAAACTGGTGCTTCTGGACACAACCGTGACCAGACAGGTGAATGGAAGGACACCTGAAGCCCAGAGACCCCTCTATGGGGGAGACTCGATGCCCCCGACTTCCCCAGAATCCTGACCCACACAGCTACACACAGCATCTTCTCCGAGGCCCGTTCTTCTTCCTCAATCAATTAAACATTGTTCTAAAAAATTTGTTTTATCAAAGAAAGCGAATATTACATAAGATATAAAGTTTTCAAACTAAAAAATCTAATTTTATGCCTTGTTATGACATAATTTTCAGAAATACACTGTAAGCAAGAGAGCCAGAGCATGGGTAGATATTTGTACTGTAGGATGTTAATATCACAAAACGTTTTTATTTTTTATGTTTCCCACACTATAAATATTACTTTTATTAAGTCCTGGAACTTACTTTTTTCTGCTCACCAACCATGGTACATAGCTTGTATTATAAAAGAATTCAATGATAAAATCAGTTATAATTTATGAAGAGCCACTTTTTAGAACAATGTATTCATTTATTAAATAAGAACTGCTTATTATACAATAAATTATTTTCTTTAATCATCATACATAGTTCTCTTTTACATTAGGCAGAAAAACACAAGATTTTTTTAAATCTTAAGACATTTGATGAAAAATTAACAAACTGTTTGTCTTAAAATATGTCAGTGTTTTGTCTCAAAACATGTGAAGGGCCTAGATTAATCCTGTCTTTTTAGAATGTTTTAGCAAACTGAACTGTGGGCCCTGATTACATTTCAGAAATCACAAGATAACTGCAAACAGAAGAAACAACTCTCATCAACAAGTACACCAGGTAAAGAAAACACGTGCACGCCACACTAGGAAGGTCAGGTTTAGGAGCAGCCACTGAGGCGGGTGCTGCTGACTGGGAACAGGGCCATGGTCTTCTTGAGCTCCTTGTAGCTCCAGTGTAGCTGCTCCACCTCGGCCCTGTGCTGAGCCCGCACCTGGCCCAGCTCCTGCAGGAGGTGCTCATTGGTGCTGACCAGGGAACTGGAGAGAACACAGGGCAGCCATGTCCCGGCTCTGCTGCTGTCCTCTCCAGCAGCATCCTCTCTCACCTGGCCAAGCCTGCCTGTTGACCACACATGCCCCAGCCATGCCCAGGCCCACGAACTTGTCCCCTCCTGATCTCTCCTGGCGACTGATCTGCCCCTTGCCCCCAGACCGGGGGGGGCGGCGGTGAGGGGGACGGGGGCGGGCAAGTCTGACTCAACCCCTCAGCCATCACCTGCCCTGCAAGCACTGGCGGCATCCATGAAACGGACCCAACTCAGCATGAATAGATGGATCCCTCAATGCTCTGGCCGTGCATGGTTTACTGAAAAGACTTGTCATAGTCTATGGCCAGCAAAACAATGTTCTAATTCTAGAAAAGACTCCACACTGAAGTATTTCTAATTCCCAGTCAAATATAAAGGACCCTTTGAAAAATCCTGACATTGTAGCAGTGTAATAGTGCAATTGAAAAGTCCTCATTTTTAAATATTGTTAACCATTTTTAATTATAGAGGGGACTTCAGAAAGAAAGTGGTGTTGTATTTTGCCAAAGTGCACTACTCACTTGGTCAGCAATGACTCAAGCACATTTGTGGCATCACAAGAAATGGGCGAAAGCAGGGCCATTTTCTCCACACAGGTCTCCCCACTGACAACCCCCCATGCAGGTGGCAGCCCTGTTTGCTTGGACCACAGAAACAGCCACTGACCAGGCGGAGGCTCAGAGTGGACACCTCCTGGTGAACCCCACTCCACTGCACTTAGAGGCTCTGCACCCTGCCTTGTCCACATTAATCCCACGGTGCCAATACCTTGTGACCTGCCACAGATGGGCCGTAGGGCTCCAGGGAGTGACCTTGCCTTGCCTACCACTTCCCTGTACTGTGACTGTGTCTCATTTCCTTCCTTCTGCTGCTCTATCTAGTCTCAGTTTAGTCCCACCTCTCAGGGAACACAGACCCGCATCATCACTCACATGCCCCTCACCTCTCAGAATACTGCAGCAGAAAGAAAAGCTCATGGAAGTGCCAAGTCAGCACAGCAACACATGCGGGCCCAGAACACTGGCCACCAGCAGCTGTTGCTCCTGCACCCTCCACTGCTTAGCTCCACAGCCCCCACCCCCACCCCACCCCGGAACCTGTGGCTCTCCTGCAACATCTGCGTGAGCTCCTGGACCCTCCCTTGCCTCGGCTCCATGCCTCACTCCCCTCCCCGCCCGCACCTGTGGCTTTCCTGCAGCATCTGCGTGAGCTCCTGGACCTTGTCATAATGTTCAAGGTGCTGCTTCAACTCCACAATTTCACCCGAGAGCCTCTTCACATTTGTTTGAAGCCCTGATAAAGAAAATAGGTAGTACTATTTAGTGAAATTCATTTAGACATCTGGAACATTAAAACAATTCGAGTTTAAACTGGACCTGGGACACAAGAAAAAGAATATAGCTTAGAAAAGATCAATTTTTGTAAGGAACTCAAAGGCAGGGGTGAACACATCCAGCCATGTCTACCCCAGGACCCAGTTCTGGCTCCCTCCTGGGGGCTGAAGCTGCGGGGATCTGCCCTGCAGATATCCCTGAGGAACCCACCCCTGTGTGGAGGGCCGAGTGATGACAGAGGTGGGCCTCAGGGCCTCTTTTCCACAGAGCATCAAGCTCTGGCAAGGGGAGGACCTGAGGCTTTCAGGAGAAGCAACTGCCAGCCATTGGAAGCCCAGTGTGGCCACAGGTCTCTGGTCCCATGTCCAGCCATGACAGAGCATGTGCCTGTATTCCATCTATAGGGTGTTGCCTCTCTTTGGGTTTCCTTCTCAAGGCAGGAGGGTGTGGGGGAGAAATTTACTATTTATTGGCTCCTAAATCCAAACCGAGGATAACCAGGATACAATAATTCCACATGTAGACATGCCACTGCCAAACCACACGACTGACACTGAGGAAGCCAGTGCGGGAAGGTAATGGGCAAAGGGATGCCAACACTGACAGCGGGTCCTTCTCACAAAGATCACCCCAGCAATGGAGGGCGTCCTCCTGCACTTGGACAAGAAAACGTTACTCAGAATCTGTGTCCACCCAAACCTCCCTGGAGGGCATGCTGAGCCTCTGGGAAGAGGGCAGTGGTGGCATGGGCCAGAGCTCAGTACCCCACACTAGTTGACACCAAGAGTAACTAGATGACAAGACCAGAACCCCACAGACAGCACTATAGCACCTGGTGACCAGGTAGCCTCAAGACCCCTAATGAGGCAGCCACGGCCCTGCATGGTATCCACGTCTGTGGTATCCACTCAGCAGTGGGGCAGCTGACCTGAGGACGGAGCACCTCCAAGTGTCCCGTTTTCCTGGGAAATCCTCGTAGGCTAACTACGGAACAGGGCTGGCATGAGGGGTTCAGCCTCCTCTAATGAGATGAACCCGGGGTGGAGTGGGAGGTGTCCTCTGTGGTCTGAAGGGGCTGGAGCAACCTATGACCCCTTGGGCTGACCTGCCTAGTCCCTCCTAGAACAGGGCCATTCTGCAGAGAAACAGACGATGAGGGGTCCAGGGCAAAGGAGGCCACCATATTTATCTGTGAAGTTAGAGAAGCTGTCTGCCCTGCTCCTTCTAGAAATTCAGAACAGACTTCACTTCACCATGAACAATAGAGACGTACTGAGGTCAAACCCCACAAAAGTTATGGTATGAGCACAACAAAAGCCACACCCAGAACAGATCAAAACCACAACGGTTTCAGAATGAACTAAAGTCAGAATCAGACAACGTTAGAAAGGGGGTGGCTGAGCTCAGGCAAGAAGGCAAAATGAAGGCTGAACTAGAAGGAACCCAAGAGCAGTGAATATGCCAATGACATCTCAAAGAAACAGAAGGTACAAAGGGGGAAGTTTTAAAATAAAAATTCAGCCCTAGTCAGTGTGGCTCAGTTAGTTGGGCATCGTCCAGTGCACCAGGAGGCTGCTGGTTAGATTCCTGGTCAAGGGCACATGCCAGGATTGTGGGCTCTATACCTGGTGGGGGGCGTGCAAGAGGCAGCTGATCCATATTGTGCTCTTGCATTGATGTTTCTCTCCCTCTCCTTCTCTCTCTCAAAATCAATAAACTATTCTTTAAAAAGAATTAAAAAAAGAGAAGACTGTGAACAACTCTTGCCACTCAATAAACTAGCCCAGTAAACACAATGGGCAAGGACAGACCAGGGCAACTCTCTGTGGCTGCATTCATGTGACAAAGGCCACAGAAGGACTTGGGACAGAGGCCACATGTAAGGCCTTGAAATAGCTACTATCTGGATCTTTCAATAAAAGCTTTTGGATCCCTGAGAGGTGAGAATGGGAAAAGATGCTCAACCTGTCCTTCTTCAGTGAAATTAAAACTTTCAAGAGACCCCATTTCACCCAGAGAAAGTTACCATGGAAAACAGATACCACCAACACCTCCTCATTCTAAAGCCCAGTATCTGAACCTGAAATACTGAGAGTGGGCTTTTGTAAAATGGCAAAACAGAATCAAAGAAGTGGAGAGAGGAAAATGAAAATGATCTGGGTCTGGAAAGTACAGTGATCAAGGAGAAAGGCCACTGCGCCTGCTGGGGACAGACAAGGCTGAGCAGAAGGCTAGTACCCTGCACACGCCAGGGGCAGACAGGCTGGCACCACGGCCCATGGCGCCACAGCCATGGGATGATCCCTGAGCTCCTAAGGAGTCAAAGGACTGGAGCAGTGAGGACCTGTCGGAGCCCACAGGGGAGGCGCCTCTCCCTCAGGCACAGCTCTCCTTCCAAATACACCTGAGCGTGCCATGGGCAAGCATGCGCACCATCCATGAGCCAAGGCAACTCAGACTAACCAAGGGTGTGGGCTCCAATACCCATTTTACATTATTTGCTGGCTCTTAATTTTGGTAATAATTTAAAATAAGCCTCATGAGTGTTTGAACACGTACATTTCACCAAGTAGTGGTCCCAAACAGATCATAAACTCACCAGTGATCTGCAAGTTTAACGCAGCTGAAGCATCTGCATTTTTTACTTCTCTTTTCATGCTGCACAAGAGAGACTTTAAGCTACTATTCTCCTCCAAAGATCTGTCTAAATGTTGCCTCAAGTCATCCTAAGGTCACAGAACAATACATTTTAAAATGACAAATCAATTTCAACAAGATGCACATAGAAAATTAAATAAAATCCTTTGAAATAACCAGATAGTAGTTTCCTTTTATGTATCAGAATTCTGAATCAGTGTGAAAAGCTGTACAGTCATTTGTCACATAACAACAGAGATATGTTCTGAGAAATGCGTTATTTCATCATTTTGTGTACACAAACCTAGATGGTACAGCCCACTGTACACTGGCTACAAGCCTGTAGAGCATGTTACTGTACTGGATAATCCAGGCAACTGTAACATATGGTAAGTATTTGTGGGTCTAAACATACCTAAACACAAAAAAGGTCCAGTAAAATATGGTATAAAGAGAAAACATGGCCCCTAGCTGGTTTGGCTCGGTGCACCAAAGGGTCCCAGGTTCGATTCAGGTCAAGGGTACATGCCCAGGGTTGTGGGTTCGATCCCCAGTGGGGGGCAGGCAGGAGGCAGCCAATCAATGAGTCTCTCTTATCATTGATGTGTCTATCTCTCTCTCCCTCTCCCTGCCTCTCTGAAATCAATAAAAATATTTTTTTAAAAAAGAGAAAACATGGTATGCATGTGTAGGGCACTTACCATGAACTGAGCCTGCAGGACTGGAAGTTGCTGTGGTGAGTCAGTGAGTGAGTGGTTAGTGATGGCCTAAGACATTATTGTACACAACTGTAGACTTTATAAACACAGTACATTAGGCTACACTAATTTACAAAAAATAGTTTTCCTTCAATAGTATATTAACCTTAACTTACTATAACTTTTTTACTTTATAAACTTAAATTTTTTAAAACTTTTTTACTCATAATAACACTTAGCTTAAAACACAAACACACTATACAGCTGTATAAAAATGTTTTTTCTTTATATCCTTATTCTATAGACCTTTTTGCAAAAAATGTTTTGTTTTTTTATTTATTAATCTTTTTTGTTAAAAACTGCGACACAAACTCACACATTAGGCCCACACAGGGTCAGGATCACCAGTATCACTGTTGTCCACCTCCACATCTTGTCCCACAAGGTCTGCAGGGACAATAACAGGCATGGAGCTGTCTTGTCCTACGATAACAATGCCTTCTTCTGGAACACCTCCTGAAGGACCTGCCTCAGGCTCTACTTGAGGACATCACTCTTTGTAGAAGTATGACCATGGTGGTTTGCTCAGCCTGCTTCCTTTTTCCATCATAATTTGCTTGTAAACAGAAAATGCACCACGAGCATTCTATTAATGAAAAAGTTTTGGTGTTGAGGCCCATGTTTTCTAACCTTTTAAGGAGCTTGTTGAGGTCTGCAAAAGCTTCTGCTTAACCCTGCACTGTGAATTTTCTTGGGGGTTCTTCTTCATCTTCTGCAGCTTCCTTTTCTCTTGCTTCTTCTTCAGCTATGCATTCCTGTTCCTGTTCCAACAACTCCTCAGTAGTTGGTCCCACAGCACCACCTTTAGGAGCTCCCCAATGTCATCCGCAGGCACACCCTGGTTAAAGCCGTTGCCCATATCACCACAGCCCTGGTGATTTTTACAACTTTTGTGCTATGACGTCAGGGCAGAAACGACATCACTAGGTGATAGGAACTTTTCAGCTTCATTATAATCTTATGGAATCACTGTCATATGTGCAGTCTGGCATTGATTGAATTATAATCTTATGGAATCACTGTCATATGTGCAGTCTGGCATTGATTGAAATGTCGTTATCTTCCCTGTCAGCAGAGAGGACAGGAAAAGGGGTAGTCCAGCTTACAAGGGAGCACCCACCTTCCCATGTTCACAAGGGAGCACCCACCTTCCCATGTTCCCTGGGGAGGGGTATGCTTCAATAGGACCCACAGCACTGGTGCTGAGGGGAACAGATGTAGTGGCTGGCTACTCAAGCCCTACCTCCTCCAGGAAAACCCCATGGTCGCCACAGCAAAAGTACAGACAGAACCCAGGCCTTTATGGTCCACCTGGGCAGGTAGCCTCCCTCCAACTTTTTAATATTCCATATAGAAGTGAGATCATGGAGTTTGCTTGGCCTGACTTACTTCACTTAACCTGAGGTCCATCCATGTTGTTACAAATGGCAGGATTTCCTTTTTTAAAAAAGGCTGAATACATGTTGTATATACATACGTTCTTTATCTACCTATTTTTTTGAGGTTATTTTTCTTAATCATGAATTAACGTTGAACTTTGTCAAATGCTTTTTCTACACCCATTGAGATGATTGTGTGGTTTTTATCCTTCAGTCTGTTAATGTGGTATGTTAATTTGCATATGTTGAACCAGCCTTGCATTCCAGGGGAAAATCCCATTTGATCATGGTGAATAATCTTCTTGACGTAATGCTGAATTCAGTTCTCTAGTATTTTACTGAGGGTTTTACACCTGTGTTCATCAAACATATTGGCCTGTCATTTTCTTTCTTGTGGTGTCTGTCTGGCTTTGAAACCACGTGATGCTGCTTCATAAAATGAGTTTGAGAGTATTAGCTCTACTTCTATTTTTTGGAAGAGTTTAAGAAGATTCAGTATTAATTCTCCTTTCAATGTTTGGTAGAACTCAGCCGTGAGGCCATCTGGTCCAGGGCTTTTCTTCTTTGGGAGCTTTTTGATTACTGCTCAGTCTCCTTATTTGTTATTGGTCTGTTCAGGTTTTATTTCTTCTTGATATAATCGTGGTAGGTTGCATGTTTCTAGGAATTTATCCATTTCTTCTAGGTTACCTAATGTGTTTGCATATAATCATTCATAATAGTCCTTTCTGATTTTTACTTATTTCTGAGGCATATATTGTAATGTCTCCTCTTTCATTTCTGATTTTGATTTTTCTCTCTTACTTTTCTTAGTCTAGCTAAGGGTTTGTTGATTTTGTACATATATTTTTTCAAAAACCCAACTCAGTTTTGTTGATTTTTTCTATTGCTTTTCTATTTTCTATTTCTGCTCTGATCTTTATTTTCTTCCTTCTGTCAACTTTGGGTTTACTTTGTTTTTCTTTTTCTAGTTCTATAAGGTTTAAATTTAGGTTGTAAATTTGAGATCTTTCTTCTTTTTTAATGTAGACATTTAAGTGTGATGGTCTTATGGTGAGGTTACAAAGGACAAGGGCATCCCTAACCGCCAGGAGTCTTAGGCTCAGCTAGTAGGCCCAGCTGTGCTGGCTCTGTTGCCCTTTGGTGCCACCTGGTGGTGGAAATTCCCTCAAGTCCAACAGGACACCTGGGGTCCTATGACTATAGCTGTGCTGGCTCTGTTGCCCTTTGGTGCCACCTGGTGGTGGAAATTCCCTCGACTCTGAGTGATGGGTCCCCAATGTGCTCTTGTACCCAGGCATCAGATGGAAGCAAACCAAAGTCCTCTCAGGGGAGGGTTCCTCAGAGGTCTGGGGAACCTGGGCCAGGGAACATGGGGCCACAAAACCCCCACTTTAAGCCCAGCTTCATCTTCTCTTGTCTCTCCCACTCACCCTCTCTCAGAAGAGAAGGCAACCAGTCAAAAGAGGTAGAGCTGGGAGAAGTGGCGATGCTTCCATCTGCAAATTGCTGTTGCTGTGGGGTCTGGGAGTGATACAAAGTCAGGCCAGAGTCCCCCCAGGTGGGGAAAGCCTGTGGGGAGGGTTTGTGATCCTGGAAGGGAAGAGGAGCCCCAGTGCTGTAGCCCGGCAGCAGCTAAGGGGAAGTGCAGAATGGAGAATCTCCCCTCATTCTGTGAAGTCAAAACAATGTTTTTACCCCATCTGTGAAAAGGAAACGCAAGGGGTGTGGCTCACCATCTCTTTCCGAGTATTATTGAGCTCCGACACAACTTCACTCATCTTCTCACTATATTGTTGCTGTTGTTCAACAAGGTGATTTTGTAAAGATTTATTTTCAAGAGTCAGGTAGTTAATTTCTTCACTCGTAGTTGTCGAACTGTCCTGAGTTGCTGTAAAATCTTGAACAGATGACAAAACATGTCTTGCCTGAGCTAGAAGTAAAAATCAAGTATTATTATTGCATTTATGCCAAAAGAATGTGTAAACAAAATATGGTAAATACATTTTGAATAACACACACTACATGCCTTAAAACACAGATAGGCATGGGGACTGGCAAAGGGACGAAGGTACCACTGACATTACCTTCACTCAGGCTGTTTTACATCCAGTCAAGCATGAGAGGCAGAAAAGAGCAGAAAAAAGTTTTGTTCTTGAGAAAAGGTACCCCTCAGGAGAAGGCTACCACTAGGATGGTTGGGCTGAATGCCCTAGCAGCCCACCACACTCTCTTCAACAGCCCTGCTGCTACCCTGAGAGGGTATAGATTTATGGGATCAGCATTCTTGGGGCATCCTGATTCTGAAATGCTCACGAGTCTCTGGTGTGGCTAGGATGGCAGCTTCAAGCAGGGCCCAGGGTCTCCCTGAAAGGAGAGAGCTGGCAGTTCCCCACTCCCATTGGGACACTGAACATTGCACCGCAGACTGAGGAGGAAAGAGGTGTCTCACTGGGGATGCAGCACCCTGTTTCACATTCCGACTCTGGGTGATGGGTCCCCAATGTGCTCTTGCACCCAGGCATCAGATGGAAGCAAACCAAAGTCCTCTCAGGGGAGGGGCCATCCTCCTGGACCTCAGTCATTTCCATAAAAATTTATTTCCATCAAAATCTTGGCAAATACCAGTTCGAAGAAGACAGTAGCAGCTTTTTAACCTCTCCAAATCCCCACGTGAAAACAAAGCCATGAGAACCAAATACCTGCGAATGGCACTTCCAACAAAACCAGGCAATGAGGCATCTGCCCAAACACCAGAGCCAGTGGCTGGGAAAATCAAAAGCTACACATTAGGGGAGCCCCCAGTTACTGAGAGGACACTGTCAGGGTGCTCCCTGCAGTGCAGCAGCCACAGTGACAGTTGATGAGGAGGGTGCATCATGTGAGGAACCCAGAACCCCATGGGAGAGCAAGTACCCACTAACACAATGCTACCCAAAGGGTGGGCCTGCATGTGGCTCTGAACCTATGAGCTGATTGTCCCTTCTCAACTCACCCAGGAACACCTCATTGCTATGCAGGGACTTGCAGCCACTCCAGTACCTGTCCACCAGGTCAAGGAGTGATTCTAGGAGCGCCACCCCCAGGATGGCCTTCCCAGGTGGCACAGCTGAGAGCAGTTTGGGAGACACCTGCAATGGAAACAAAACCATGACACAGGATTTCAGTTCCTGAAACACAAGGCTCCTAACACCATATGCCAAGGGAGCACTGCTCGGCCCAAGTTCACACCAGGGGCGGGACAGCCCATCTCTATATATAAAAGCCCAAGTGACTGTTAAGACTGAACGACCGGAATGACCAGAACGACCAGAACAACCGGAATGACAAGTCGCTATGACATGCACTGACCACCAGGGGGCAGATGCTCAACGCAGGAGCTGCCCCCTGGTGGTCAGTGAGCTCCCACAGCCAACCTCCCGTGGCCAGCCAACTCCCACGGCCCTTCCCCCTGGCCGGCCGGCCCTCCTGATAGGCCCCAATTGGGGGGCCGGTCAGCCAACCTCCCAAGGTCCCTCCCCCTAGCTGGCTGACCCCCCAATAGGCCTCGATTGCCGGCCAGGCCAAGGGACCCCACCTGTGCATGAATTCATGCACCAGACCTCTAGTATCCTATAACTGGTCAGCATGGTAGCACTAAGGCCGGGCACCTTGCTGCCTAGAACTGAGGCTGAGACCAGCCCCCAGTGAGTGTTCGGCACAAACACCTCCATCAGAAGCTGAATCCGGACACTGGGCCAGGGTGACAGGCATGAGTACAGAGCCAGGGTCTTCAGGGTGGACACAGTGCAGTCACACACATGAGGAGCACGGGCTGTGCCCTTTCCATAAGGACGACCACCATGAGGTCATAGCTGAGCCAAGAGGAGAGGGAGCCCTGGGCAGCACCCCCTCCTATAAAGTCCCAGCCCCACAGCGAGTATGCAAGTCTGCGACGCAGCTCTGCCCCTGGTGCTGTCCCCTGGCAGACAGGAAAGGCCTCAACACATCCCATTTTCCTTCCTTCCCTCAACCCGGACAGTGAGAGACTGCATGTAAGAATGGATGACAGCAGGCCCTCTATAAAAGCACACTCTGACCCGCAGCCTGCAGTGACCAGCCGGGAGCCAGCCTGCCATGTCTGGGTCCCAATGCATGGAAGCACATTTCTAGCAAAATAGAGAGGTGACAAACACCAAGGAAAAGTGCATTTAAGAGCTGTATTTATCTTGGGATCACAGTTAATGCTGAAAATAGGAGACATGGTGTTACCAAAGACAGCAGCCCCTCAACTAGAACATCCAGTTACCCTCAGCTCTCTGCTCACCTCCCTGGCGCCACTCGTGCTGTGGGGCCTCTGCTCTTCAGACTCAGACGCCTCCAGGTGAGAACAGGTCCTCTCGCTCCTGCTCTCAGAGCCATTCTGCCTGTTCAGACTCTCCTCCAGGCAGCTGAGACATTCCTGGTCTGCAGGCGCCTGGAATCTCCCTCCAGGCATTCTCCGCTTCCTGTACTTTTCAAGACCAGGCAAAGGATTTAACACCTTTTGTGTTGACAAACTAGTCGTCTGAGAAGTGGAGGTTGAGTTCTCAACGTCTATGCAGTCTATAACAGAGGGGAGAACACAACCCTCATCAGACCAAGTTCTCTGGGCACAGGGGTACCTGTGCACGCACTGTGTGTGTATGCATGTGTGCACATATGGAATATCCATCAGAGTGACAAGACTGAAGTAATAACTTTAACAAATTAATTGACAGATGATTATCTGTTTTCTTGCCAGAATTATGTATAATAAAGATGAGTAAA
The DNA here is from genome assembly GCF_000147115.1 of Myotis lucifugus. Lineage (NCBI taxonomy): Eukaryota > Metazoa > Chordata > Mammalia > Chiroptera > Vespertilionidae > Myotis > Myotis lucifugus. Next base: position 49,182,813 of record NW_005871048.1, on the reverse strand, counting down.
AACCTAAAATTTTGGAAACTAGAAGAGGACTCAACAATTTGTTCCTTTAGGAGATTGTTAACTTTAGTACCTGGGACCCTCCCTACCTCAGGGGACATGGCCCCACATCTGCTGACAAAGAGAGTGTGTGCGTACATACATAAGGACACACATACATCTATACATGCACACGTGTACATGCACACACAGAAACATGCACATACACATGTACACAGGGCAGGGCAAGCGTACAACAGAGCAAATGTGGTCAGTGCTGACTTTGGGGGTCTGGATGATGTAGATATGAAACTTTCTTATTCTGCCGTGGCAGCCTTTCTGTGTTCACTCTGGGAATTCACAAGGACTACAGGTCAATAAAGAGGTCTAAAGGTCAAGCACAAGCACCTTGTGAACAAAGGTGAAATGATGAATTCTGACCATCAACAGAAATGGAGGTCCTGTGCACCCATACACCACAGCATCATTATGAAGCCTCAGGATATAGGGTAAAAGCCACCAGGACAATGAAAGTAGAGAATATAATAGGGCATGTTACCTGGACTCAGCACTACATCCTGCTCTGCAGTGGCCACAGGCAACCTGGGCAGGTCATCACCACAACCCACCCCAACTCTGAAGAACTCACCTGAACAAGCCTCAGGAAGGTGCTAGGTTCACTCATATTGGGAAGTTTTCTGACATTTTTGTCACATGTGTGCACACAACACTCTCAATTAACTTATTTTCTTCATCATTAATTTTTAAAATACAGCTATTGTCATAACTTGGGCCCATGCAGTTATAAGAAATTGTACGTGTGTGAGTGAGAGAGAGGGAGAGGGAGAAAAAGTATGTGTGTATGGTGTGTGTGTGTGTGTGTGTGTGTGTGTGTGTGTGTAGAGAAAAGCAACAAAGAACTCACAAACTAGGAATCTGAAATATGAATATTCTAAATTTTTTTATCCTTACCCAAGGATATGTTTCCATTGATTTTTAGAGAAGGAAGGGGGAGAGAGAGAGAGAGAGAAGGGGTGGAGTGGGGGGGACGACGCTCTAACCCCACTGATGGGGAATCATAGGAGGGGACGCTCCAACCAACTGAACCATCCGGCCAGGGTGGTTGTATTCTAAATTTCAATGTATAAGGTTCTTTCCTAAGACATTTTACAAAGTCCCACAAACAGATAAAGAAAGAGAATAGGAGAAATAGACATGATTAAGAAGGAGTCAACGGCGGTTGTTGCGTGAGATTACCTGGGTGTGGGAGGAAGTGCACATGATGTCCGAAGGAGCAGCAGGCCTCGGGCTGGTCTCCCTGCTGGGGTGGGAGCTCTCCACAGTACTGGTTCTGAAGCCTCTTTTCTGGACAACATCCTCTGGAGCTGCCTTTTCTCTTCTCATGGCCCTTCTTTATGGAGTCCCCACACTGGTGCTGGACTAAGTGAGGACTCAATAGATGTCTGGATTCTATTTTATTAAAGAACATTTTAAAAGTTTTAGTTCATTAAAAATTACATTTTAAGCTTCTGGCAGTGTATTATATCTATTAAGTGTATCAATTAAATCAGAAAAAGATGACTGAGTGGGTTAATAATGCAACCACCAAACCTGTAGTGAGTCTAGCAGTCACTGCAAACAGTGCTAACAGGAGTCAAGACAGTGAGGCATCGATACAAAGACAGACATGATGACAGATAAAACAGCATCCAGAACCCAGAGAGAGACTCAGGTTAACGGAATTAACAAATGTGTCAGGGTTATTAAATGAGACAAAAGACAGTATTTTCAACAAATGGCACTAGCACAACTGGATATATGGGGTGGGGTGAGGGGGAGACAACCTGACCCATCGCTCACCACGGTCACAAATCCACTCTAAGCGTGGAGGAGCACAGACCTGAACACTGGAACCTGAGGACATCTACACGTCCACAGGAGAAAATCTTCACGAGCATGGGACAGACAAAGATTTTTTTTTTCAGGGCACAAAAAAAGCACAAATCATATAAAGAAAAAACTGATAAACTGGACTTTATTGAAATACAAATTAAAACCACAATTAAGTATTAATATTTACTCAGAAGAACAACCAGAATAAAAAAGACTGAAAATCTAAGAGCTGGCAAGGATACCCAAAGAGCAGATGTCTTTGTGCCAGCAGGTGAATCCTGGGATTTCAGCCCACACTTACACCTCAGCCTGTTGTCGTCTTCATGAAAAGCTCTCAGAAACTCATAATGGAGGAAGAAATGGTGCTAAAGCTTATACAAAAGTCCAAGTGGGAAAGAGTCCCTGGCACAGTAATGACATTCACACATGCACTGGAAGGCTTCACAATGAGCTTGCCAGGTTTAAAGTTCTAACCCAGGGGTGGGCAAACTTTTTGACTCGAGGGCCACAACGGGTTCTTAAACTGGACCAGAGGGCCGGAACAAAAGCATGGATGGAGTGTTTGTGTGAACTAATATAAATTCAAAGTAAACATCATTACATAAAAGGGTACGGTCTTTTTTTTTTTTTAGTTTTATTCATTTCAAATGGGTCGGATTCCGCCGCGGGCCGTAGTTTGCCCACGGCTGTTCTAACCCGTCAGCCCGAGCTCTAAGCGCTCCCTGACGCTAAGTGAACACCCCCTTCTGGCTGACACAGACGCCCGTTCCACTAGCCACAGGACATGCTCTCTTCTTGCCCACTTGGACCTTTTACCTCCTCCCTACAATTGGACTTGATCTGAGGAGAATACAATTTAAACCACATGCAGTATATGACTATACTCGACTTAAATACATGACTTTTTTCTTTTATAATTCTGTAATCCAAATTACTGATATTTACAAGTTCGCAGGACTTCATGAAGGTTATACATTTAAAGGTAAGCTTCCTAAAAAGTACAACTGTGCCCAGAGCAAGCTGGGCCCGCTGGGCCTTCGGGGGGAGCAGTGTACCTTGGGAACTATGGAAGTCATCCTCTTGCTCCTTCTGGCTGGAACTCGTACTCCTAGGAGGGTTGCTCAAGTCCCACTCACACTCGGCAATGAGGTTCAGGACGGCCTCGTCATCCGCATCCATGACTAAGCACTTCTTGGCTGAGGGGTCAGGGCACTTAACTCTGGAGTGGTGCAGCCTGCAAAGAAAAGCCACCTCAGTGCTGTCGCTCCACCCCGAGCAGACCCTGTGCGGGGCACGAGTGCGAAGAGCAGTTGGGAAGAGCAGTTGGTGCATCTGCGGGAAGTGGCTCTGGTGCCTCTACTAAAGTGAGGTCGAGGAGGGACCCAGCAGGACAACTGGTGATGGAAAGCAAGGTGTGTGATGTCATCACACCCTCCAGCATGTGCAGAGTCCCACTAGGGTTTGTTCAAGAACCAAAGTATGGTGTCAGATGTGTGTGAGATTTATTGGGATGATCACTCAGTAAGTTATGTAATGTCTAATCACTGGGATGTATACCTGAAACTAAAATAATAATGTAGATCAACAGTAATAAAAAATGATAAAGTGTTAGAAAAAAAAAGAAATAAATAAGCAAGAATTCTTTTTGTCGGGGTGGAGAGATCATTTGATTCTTCCCCTAAAAGTTGGAAATAGAAAAAAAATTTCATAAATTACTTTCAAATAAATTAATTTAATTTAATAAAAATATTAACTCTCCAGCTCTTTACAAAAAAAGTTGGCTGACCTCTACATATAAGGGATTTATAAATAAGCTAAGGCATATAATGCAAGAAGAAAAAATACCTATTAAAAACTTCAGACAAAACAAAATGGTGTACAAGGAGTGAATAATCCTAGCACATTATAAGAAACGTAAACAGTTTATTGACTTTTGCCTTTAGAATCAACCATACACAAAGCATGAAGACTCTTTATGGCTTTAGAACATTTAAATACTATCGACCCTGACGATCTAAAATTAAACATAAAGATGCAGATGGCAGGAGCGGGAAGGCACAGACGGGCACAGATGGGCACGTGCTCCCACAGCCCCACCAGAGCAGAGCCTTGAGCACTGGCCACAGGGCACTGAGCTGAGAATACAGGAGGGCATAGTCCACAAACTGTCACCACGGGGTGGGAGGGGCTATGGCAGCTGTCAGGTCCTGCTTCAAGTGTGCACACCCAAAAATGGCAACTAATGTGTATTGTCCGGGGACGAGGAAGGAAGCAGAGACAATCACAGAAGTGAATGAAGTGGCTGCTCTGAGGAGTGGGCCGGGCAGTGGGGAAAGGGGACTGTTGCTTCTCATCACAAGTCTTCTGTGCTATTTATGTTACATGTATTAGTTTAACAAACATTTCAACATTAAAAAATAATGTACAGAAAATGTGGACAACAGAGAGAGAGACTCCGTCCCACTGTCTCCTTGAGTCCCAGCTGGTATCCGGGCATTTTTCCTTTTCCTGCATGTCTGCCCTTTAAGTGGCGATCAGAGCACAGAAACATTTACATGTGTGAGCTAATACACAGTTTTATATCCTTTACTCAGTCATTCTATGAATAGATAAGCCTGAGCACCACTCATGTCCATACCTTCCACCTCTGCAAACAGCTGGGAGGCTTTGTGTGGAGTCGAGTGATTCCTCTGAAGCAAAATGCAACTGGGATGCCTTCCGCTCGCTCTCTCTCACGGGACGGTCATCTGGGGAGAGATGCCAGAGAAACCAGCAAGCACCACCATGAAGCAGGTGCACCTTCCGGCACCCCATCCCGCCCTGCAGCGCACCACACGTGACCAGGCTGCCCCCACTTGTTCCGGGCCTTCTGTCCCCTTGGGGCTGACCGCGCCACAGCGTCCCCCATAAGCCCCGAGTAGACCCAGTAAAGGGATGCTGGGCTCTGGTGGCTACACGCGGCTTCTCAGGGATGCTGGGTGCTGATTGCAAGAGGGCTGCCCTGCTCCCACAAAGCTCACTCCTCAGACACTGCTTTGGAGGCAGCCTACTGCCGCAGGAAAAGAAATACACAGCCAAGTTCACACAAGCACATCCTCCTGGGCTCCCTCCCATCAAGGTACATTTTGGGTGCTGCACGAGGTTCTCGAACCACACTGAGCGCACTAAGAATCTCTGGTGTGAGGTTTCTGAACACACTGGAGAGGAGACGGCCTAGCTGTGTGTGTGGATCCTCAGGACTGGGAGACAGAGAGATAAGTGTAAACTGTCCCCACATGTGTGCTCTGGCCTGAGGCCTCTGCTCAGCCACTCCCAGGCCTGCGATGACTTTGAGTTTCAATTATGTTCCTTTTCCATGTCTGAAAATATCTTTCCCACGTGGCAAGACTCTCATTTCCCTTCTCTATACTAACATTATACAATTCTGAACCTAAAACTTTTATGACAAATGATTTAAGACTGAAGATTGCAAAAATTTCCCATAAGAATTGTAATGCTTCTGAAAAAGAGCCAAATTCAACTATTTATAAGTTACTTAAAGTCAAAAGTTAGAACAGAAGCACTTATTTCTCCCAAATATCTAAAAACTAAAATGAAACATTGAAATTCTAAGTAGGTTTGACCCTTTGGGGGTCAGTTATTCACACCCACAGCCCAGCCCTGCTCCCAGGCCCAGGCCGTGCAGAGAGGGGACTAGGGGATAAGCTGACATGCATGCGCTGTTGAGATGTGCATACATGCACTCACAGCCAAGAGATGCAGAACATGGGTTTCTACAGACACTGGTTGGAAGTGACAGGACAGTGGCAGTGGTCTGCCTGCAGCTCAGTATTTACCACAGGAATAGTGGTAGAGCAATGTCTTCCCTGACAAATGCTGGTCTGATGTGGGTCTCACTTTGGTGTCATTAGGTCAGAACCCAGGAGATGGAGATGCCTCAAATGCATCCCCAGCCTCGCCGAGAAGTGAATGGGCCTGCAGATTGAGGACATGCTGTGATCACTGGGGAACATGACCACACCCTTCAATCAGATATTCCTGCACCAGCTACCCAGCACTTCCCACCGCCCTTCACACAAGAGACTAAGGGTCTGAGGGCCCCTGCCTCCCTTCCCCGTGACCTGCATGTCAGTGCATCCTGGACTCATGCTCCAGCTCTCCCCCCTTGAAGTGCGACTCGAGGGAGCATCGGAAGCGCCAGTGGCCTCACTGCTCAGGGCAAAGACCCCTCCTGGTAGGTGGTGAGGCAGGTGGGAAGGCATTGATGTGGCTTCCCTGGGTGTGATCCTCCCAAATGGACTTGTCCAGTTGGCAACCTGCAAGCTCTGCCTGTGAGGCTGTCACAGAGATCCATTTTTTTAGAGAAATGGGTTAATAAGCCTAAATGGTGGCAGTACCTGCCAACAGAACACCCTCTCTCATCCCGGTCACCTGGGGGAGGGTGTGGCACAATGAACTTCTAGTCCTGGATTTCTCCAGGTAGATGCAAAGCCAGTAGAATCCAGCCGTCCACCTGGGCCCGAGACGATGCCCAGGGGCCATGCATGGAAACAGGGCACCAGAAGTTCAGGAACAGGCCCAAGTCAAACAGCTAGACAGCGAAGCCAGAATGAGTCTGAGCAGTACAGCCCATGCCGGTGCTCCTGGTGTCCCGGCAATTCTCTCTGGCCATGGGGCTCCCTGGCACCTTCCCAGGCAGCTCTCCTACAAGACCCATCCTGTAATACAGGGACTCATGCCATCAGAGTAGAAAGTAACTTCCCTTTTCAGGGAGATCAACAGTGCGATGGATCTGACAGTACCAAACACCAGTCAGGGCTCTACTGAGCAAGGGTGTGAGCACACCACACCTACCCAGCTGTCTGAGCTTTGGGAGCATGTGCACAACAAAGAGGCGGTAATCAGACTCATTCTTCACCACCGGGTTCAGTCGGAAGTCCACGTCCGTGAGCTCAGTCAAGCAGTGGAGCCGGAACACTTCTGCTAGCGAGGAAATGCAGTTGTAGTAGAGATTGAGGCTTTCCAATGCAACCAGGTACTGAATGCCCTGTTAACAGGACACAATGCTGAATGAGTTTATGCTTTTAAAAATAAACATATAGAAAAACAGGCCCACCGTAGGAAGTGATCAACCAACTTAACAAATGCACTTATAATTTATAGAAAGAGCATAAGGTTGAAATGTGTTCTTGTCTATCAATTTCTGTCCTGCACACAGTGATATGACTGTTCAGGGAGGTTCGCAACAGTTGTGACTACTAAGGACAGCTGGCAGGTACCACGCTAAGTGATTTACACAAATAACTTCATCCCATTGCACACAACCCTACAGGGTAAGCCCTACTACTGCTCCCATTTCACAGATTAGAAAACTGAGGATTGGACGCTGAGAGATGAGCCAGCACTGGGTGCAACCTGGATTGTAACTCGCCTAACTCTGAGCAGACTCCTGACCCCCATGTCAGGGGCGCTGAAAGTACCATGATCCAGGGCAGTGATGTCCTGCCTTTCTTTCAGGCAAGAACCCTTCTCTATATACACCATTTGCCATCACCTGGGTAACTTCTCACTCACTCATCAGGAATGAGCCCCTGCTAGGTCAGACCCCCTGCAGTGAGACTGCACTAGTGGCCCTGCCATTCAAAGGCCTGCAGCCACCGAGAGGCAGACTATAAACAGAGGTGCAGTGCAGAAAGTGGCTGAAGAAAAACACAGCTGATAGAGGGATGGAGAGGGATGGGCACACACACACAAGTCTTTGGGGCTTTATTTTATCCCTTTAAAGATACAACGGTCTTCATCAGAGAGTTACAACTTTTGGCTGGCAAAGTAGTAAAGATGTAATGCGATGCATAAGAAATATAGTTCATAGTAAACACAGAAAAACAACCGCACACTTAAATCATTGTTAAGTATACAGTTTACAAGTATTATAGACATATTTATAAAACATTGCATTTTTAATTATAGTTTCTACTGCTATTAATAGCAATAAATTTTCCTTTAAAAAACAAACTTAGCCCCACCAGAGTGGCTCAGATGGTTTAACATTATCCCATGCACCGAAAGTTGTCAGTTCGATTCCAGGTCAAAGCAAATACCTGGATTGCAGGTTTGATCCCCAGTCAGGGAGCATACGAAGGGCAACTGACCAATGTTTCTCTCTCACATCGATGTTTCTTTCTCTCTCTCTCTCTCTCTCTCTCTCTCTCTCTCTCTCTCTCTCTCTCTCTCCTTCCCTCTCTCTAAGCATATTCTCGGCTGGGGATTAAAAAAATAAATAAATAAAACAACCTCTTCCAACTTCCTCCTTAAAAAGAAAAAAAAGACGACACAAACCTAAAACTTACCTCCAGACTAACCAAGGAGTTGCGTGAGAGATCTAAAGATTTTAGACCTGTTAAACTCATCAAAGAATTTCCTAGGTGAGTAATCTTTTCTTGATAAGTTCCAGGAATAGATAATGACTGAAGTTCAGCTAAGAAAAGAAAATTGTGAGATTTTAACATTATTTTTTTAATTGAAAAGAAATCCTCATAAAATCGAGATATCATAATCTCAAAAACAAGAATTGCATATAAAGTTTCAGCTTATGTTCCACACTAAAAACGCTACACAGAAAGATATGCTTAGCCCGGCTGGCATAGCTCAGTGGGTGAGCATCACCCTCTGGACCAGGAACCAGGAGGTCACAGTTAGATTCCCGACAGGGCATATACCCTGTTTCGGGCTCGATCCCCAGTGTGAGGCGAGCAGGAGACAGCAGATCAATGATCCTCTCTCACCAATGATTCTCGCTCTCTCACCAGAGATGTTTCTATCTCTCCCTCCCTCTCCCTTCCTCTCTGAAATCAATAAAAAAAATATTAAAAAAAAGATATGCTCAGAAATATAAAAGACAAATCAAAATAGAAAACTAAAAATATTCAAATAAACCACAGGGGAAGCAGGAAGAGGGAAACAACACAAGAAAAACAAAGAGAACAAACAGAAAACAAATAATAAAATGGCATAGGTAAGCCCTACTCTCTTGATAATTACATTAAGTGTAAATGGTCTAAACACACAATAAAAGACAGAGATTGTCAGAGTGCATTAAAATGAATGAACTGTTCACTATCTACAAGAAACTAATTTCAAACAAAACGATATAGGAAGGTTAAAAGATAAAATAGTAAATAGATGGGGAAAGATATGCCCTGCAAACACCAAAGTACAGCTGGAGTGGCTACACTAACATCAGATAAAGTGGATGACTCAACAAAGTATTAACTACAAGAGTCACTCCAACAAGAAGACATACAAATCCTCAATAGTCTGCAACAAATAGCACGGCTTCAACACACACGGAGTGAAAGGAGAAACAGAGAAATCTACAATTACAGTTAGGCCCCCCACCCCTCCCAACCACCTCCCCCCACCTCCCCCCTCTCCCCGCACAGGCCCCCATGCCCAGCCCTCCACCCCTCACCCCTCCTTGGCACACGTGCCCCTGGGGACCCCCACCCCTCACCCCCTGGCCTCTGACCGTTCGGTCCCTGTGCCGGCCTCTGGCCCGATCCTGACCCTCTGGTGGGAAGCTTGCGCCCTCAGCCGCGCCCCCCGCCCGCCGGCCGGCCGGCCGCCGCCACGCACCCAGGTCGCGGTGAGGCGACAGGCCGCTCTTCTCCCAGATCTTCTCCTCGCTCAGCACCAGCCGCGGGCCCGCCGGCGCCATGCTTTCAAACGGACCTGGGCCTGCGCCTGCGCAGTTGGGCCGCTGAGGGCTGGCATGGGGCGTGGTCAGGATGGGATGGGGCGGGGCCTCTGAGTGGGCGTGGCCAGGAGCTGGAACCCGGCGGAAAGGGGTGGCCAAGGACCAAAGTGGGTGGAGGGAATGGCTGGGCCTCTGGGAGGAGAGGAGGGGGGTGGGTCGGGCCACCAGCCACGGGGTTGGGTGGAGTTGGAGCCCCTCTGAGGGCGCGGGGCGCGACCCCGGCCAGCTCTGCCCACGATGCCCCTGGAGTGCTGCCGCTTGCTGGGCGCGGTGCCCTCCCTAGGAAAGACCGCTTCTCGTAGGGACCCGCCCCAACCGGAGACCCGCCCACCTGGAGACCCGCCCACCTGGAGACCCGCCCACCTTAGGACTCTGCGGGTTCCCAGCCGCGCCGGCGTCCTGGGCGGAACCCCCGCACCTGGAGTCGTAGGTCTCTCCCTCCGTAGCCACTCGGTGGCGGCCAGTCCTCCTCCGTCTCTGTCCTCAACTTCCCGGCGATCTCTGGGGTCGGATCTAGCCCGTCACCTGCTGCCCGGAAAGCTCATTCGTGTCTGTCCCTCTGGGTCCTTATGGGGTGTCACGAGGAACTTTTGAGATTTGCAGGATTTAGGGACGACCCCATTCCGGGTCTGAATCTGCCCCACCCAACTTGCGCCCTGAGTGCCCCTTCCTACCCCCCTCCTGGTATATGGGGGCGCCCTTGCTACCCCTCACCCCAGTTTTAAACAGCTTGTTGGTAACGTCCTCTGGCATGTCACAGCCCAGGTGGTGGGGTGCAGGGTGGGTTATGCAGGGTGCCCCGTCCTAGACAGAGCAGAACTTCAAACCTGGCACACAGGCTCCTTGGGCACCTGTGCGAGTGATTTATTGCGACTGGCGAACACTCAGTAACACTGGGTCAAGATTGTCCTGTAACACAGTATGTCCCGATGCTGCAGGACTGGAGGGATTCCAGCACATCCCAGGCCAGCCGTGCTCACCACACCAGGTTTCGGCTGAGTGGAACTTGGTGCAGCCAGGAAAGTAAACAAATGTCTTTGCTTTCCAGAAGCAAACAAAGGCAGACAAAAGGCTTCTGTCGGTCCCAACCCAAGACAAGTAGCTTGTCAGGCACAGCCCACACTCCAAACACCGGCTGCTTCCTCCTGCGCGGTCACTTCAGGTCAGGTGGCCCAGTCTTCGGGGCTGAGTTGTGGCGAACAGACCTCTGCACATGTCCTGTGGGACGGCACCACACAGCCTTTCTAATGTATTGGAAGTGCCAAGAACTACTTTGAGAATCATGTTTTCTGTTACTGAAGTGTTGCATATTCGTTGTAGAAAAGACAAAAAATTTCAGGAGAAAACGAAGATTAAACATTTCACCACACAGAGATGACCAGTGTTAACACTTTCACGTGTATCCTTCAGGGATGCCTTCCCAGCCTGTGTGTATTTAGCAGTGGTGAGATTATGCTGAGCATTCTCATAGATGCTTTTTTTTTTTTTTGCTTTTTATAAACAGTTACTAAATATTCTTCAGCATCACTTATTAAACATCATTTTTAATGGTCACATTAGATCATGAACTAAACCCAGATTTATTTAACCTGTCTGTTTCCACTTTTTTTATGGTGACAAATCTAGTCGGGTGTTGTTTAGAAGTTCCTCTTGAGAAGCTCTGAGCGAGCCGGGGTGTAAAATGGGGCGGTTTCCCACCTTCCCCGAGACTCAGGAGCTTATTCCAGGTCTTCAGAGCCAGAGCGGCTGAGGGGAACCTATGTGCTCCTGAAATGTGTGTGAGCTGCTATGAGTTGTCATCTCTGCATGGTGACAAAAGCCAGCACTATTTCACCAACAAGGAAACTGGCCAACTGGGCTCAATTTGACTGAAAATCAATGTCATATAGGAGCTCCCGTGAGTCTGAAGATGAACCCACACACCCACATCTCCCGTGTGTCCACTGCCAGCTCACACACATGCATATTCCTGCACTCACTAACACCACTACACACTCTCAGGCAGGCTCTCAGCCAGATACCCAAATGCACACTTGTACACAGACCTCCAGAGCCAGACACAGCCAGGGCTCCAACTCTGTGGATCTTTACCAGCCAGATGGCGGGAACTGCCCTTGGTCACCCGTGAGGCACTGTTGAGCCGGATTGCTCTGTTGGCTCACCCCACCCTGGACGAAGTGGATACTGAGCAGATGCACCTAAAAGACTCCTCATTGATGTGCCTGTGGACCGTGCTGCTTCCAAGTCTCTAGTCTCTAGAGCCCAGGGAGCAGGCCCTTCCCCCACTCCCGTTCCCCGGTCAAAGCTTTTTCATGGGAAGCATATGATCAAGGACAGCTTTGCAGTGGATATACTTCCTCTTGTTCTCATTCATTCATAAGTGTTGAACAAAAGAGCCCTTTCCCTCACTACATTTCTAACAGTAAAAAATCAACATCAATATTTGTGAATAGTCAATGTGTCATTTTGCCTTCTCTCTGAAGTGTGAATGAGCTGGGGTGCCAGGCCCTTTCTGTGCCGCTTTAAGGTAAAGACTCTCAAGAATGGACTGGGAGCATGACAACATCTTGACCCACAACTAGTAATTGTAACACAGAGCTTGAGTCCTGCTTCCTCTGCCTTGTCTAGAACAGCAAGGCATCGCGTGAGCTCTGTCAGCTCATGGGACAGGCTGTGGGGTAGCCGCTGCGGCCTGAGGGATTCCAGGGCTGTGTCTTTGCGTTACCTGGAAGCTCTCATTGGAGGCGTGTCCCAGGACACCGGGCAGCAGGACTGACAGTGGGATGGGCCGCAGGTGCCCTAAGAGAAGAACCTCATCTCCATGGCTGAGCAGCAGGCCCCGCCAGGAGCAGATTCAGCCTTGCTGAGCCATGGCAGGTGTTGTCACAAGGATGCCATTCTCTCATGTCCATTTTACAGGGGAGTGATCTGGGCTTAAGGAGCCACGAAACTTGACATGAGCCACACCCAGTTCTGCTATCAAACATCAGCTCTTTACTAATGGAGATCACCTTCCATAAGACGCAAGCCTGCAGGGTATGGAGGGACTCCTGGGACCCCTGAGACGGGGGGGCGGGTGTCACCTTGCCACCAGCCTGCAGCAGTCTGGCCCTCCAGTGTGCACTTTCTTGCAGTGTACGCTCCGCTGGCATGGTATTGCTCTGAGGGGGTCCACTTTCCTCAGTTCCCCACAGAAAAGACTGAGTTGCCGCCTGTGGGTTATATGTCATTTTCTGTACTTATTTAACCTCCAGCAACCATTTTCAGAACTCGATCCCTGTAAATATTTTTTTCAAAGGCCCCTTTTCAGTCTTAAGGAGCAGGAAGCAATATTCTTTTAAAAACCAATTAGCCACACATTTTTTCTCATTAAATAAATATTTTTACTTTGGACCCAATTGATTTTTCAGATACGAGGAACAATGGACTGAGTCACCTGTTTGCAGGTCTGCAGCCTCTTTCCTCCCTGGCCTTTGAAGTTCATGGGAGGCGGCCACCCCTGGCTCATGGTGGGACCCGGACCTATCCACAGACACATGCCTGGATTCTCACCAACTTCACGGGTGTTTAGATATTGGCATTTCACCTGCTAACATATCCTTCTTCTTGGAACCCCATGACATGCCCTGCAGGGGAAAATGCCCAAGGGATAAAGGAATGGAAACATCTGGGAAAGAGTGCCAGGAAGTCTGCCCCCGGGAGCTCCTCACACAACCGCGCTCTTGCCAGCTCCTCCCAGCAATGCCAGCCCGGGGTCTTCACCCGCCTTGTTTATGAAGCCCCGACTTGCCTTGTTTCCTGACATCTCTTTCCCTATTTCATGGCTGCTGGTACCAATGGAAGGCAGGTGAGAGAGGCCAAGACTTGTTCAGTTCTGTAAAAGAAGCCTTCAGCACAGGTTTATTCATCCAGCACGTGTGGATTGAGTGCTTACCTATCCCAGGTCCTGCTTTAGGTGCTGGGTGTAGAGCGGATCTTCGTTCACAGTGAGGGAGGCAGGAGTGTGGGCATCAGTAACTGCTGCAGCATGCCCGAAGGTGAGACGTGCCGTGGAAACAGTGAAGAGGGGAGCAGGGCTAGGGGACAGCACTGGGCAGGTTCCGAGTTCCACAGGCAGGAGAGGCCTGATCAGGGAGATGCTGTTTGAGTGGAGACCTCGCGGAACTGAGGCATTGCTGTCCACACCAGGGATCTGGGGGAAGAGCAGGAGAGGTCCTGACACAGGTGCTCAGAGTCAGGGGCTGGTGACCATGGCCAGCCACAGGGTGGGTGAATGGGACACGCAGTCCTGTCTGCACTAGTGGCGGCCTGCACTGACTGGCGTCAGCACCTCTTGAAGCCAAAATGCCAAAGAAGTGTTTGTTTCTATACCTTCCAGTGTTTTCTTCTTGCCTGCGATTATGTTTCTGCTGACCGCCACTGAGTCCATGTCCCACTAATCTTCAGTGCTTTTGTTCTTTCTCCAGTTTGTACAGTTCGACAGGATACCAAACCAAATGACAGGTCTTACAGGAAATGTATTTAATTTAGTTTAAATAAATGTCATATCAGTTACTTAGTCAAATAGTTCATGTAATACTCTTGAACAGAAATAGCCATAGGAATAAATAAATAAAGATTTAAAGTAGAAAGCCAAAGAAGCAGAATCAACAAATAATTGATATATGTAAAAGGGTATCTTTCAATTTCTAGTAGTCCTCAGTTTTGGTGTTTGCACATTCATAAGTTGATTATTTTGGTGATGTTAATAGAATTCATTTAAGTGGTTTATTTTCTAATTCTTGAAGTGAGCTTAGAACTGGCTAATTTCTAACCTGCACTAAGAGCTATGTGTCATTAAATTCATGTAGCACATCAGAAAGATACACTAGAAAACATATGAAAACCATAACTTAATATTTCGAAAGGGGCTAAAAAGAAACAAAATGATTGAAGCTATGAAAGAACAACTTAGTGATTTAGAATTAGAACAACTTACCTCAAAAAAGTGATTTAAAAGTGACACAAATGATCTGGGGAAAAATAAGATTAGAACAACTTAAAAGTAAAGTGGTTGGAGAAAAATATTTGAAAAGGCAAATGACTAAACTCAGGAAAGAATTTAAAATACTTTTATAACTTAGAGAAGACTAAACTAGAAGGAACACACCAATGAAAAGGCACAATGAATATTGCCTTAATAGAAATAAGAGAGATGAAGGCTATGTTTCAAACTAAACAATGCAGGACGAGGAAAGGACTCAGAGGTAGTGGTCCAGAGATGGGCAAAGAAGCCCATGGATACATGAGACCCTGAGGAAGAGAGCAAAGCACAGACCAATAGTATAAATGTAATTCAAGAAAGCTTCCTGGAAGAAGAACCACCTCTTGAAAATATATATGAAAGCAAGCGCATCACCCAGCCGGCATGGCTCAGTGGTTGAGCGTCAACCTATGAACCAGGAGGTCACAGTTCGATTCCCGGTCAGGGCACATTCCTGGGTTGCCAGCTCCATCCCCAATGTGGGGCCTGCAGGAGGCAGCCAATCAACGATTCTCTCTCATCATTGATGTTTCTCTCTCTCTCTCCTTTTCCGTTCCTCTGTGAAATAAAAAAAATATATATTAGAAAAAAAAAAGCGAGTGCATCAATCTTGGAAAACCAACGCAATGCAACACGACTGGCACCAGGCATTTATTAACAAAGTAAGTGGACTTTACAGAAAAAGAGAGCTTATTTGGTCAGGAGACAAAAAGACCAGCTCACACATAAAGGAAAGAAAATCAGGGTCATCTTTTTGGCAGGAGTGACATGTTCCAGATGAAGAGAATGTAGGCCAGGGACTTACATTCAGCCAAACTGACCCCAGAGTGTTGACAGAATTGCTGCAGACACACACGGTGAATGTTCTCATGTTCTCGAGAGCCTGGCTGAGGAGCCACCTCACAATGGTCAGCAGCGATTCCCTAAGGGCGAGATGGGAAAGAATTTAGGCTTTGTGGGCCAAGAGGCAAACTAAAGGGACTATGCAGGGCCTTCCAGAACCATTTAAAATGTAACCACTTAGAATGTAAAGACCATTCTTCCTTGGGCAGGGCTTGACTTTGCCATGAGTCAGGCTGTGCTGACTCTGCATATGAGAACTAGGCTGAGACAGCTAGCGTGATAGGGGAGCTGGGAATTAGGATCTAGAATTTGGTATCTGGTTTTGGATTCAATATTCTACATAC
This sequence comes from Myotis lucifugus, assembly GCF_000147115.1. Classification (NCBI taxonomy): domain Eukaryota; kingdom Metazoa; phylum Chordata; class Mammalia; order Chiroptera; family Vespertilionidae; genus Myotis; species Myotis lucifugus. The sequence goes on along the minus strand of NW_005871048.1, from coordinate 49,166,978 downwards.
AGAACTTGGAATCCAGAATCTGAACACTGAGTAGTTCATAATGTTCCCTTAGGATTCTCTTAGTGTCTGTGGGGACATGATGATATCTCCTCTTTCATTACAGATATTGGTAATTTATATCTTCTATCTCTCTTTCTTTGGTAAGTCTGGTTAAAGGTTTATCAATTTTATTGATCTTTTCAAAGACCCAGCTTTTAGTTTCATTGATTTTTTTTTCTTTATTGTCTTTCTGTTTTTAATTTCATTGATTTCTCTTATCTTTGTTATTTCTTTCCTTCTGCTTACCTTCAGTTTAATTTGCTCTCCCTTTTCCAATTTCTTAAGGTGAACGTTTTGATTGTTGATTTTTTTTGTTTTAAATACAAGCATTTCTTTATTCTTTCTAATTAGTTTCTACTATAAATGATCAATTCTAAAAAAATAATAATAATAAATGGTCAATTCTATAAATGTCCCTCTAAACATTGTTTAGTTTTAATATAGTATATTTTTATTTTCATTCAGTTCAAATAATTTCCAATTTTCTGAGACACCCTCCTAAATACCTGGATTACCTGGAGTGTACTGTTTAATTTCCACATATTCCCACATATTGGGAATGGAAAAAGGTATACCAGACTGTGGACCAAAAAGGGGTCACATACTAAACCTGACAAGCTCTGGGCGGGGGAGGGGGAGTCACAGAGCAGGCCTTTCAAACTCAGAGACTGAAAGTAACCACATAGGATGGTCTGAACATAAACATTCATTTACCTTAAGTGAGTCTATCTATTGCCTTTAAAAAAAAAAAATATATATATATATATATATATATATATATATATATATATTGTATTGATTTTTTACAGAGCGGAGGGGAGAGGGACAGAGAGCTAGAAACATCGATGAGAAAAAAACATTGATCAGCTGCCTCCTGCACACTCCCCACTGGGGATGTGCCCGCAACCAAGGTACATGCCCTTGACCGGAATCGAACCCGGGACCCTTAGTCCGCAGGCCGACGCTCTATCCACTGAGCCAAACCAGTTAGGGCTCTATTGCCTTTTTGCATCTAAGATAACATACCTTTGAAATGTCAGAGTAAGCCCTCTTTTATTTTAAGGTTATAGACTTAAAACGTCATCATTATTATTATTTTTTTATTTCAGAGAGAAAGGGAGGGGGAGGGAGAGATAGAAACATCAATGATGAGAGAGAATCATTGATTGGCTGCCTCCTGCATGCTCCCTACTGGGGATGGAGCCCGGAACCCGGGCAAATGCCTTTGACAGGAATCGAACCTGGAACCCTTCAGTCCACAGGCCGACGCTCTTATCCACTGAGCCAAATCGGCCAGGGCTCATCATTATTTTTAAATCTAATGTCCATAAAGGTTTCACAGCATTTTTTAAGTTAATAGGTGACAGAGCAGTGGTATTTTCCACTCTTTGTACACAAAATTGATAGAATGACAATGGAATCCTCCAAACAAAATAGACAAGGCGGGAGGGTTCTGTGGTCACGGTACTTAGGGAACACTGAGCACTAGGGCTCCTTCTGGAAAGACACGCAACACACATGACAAGAAGCCCTGTAGCCAAGAAACATAGCTTTGTTCAGCCCACACCGAGCTGATGTGGAACTTCTCACCCAAGATGTCATGACCATAATTCCAGAAGGAAAAACTTGACTCATTGCTAGAGAAACAGCTGCTATGGAAATGATTCTGTCTTTCCAGACTGGAATTTACCAGGTTAAAAGAAGAAGTATGAATAGTTTCCCTCTGTTGGAAGAATAAAGAAAGAGATGAATGGAAAAACTCGGATGGGAAGAAGAGCTTCTGGGTTTGGGGCAGCTGATGAGGGGATGTTTTAACTTTGTTTTTTTCTTTCAACTTTACTCTTTTACTCTTACTCTTGGAGATCAGAGGACATCGGGGCCCACTGGGACCCCAGAATGGTTTCAACTTCCAGGACCATCCAGGGCCAGTAGCAAGGTCCAAGCCTTTGGGGTCAGGTGTGGACCCGGTTGGTCAGATCCAGTGGGAGGATGGCATCCAGGCATAGTCCAGTGTGGCCCTCGGCCTTGTGTTACACACCCAGTTGTCTGCCTCTCCGTGGCTTGTCTCGTGTGGCCCCTGTACTTAACCAAGCTCTGTGGGGAGCGAGGGAGTGAACGTGTCCAGCACTTGAAACACTGCCTGGCACAGAGCAAGCAATGTGTTACCTACTGTGTGAGTTTCTTTAAATTTTCTTCAGCTTATATCTTCTTTTCACGAACAGCGATTAGGCACACGTACTAAATTTGGGATCACACGGAGATTAACACAGCACCTTCCTGAGGGCCTCTTCAGCCACTTCCGGTTCCCACCTGTGGGACAGTGTCCACTTCACGGGGGAAAACTGGGGCAGGGCATGCCCTTGGTCCCCTTGGAAGTTACACCTTCTCTTTCCTACCTGTTCACTGTGCGATCGACTGATAGTCTCAGAGGCAGCTGATGGTCACCAAACCCACAGCACCAACAAACCTGAGGGTGATCTCCAACAGGCAAGTTAAGGAATGAAAAATACAAAATGTCAGAGCAGGTCAGTCCCAGATGGGAACAGACTTGCAAGCAGAATAAGAGTGTCTGTACACAGATGTGCATGTCCGTGCACATGTGTGTGCAAGTGGGTGTGCAATTCTGCTTTGAAAATATGACATATCCAATATCCAGTATAAAACGCCCTCATGCCATGTGTTGCATCTGAATACTATTACTGCATGAAAAGCCTACCGTGAAGCTGTGGCTCTCCTGACAGTGTAACTATTTCCTGGAGCAAACAGGTCCCCTGTGGCATATGTAGTCCCTACTTTTGTTATGGCCAGACGCCCCCAGCAGCTGTATTGATGATGCCCTGCACCTGGGCACCCAGGTTGGGTTTAAATGTGTTCGACACCTCAGTGATTTAGCAGGTGAAGGAAAGAATCTCTATTTTGACATCTTGCAAACACACAAGTAAAATGGAAATGTTAGAAATTACAATTATAAATGGTGTGCATGTTTGATTTTCTTCACATCCTATCCATTTACCCATCCACCCAGCTCCTTCACACGGTTTCAAAACGCCTGGAGGTGGTACGCCTTCCACACCTGCTCCGGCGGCCTGGGCACAAGGCAGCGTCCCTGGCTGCAGCACCGCGGCGAGGGCCACGGAAGCCTACCCTGCGAGAGGCACTGCTTTGTTTATTCTCTTCCTGCTTTTAATTCTGTAGCAAACAAGAGCATAATACCCGTGTGAAGGTTCAGGAATTGAAAATATCAAATATCTGCAGAAATTGAAGAATTAGGAGCAAAGAAGGGAACACCTTGTGCTTGGTGTCACGTGAATGCCCTAGTAGGGCAGAACAAATGTAAAGGAATCTTTAAAACACACATAATGAAACTGGATGAAATTCAAAACAAGGCAGAGCTTATCAGAGGAGGAAGCTCTGCCCACCAATTTAAGGATTACAACAAAAGGATGCGATGTTTGCGCACATACTCAATTAACTCTGTGCTCACTCTCATGCCTGCCAGTGGAATCCTTGGCTGCCTGCTTAGCGGGTCAAGGCTTGGGCAAAAATCCTCATCCTGCAAAGGGAAGCAAGGGTGACTGCTTCATGCAACCACTAGCTGCCATCTGTTGCACACCTACTATGTGCCAGGCACCGTGCCAAACATGACAACATCTCTAGGTGGGGCGGTGGGTCCGCCTGTAGACAGGCACTTTCCAGTCAGCAGGGAGTGACAGGCGGTGCAGGGTTCATTCAAACACAGTGAAGAATCTGGGGTCATCAGGCCAAATGTCCTCATTGCAGCCCAGGTACCGTGATGTCCTCAAGACGATGGGTCTTTTCAGAGCTCACCGGAGGCTGGGACCCAACCCACGTAGTTAGAAAGAGGACTCGAGTGTCCAGGATCTCATCCCAGCCCTGAGCCGAGCCCTAGGCACTGACCTTTAGGTACCCCACTTCGGGGGCTCGACTATCTCTGACACTACCACAGACAATACCTCCCAGATCCCATTTCCTTACACCAATGGCACAGGCCACAACCAACCAGCATCTCAGCCAACAGTGGACAACACTTGAGCATATGAGGAAAGAGCTCAAGGGTCAGTCAGATCGAGTCCCAGCCCAGTCTCCATTCAGCTGTGTGTCTCTGGCCGGGTCAAGCAACCTCTCTGTGCTTCTGCTTCCTTATGTAAGGGTGACCACAGTAGCAGCTTCTGCATCCCAGGCTGACCATAAGGAGGCAAACAAATGAAGACTAATTTTTTAAATACAGGTATCCCCCACTCCCCACCTGCACTCAGCACTCTGGGCCTCACCTTCAGATTGGTCCCAGACATGCTGGGATTATAGCTGGGGATGCAGTTATAGTTGGACTTGGATAGACTTGACATTTTAGCAATAATGCGTGTTGCAATCCATGAAGGGTATTCTCTATTTGTTCAGGTTTTCTTTATTTCTCTTCAGCCATGTTCTGCATGTCTTGTTTATCTTTTGTTAAATTTAGACCTTAGGATTTTATAGTTTTGATGCTATTACAAACTGAATAAGTTAAAAGTTTTATTTACAAATTATTTGCTGCTACTATATAGACATATAAGTAATGGTGGTGTCTGATCTTATATCCAGACAAAGATAAACTCCTATTAATTCTAGTAGGTGTCTTGAAGATGCATTGTCAGTGAATAGAGATATGGTTTTACTTCTTCCAGACTAATCCTTACGTCTTCTATTTCATTCTTGCTTTGTTTCACTAAGACCGCCACTAAATGTGAAATAGAAATGGTTAGAGAGCTACCTTCCTTCCCTTCTTCCTGGTCTTAAAGAAGCATTAAGTATTTTCCATAAGGAAGATGTTAGCTGAGGTTTTATATCAATGCCTCTGATTGCTTTGCGTTTTATCTTGTATGAATTTCGAATATTGGTAAAGACTCTTTCTGCTCCTATTGTGATGTTCATATGGTTTTCTCCTTTATTTTTGTCATTGTGAATTCCATTGATTTCTAGCCTAATCTTGCATTCCTGGGAAAAAAACATTCTTTTTATACATCTATGGGTTCAATTTAATAGTATTTTGTTTACATTTTTTGCATCTTTTTATGAAAATGTTTGTCTGTAATTTTCATATCTTAGAACATCTTTGCCAAGTTTTGACGTAAAAGTTAAGCTGGCCTCATACAACAAGTCAGGAAGGTTGTGGCCCTAGCCGGTTGGGCTCAGTGGACAGAGAGCATCAGTCTGTGGACCGAAGGATCCTGGGTTCAATTCTGATCAAAGGCACATATGTCATTACAGGCTCCTCCCCGGCCTGGGCCCTGGTCAGGCCTCCTGCAGGAGGCAACCAATCATGTGTATATCTCGCATTGATATTTCTCTCTGTCTTTCCCTCTCTCTTCCACTCTCTAAAAATCAATGAAAAAATATCCTCAGGTGAGGAATAATAATAATAATAATAATAAGTCAAATCTGGGTAGCAATCCCCTCCAAATCTTTGGCTGACTCCTGACTGCATGCATGGGGGAAGGTGCCAAGGATCCCAGGGAAGAAAAGCAGCAGCTCGAGGCAGGAGGAGCTGAGCAGAGGTGGCAGAGGTTCTGTTCTCCTTAGTTTTGGGAATAATTTATGAAATTTTGCCTTTATATCTTCACTAACTATTTCATAGAATTTATTTTTGAAGTTGTCTAGCTCAGGAGTTTTCTTTGTGCAAAGGTTTTTTTGGTGTGTTTTTTATATCAAATTCAATTTCTTTAAAAAATATAGTTATGTCAAAAGTGTTCAGTTCATTAAAGTTCTCACCTAGGGGAGAAATATAGGCCTGTTCAAATTTTCTGTTTCACCTTGTGTCAGTTTTGGTAACTTGAGTTCCCAAATAAGTTGTTTATTACATAAGTTGTAAAATTTATTAGTATAAAATTTTTCATAATGTTCCAATATTATACTATGAAAATGTATATAATTTATATTGATATCCTCTCTTGTATTCCTGATAGTGGTAATTCATGATTATTTTTCCTTTGATCAGTCTTGCTAAGGTTTTATCAATTTTATTAATCTTTTCTAAAAATACCTTGTCTTTTCTGACTTCTTTGTTTTATTATTTTTTTCTCATCTTTGTCATTTTCTCCCTCCTACTTATTTTGGATTTAATTTGCTCATCTTTTTTAAACTTCTTAAGGTAAAATCTTTGACATTTCTTGGAAAAATTTATTTTTTTCTAAAGTGAACATTTATAGTTGCAATTTCCCTTTAAGCTCATCTTATAGATTTGATATGTTATATATTACTCAGTTTGAAATATTTTCTAATTTCCCTTGTGATTTTTTTGAACTCATGGATTATTTAAAAGTGTGTTACTTCATTTGCAACTATTTGTGTATAATTAGTTTGAGTTCTAATTTAAGTCCACTGTGATCAGAAAATAAATATACTCCCTAAGATTTCACTTATTGGAAATAGTTAAGACTTATTTTATGATCCAGCATGGGAGCCATAGTGCTTTGACGTTCTAGAATTTCCATTTGGTTCTTTAAAACGTAATTTTTGTTTCTCTGCTGCGATTCCCTGTTTATGCCTTGTGACTATATTTTTCTTGAATTCCCTGAACATATTAAAGTCATTGTCTTCTAGTTTCACCCTCTTTCATTATCTGAGGTTGGTTTCTGACTGCTTTTTTTATACCCGAGTCACATTTTCTTGTTTCTTTGCATGGCTAGTGTTAATGTAAAAAACCATTGAAACCTGTAAAGAATTTTTGTGAGTTTATTTGAGCCAAACTGTCAACATATGCCAGGAAGCAGAACCTCAACGAATTGAGATAATGCTCCGGAGAATGGTGGGGTTACATTTGTATTTATACATTTGCAATCAAGGGAGGGACATAGGTGGGTTACATGAAATTCATTGGTGATAGATTAAGGAGGAGGGATAAAGCAAAGCAGGGAAACCCCTGGGATTGGATAAAAAGTAAAATGATGGACACATAGTTAGGTGTGTGCAGGATCAATTAACCTGATAATGAAGGAATTTGTGACATCTGTCCTGGCGCCCAGCACATTAGGTTGTGCCCCAGGGGCTCCAGAAAAAGGGAAGTTACAAGTTACCCAGACATTTCAAGGGTATGTTATCATAGATGCAAAAAGACAGATAGGCTCAGTTAAGGAAAAGGTTGACCTTGTCAGTGAAGATACTGGCCTAGGACGTAACTGCCCACCATAACTGCTTTAGTTAAAGTTTAATTTCAGACCATCCTTTGTGGTTACTTTAGGTCTCTGAGTTTGCAAGACTGCCATGCAGGCCTCCCCTGAGCCTGTCAGGTCAGCATGTGGCCCCTTTCGTCCACACTAGTAACTTCATTGTAAGCTATTGTATAGCAGTCATTGTTGTCTGTACGTTGAGACTCTGGATTATGTTGTCTTCCTCTGAAGAGTGCTCAGTCTTGTTCTAGCCGGTTGTTTACCTGGATGAACCCAAGCACACGCTCTTCTTTTCTGCAGTGGACAGAAGCTGCCACCTCTGCTCAGCTCCTCCTGCCTCGAGCTGCTGCTTTTCTTCCCTGGGATCCTTGGCACCTTCCCCCATGCATGCAGTCAGGAGTCAGCCAAAGATTTGGAGGGGATTGCTACCCAGATTTGATAGCTTTGTTGTCTGCGGCTTCCCCCTTTTTGGGATTTTATCCTTCATTTTCGGCATCTGACTTTCAAGCCAGAGCTGCAGCTTCCTGCCTGGGTTATAGCAGCCCCAGGCCATCCTGACCAGGGGTGCCCTCCTGCAAAAAGCTGTACACGTGAATCTTTCCTATTGCAATTCTATTCTTTCAGGGGTTGCCTGTATTTACATTTCTGCTTTTTAGTTGCTCTCTAATATCTTCAACTAGTGTTTTATATTTTTTTACAAAATGTATACTTATCATCTATGGGAGAATTACTCTGATATAAGCTATGTCATTTACAATGCACAATTTTTGTGCAATTTTTATATGCCCCCAATTTTAATTTTAAAATCATTGACATTTATTTACATTTATGAATGGGATTTACCAGTTTCTTTTCTTTTGCTTCTTTCATTTCACTCCTTCCTTCTGAATGAAGTATATACTCAGTGGTTATTTCAGGGAGAGTGTGTGAGTCCACCCTCTCTTTGTAGTGTTGATATGTCGAAGAGTGCCTTTATTTTACCCTCATTCTGAGTGATAGTCTAACTGATGGATTAATGTGACTGTTACTTGCCCTTCACACAATGAAGCCATGCCCCATTGTTTCCCGGTATGTATTGCTATGGATGAGAAGTCTGCTGCAGTCTCTGGTTGCCATCCCTTGTTGGGTGTGAGGGACCATCTTACACGCATCCACACAACCTCTCAGACTCACTTGCCTTCTGGATCCTAAGTATTTGTTTCACCTAGTCTTTGCTCTTCACAGATACCTAAGTATCTAAGCTGCATCCGTATCACACTTCCTGGAAAGAGTTACTCACCTATATATACTCATCAATCAAGAAAGTTATGCCTTCTAAGTCACTAGTAGGAAAAAAAGTCAAAGAAAACATTGCAGTGTTTTAGGACATGACACAATTAGGAATGACATTTCAACTTACATTAGATCTATTTGGGAATGAGACAGAAGTATCAGGACACCACAAGAAGGAACAACAGAGGCTCATTGTCCCTTTATTCCCTAAGGCAATGCTGAGCAATTTATGAGTTCCCACCCACCCTCTTGCCTTCTGCCAAAGGTAAGATTTTTAATGGACTGAACAGTTTGGGTCCTGATTGTGTTTGCCTTCCTGGTGAGAAGGCACAGAGGAGTGTTCCTACAGCCTAGAGCCAAGCTTTGGGGGAACAACTAGACGTGGGTCCCAGAAGGAGGAGGTGTTCTTGCTACTCTCAGAATCTCCCTTTAGGAATCTGTGATAGCCAGTCATAGCTATCTTTCTTCGTCTGGGACACTTGAGAGCTGGTTTCTTTTTGTTTCCCTTAAAATACAAGTGGCAAAGGGTGCTACTGGAGTAATCTTAGGGCCAAGACCCATGAGGTGCCTCTCTGGACCCCTGAGGCTGAGGCAGGCAGATTTCCCCAACTCCGTGCCATGCAAACCCAGCAGACCCCAGGATTTGGTCTTTCTTTTCCAATGCCATATGCAAAGGAATCAGATCACTTAGACATGCCCTGCCTGTTCACAAGACCAAAAACACAAGATCTAAAACACAGCTGACCTAATATTTCTGGAGGCCATTTTCCAACTGAATTGGAACGTCTTGAAGGAGGAAATAAAGGCAATTTAAGGCTGGGTAGAATGAAGCACCTGTTACAGAAAGAGAAAATGCTTCTTTTAGAAGTGGGTAAGAGAGGATTCTGGGAAGATAACAGAGAAGTAAACAACAGAAATGGCCCTGGCTGGTGCGGCTCAGTTGGTTGAGCATCATCCCATGCACTGAGAGGTTGATTCCTGGTCCAGGCACATGCCCGGGTTGTGGGCTCCATCCTTGGTGGGGGGCATACAAGAGGCAGCTGATTGATGTTTTTATTCCTCTCTCTAAAATCAATAAAATTATATTTAGAGATTTTTTAAAATAAAATATAAACTCGAGAACATGGTAGAGCCAGTCCCACCTCATGGCTCATTCCAGAATTTTCCTGGCTATTATTTATTTAGTCACAAAATCTTTTATTTCATTTATTTAAACTTAAAAAAAGAGCCAGTATACTTAAAAGTATTCTTTTGGCATTTTTATTGGGATCACCTTAAATCAATAGACTTACTCAGCTACATTTTTATCTTCATGATACAAAACCTTTGTGTTCAAGAATTACATACTTGGGTTTCAACACCACATGCCGGCCCAGGGCATTGTCCCCACCCCCATCTGCCCCGTGTGCTCAGGCTTGACCAGGCAGGATGCTCCACCCTACCTTCAGACCTCTGGTCAGGGGCTCTTCACCTGGGCGCAGGTAAATAGGAGCCAGCTGGGATGAGGGCCCAACAAGCCTGAGCCTGCCTTGGAGGGGGATGGCCTGGCAAAAGCAAAGGCCTGGGGTTGCTCTGAAGCCGAGGAGCTCCAGAGAAGGCTGGAGGGGGCTTTGTGAGGCGCACAGCTTGCTGCAGACCCCACATGGGAACGACACCGCCGCTGTTGCATTTGCAGGTAATGTTATCAGGTATGATCCCTTCCGGTGGTTTCCCCATCCCACAGCAATATTCCAAACAAAGGCTGAAATACCTGATAAAGAACCCATTAAACCCCATTTCTTCATCCGCTTTTATTTTATGTGTCAGAACTTAATCTTGTGGGGACGGGCAGCCCCTTATCTTCCCAGCACAGGGAAATGGGCACCCCATCCCGGCAAAGGCTTTGAACTCCTGTAGGGAGAGAGCCAGTCCTAAGGAAGGCCGGCTGGCCAGAATGAATGAGCAAGGAAGGAACCAGGAGCTTATCTGGAGATGACCTGGGGGTCAGGGAGCTGCCTACCACATGGCTGGTCAGTGGAGAGAAGGTAGTAGGGAGGTAAAGGGCGGAGCAGACTCAGCTTTAGGACAAGGTGGCAGGAAGGAATTGGGGGGGGGGGGGCAGGGTGCTGCATTGACCAGGTCGCCACCAACTGTGAAAACTCACGGTGGGTATTCAGAGACTGGTTGGGAGCTCGGCACCTCATGCCCAGCATGTGGGCTGGGGGTCTTGTCTATGCGCCTTCGCATTGGGGCCTGGCTGATGGGCACTGGCCATCCATGGGCACTCGTTAGCTGGAGCCCAGGGCCAGCACTGACAGCAGCGGGTCCCGGTGGCCAGCCCGCAGTGGCTCTCCGTGCAGGCCCCTTCCTCATCGCCCTGTGGACCCTTGTGGCCCTTTTGTCCCTTGTGGGTAAGCTCACCGTGTGGTTTGAGTGTTTCCACTCTTTTTGCAGAACAAGCCTCTAAAAGCATCTGCGTGCTGTTCGGTCTCCAGGGCCTTTCTGGTTTTGTTTCTTGATTCCTGTGCCTTGTGAATATTCTGCAAGTAAACACTGTTCTTCTGGAGCAGCAAATGGGCCTTCCAGGCCCAAGTGAGTGCTGATGAGCACTGGTCACTCACTGTCCCCCCCCGCCCCACACACACACTCTGAGACCCGACACCCTCTCTGGCCAGCTCAGTCCCACACCTACAGGGTGGGTGAGGAGGAGGCTAAGGCATGGAGCCTGCTGAGGTTCCAAGAGCCTCTTGGAGGTGGAATGGCTCAGTCGAGCGCACACAGGCACTGTCCTGGCCTATGCCGCGGTCCGAGGAAGCCCTCGGCGGCAGTGGGTGGAGGGCCTGGCTGCTTGGCTGCCATGTATCTCTGCACAAATGTGAGCAGAGAAGGCCCTGCTCCCTTGCACAGGAGTCCACTGACCCCTTGCAACTCTTGGTACCTTTGTTTAGCATTTTTTTTATATTGAATATGAAAAGATTCATGCCAACCACCATTTTCACAAGTTTCATGAGTGTTAACTCCTTATGAAGCATGCAGCCTCTTGGTAAGATTGCACAGGACAAATAACTCAGCTGAAAGGGTAAATTGAAGTTTGGGGCTTTATATGAAATCAAATGTGACCAGATTAAGAAGAAAAACAAAGTATATGCAATTATGTCTGATTCCAATGACCCCCTCTTCACAAAGTGAATTGATTTGGCTCTAACATTTCCTGGTCTGTGCACCAGACTGGTGGACCATGAGTGTGTGCGCCGTGGCTGGCCAGGAGCCGGCAGGGCAAGGGATCTGGAGGCTGAGGGTCTGGTCCCAGCCCTGCCTGCTGCCGATGGCCATGTGTCCTTCCAGAATGGCAACACTGGCTGACCCTCTGGTAGCAGTGTCCTACCCAGGGCACAGGTCAACGAGGAAATGAAGGGGAGGTGCTTTGCTAATTGCAGAGATGCCTACAAAGAAGGCTGTGCCAAGCATGCAGGGCCATCAGCAGAGAGAAGTTTACCCCAGCAACCACACACACACACACACACACACACACACACACACGTGCCTCTGCTCCCAGTCAGCAAGAGCCTGCCTGGCCTAGGTGGAGTCCCACATTTGTCTGCCTAAAGCAGGCTTGTGGCATAAGGGAACGCTCCACAGGCACCCAGCTCCGAGGAGTGGGAGCAGTTTATCCACTGTTCAGGGAACTTCCAATTCCAGACCCCCATCCCTTGCCCACCATTCTGAAACCCAGACAGCACTGGATACTAGGAGTTTTCTGAGTTTGGTGCAAAATCTGGCATGAACTGTATGTATACTAGTATGTTCCTTATTTCTCCCTGAGAACATTCACAAACGTGTTTGATTTGCGTGCTGTCTGGGGCATCATCTCACATATGTACAGTGATGCACGACATTCACTTCTAAATCCTAAAAAGGCCTGCATCCCAAAGCCCTTTTTCCCAAGGGTCCATAAAGGGAGCGTGGACATGGTTTCAGGTTCCTAAGTAGTGGAATCTGAATTGGGGGATTTCTCATCATCCTTCGGGAAAATTCATCCATTGAGCAGCAAAGGCATACCCCCTGGCTGCAACAGGAGAGGCTCAACCACTTCAGTACCAGTGAACTTCCGGGTGTCAGTGTTACCTGCCGGACAACCAGACCTCACTTCTTGTCTTCTTGAAGGAAAGATTCCAATTTAGAGACAAAGGACAGCAAAACAAGCAAGAATGTACTGGCCCCAGCTAAAACAGTTAGGATAGGAAGGCCATAGAAGAAGCAACGGGAGGGCCTAGGCTGGGCTGCTTTGGCTCACTGGGAATCAGAGAAAAGGGGCCTTGGAGACAGGTTCAGGGGGTGAGCCTGGGAGGAACTGGCGCTGCCCATGGTGAGTTTGTGGGGTCCCTCGGAGTTTAGGAGAAGCGTGCTGCTCCCTGGAGGGAAAGCGTGCTGGATCCTTCATCCTGAGGGTATTGACCTCTCTCTTGCAGAAGGAAATCTGAGAGGAGGTCTCAGGGGAGGGTCTCAATAGAATATTCATTGGCTTTCCAGGTGTGCTCTTTCAGGGTTATGGTCTCCACTGATTGGTCTGTGCCAGGGCAGGGAGTCATTAGTCAATGCAACTGGTCCTGAGGCAGCTACTGCATCACTTGCCCGGTTTTGCTGCTTTTCTGAGCCAGGAGCTGAAATACAACGGAGGCCCAGATGTTATCCCTAGGGAGGAAAGGTCAGGGGGCTAAGCTTGACCAGTGATATGCTAGGGAAGGAAAGGTTACCCTGGGGGCGAGGTCCTTGCTTTCCCTGTTTTGCCCCTTGCTGGGCATCCGGAGCTTTCTGTCCTGGTGACCCTCCGTACCTGGTCCATCATCCTTGTGCTGCTCATGCCTGTCTAACTGCCTATTACAACTGGGGCTTTTTAGGAAGCAGAAGGGTGTCTGTGAACCCTGAGCGGCCAGCTTTCTGAGGCTTCTGTGCAAACTGCATGGTCGCGCCCACAGAATTTCCTCGTGGAGCAGAACTAGGGGTTCTGATATTTGAGGATAGATTTGGATTTGGCAGATTTTTCTTCCGTTTGCAATGTGACCAGCAAGCTCCAAGGGGGCCAGAGGAGGCCAGGAAACAGGTTTTAGAGCTGCAGGATACGAAGGGGTGTGGAGACTGCCCAAGGCAGGGAACCCTGAACAACTGTTCCAAGTTCTCGGCTGGCCACCCGCACCTCGGGGGGCCACCTGGTACTGCCTGAACCTCTGCCTGGAGTGGTGGGTGTGGGTGTGGCCACAGTTATGGATCCAAGAGCTGGAGTGGATGTGAACCAGACAGAGAAGGTGTTCACCACTGACCAGTAGCTCTACAGGGAGCTGACCTTAAAGGATGAATGAAAGGGAGTGGCCTGGGAGACCTCCGGGGAGGGCTGAGGGAGAACACAAAACCATCCAGGACACTGACAACCCTTTCCTTCCAGAGGAGAGGCTTGGAAACAGCCAGGCCAAGCCTTGGAGGTGGGATAAGCGAATGGGGACCTAGGGTGGGTTCCTCAGGGTGGGAGGGTCTGGGGGAAGGAAAGTTTGTCTTCTAAAATAGGAGGGAGTCACAGCTTGTCTATAAGCCAGTAGGGATCATTCAGCAAAGAAAGAAGAGGGTGCTGGCCTGGGGCCTGAGCTGGGCTGCAGCTGTGCGTGCACCTGCAGGAGGTGGTGGGCAGAAGGAAGAAGGAAGCAGGCAGCAGGAGGGCACAGGATTGATTTAAACGCAGGAGCCTTTGCCAAGTGGGTACTACGGTGATGAAGTTGAAATGGAAGGAATCCAGGGAAATGTGAGGGTGTGACTGTATTAGGGGGCGGGTCCGTGGGGGCAGGGAAATCTGAGGGTCAGTGGCCTGGAGGTCCCTGCTTTTGGGTGGTCAGGGAGTAGGAGGCTTGTGGTTGGATTGGAGGGGTGCAGAGATTTGCAGGACAAGGTCTAGGGGGTGACCGTGGGAGTGAGGGGCTCAGGTGGGCAGAAGACAGACCCCTGGAGGGGAAGGGCTCAGGAAGGAGCCTATGTGCATTTCAACAGTGACGAAATTCAGACAGGGATGCAGTGGAGAGAGTAACACTGAGCCAGAAGCCAAACTCCTGGAGAAATGAGGGGGAAATGACCTGGCAAAGGATGTTATACAATGACCTGGGTTTTTTGGCAAAGAGAAGAAATGGTCTGGAAGCAGTGGAAGGATTTTAGGAATCAGGAGGGGGAGAGAATGGGGTGAGCAGAACCAGGTGGATATGCACTGTGTGAAATGAGGGTGGTCCAGGAGTCTGGCCCCTTGTAATGGGTGGAGATGGAGATAACAGACATGGAGGGACTCGTCCTGGAGGATTCAGGGCAGAGAGGAGGAGGGGCTCTGAGTGTGGGGGAAGTGAAGGCAGTGTCCTCTTCACCCAGACGACAGGGGTGGGTGCAACCTTAGCCCCATGCAGCCCTCCTCCTGGCGCTGTACTGAGGTAGAAGGTCAAGGGGTGACAATTTGGAATGACTGGACAGTTCTCGGGCGTGCTTACAAGGGCTTCAGGCTTCAGGACTGGCGCTACTAACGTGAGTGTGCACAAGCATGGATGTTCGGACAATGCACATTCAGGAGGGACTCACAGGAGCTAACCTCTACCTGTGCCTCAGCTTCTGTTCAGAGATGGAGACTTCAAAGTGCCTCTTCAACTGTGCAAAGGTTCCTCTAATGACAGACAGAAAGGGCTTCAGGGACGTCACTTCCCAGGTTCCCGAGAGAGGCCCCCTCCCACCAGGTGTGAGCTGTCACAGCCACAGCTGCAGGTGTCGGCAGGCCAGTGGGTTGGGTGGGCACCCCCCACATCTCCACAGTGGACGCTGCTTCTCTGCAGTGGGCTGTCTCCAGCACTGTTACTCTTAAGTCTTCCTGCACTTGTTCCTGCTGGAATGTGCAAGAGCTTTGCTGGTTAAGCACGTGGTCGTGGGCTCGTGAACTTTGGTAGATAATGCCTAACCTAGAGTAGTCTCGCCAGTGGTGAGGGAGATCCCCATGCTTCATGCCCCCATACCTGGTATTAGCAGACCTTTGAATTTTAGACATTCAAGTGGTTCTCATTGTGGTGTTGTTTACATTGTCCCGATTGCTGATGAACTTGGATTTTCTTTACACTGATATCTGTTGATTCTATCGTTCACTTCTCTTGTTCTCATTTTACATAGCTCTTTACATAACTTGGATACTTATCCTTTGTCACTCACACATAGTCACATATTTTCTCCAACTCTGGCTTACCTTTTCCTCTCAAAACCATGTCTTTTTGAATGACTAGTTCTTAATTTTAATATAAAATTTATCTATATTTTATGGTTAATGCATTTTGTGTCCTATGTAAGATATCTTTCCAAATGGATGCCTAGTTTTTTGTTTGTTTTTTTTCCATACAAACACTCATTTGTTCCAACACCTTTTACTTACAAAGACCGTCCTTTCTCCACTAGCCTGCAATGCACCTTTGTCACAAGTCAAGTGTCCATATACCCTCTAACTAGGCTCTTCGTTTCCTTCTATTCAATCTCATACCAGAACCCAGCTCTCTTAACTGCTATGGTTTTATTAGTCCGAACACCCAAAAGAGTATGTTCCCCTATGGTCTTAGTCTGCTGTAGCTGCTATAACAAATAACACAGGCCGGCAACTTAAACAACAGAAACTTATTTTCTTACAGACCTGAAGTCTGGGAGTCCAAGATCAAGGTGTCAACAGGGTTGGATATATCTAATATAGAGAGAACTCCTAAAACTCAACAACAAAGCACCCCAATTCAAAAATGAGCAAAAGACTTAAATAGATAGTTCTCCAAAGAAAATACACAATTTTTTTCCAATGGAAGTCCATGACAATGGTCATTAAGGACATGAATACACTAGCCAATAGGAAAACGCCAATAAAAACTATAAGGAGATACCATCTCACATCTGTTAGGAAGGTTTCTATAGCACAATAAGAAACAGAAGATAGCAAGTATTGTCAAGGATGTGGAGAAATCTGAACCTTTATACACTGCTGGTGAAATATAAAACATTGTGGAAAACAGTATGGTGGTTCCTCAAAAAATTAAAAACAAAATTACCATATGACCCAGCAAATTCCACTTTTGGGTATATACTCAAAAGAACTGAAAGAGACATTTGTGCAGCCATGTTTATGGCAGCATTATTCACAATAGCCAACAGGTAAAAGTAACCCAAGTGTCTATCGACAGATGAATGGATGAGCAAAAATGTGATATACACATACAATGGAATGTTATTCAGCCTTAAAAAGGAAGGAAATTCTGACACATGCTACAACATGGTTAAAATCTTGAGGACTTTATGCTAAGTGAAATAAACCAGTCACAAAAAGAAAAATACTGTGTAATATCACTGACATGAAGTACCCAGGGCAGTCAAATCCACAGAGACAGAAACTAGATGGTGGGTGCCAGAGACTAGGGTAAAGGGATGGGGCAGTTATTGTTTAATGGAGATAGAGGTTCATTTCTGGAAGAAGAAAAGAATCCTGGAGACGAATAGTGGTGATAGTTGCACAACAAATGTCAGTGTGCTTAATACCACTGAGCTATGCATTTATAAATGACTAAGATAGTAAATTTCATGTTTTATATAGTTTACCACAATAAAAAACATTGGGAGAGAAATGTCAACAAACCTGAGGTTGAGAAACCCTGGATGAAGCTCTCCCAGAAACCTATTAATGTCACTCCTGAGTGCTCAAGCCAATATTAAACCCTACCTGAGTGTTTATGACCATCCCAGCCGCGTCCTCCGCCTCCTCCCCTGGGCCAGCACTCAGAGAGCCCGCGTCCACACCTGCCCAGGCTGGCATGTCTGCTTCCTCATGCATCCCCATAACTTGTTATCTGCCCCTGTATCCCCATTGCAGCAGTCTCCACTGTTCCTCCCCTCACCCCCTCCCTGGGCCGTTCCCTCAGCCCTAGGAACCCTCTGCATTGTGTGTGTGGGGAAGCCCTGCTTTTGCTTATCTGAAAACACCTTTATTTGCCTTCATTTTGAAGTAGGTTTTCCATGAGTCCAGGACTCCAGGTGGCAAAGTTTCTTTTCTTTCACTACTTTTAAGATATCATTCAATTTTCTTCTGGCTTTATAATTTCAAGGTCAGGAAGCTTAGATTTCGTATGAATTTCTAGCAAGATTTCTTATAAAATCACTCATTAAGATGGTGTTACATGGGCTCAGGAAGAGGCGAATAATAAAACTGGCTTCTTCAAACAAAAACTTTGGATTACTTGTCTTTCTCGTATTGATTTACAGAAGTTCTGTTTTTTCTGGACACTAATCTTTTGTCCATTTTATGAGTTGCAAATACCTTCTCCTAGTCAATAGCTTTTTTTAAAAAAAAAATGGTGTGTTTTCTTGATGAGTAGCTTTGAACATTTGAAATTAATTTACTGTTAAATTTATCCTTTGAGTTGTTTTATTTCATTTATGGTATCCACCCGCCCCTGCCAGGACCACATGGTTTTTATTTAGCTTTTGTTTTAGCAAATTTGTTGAACTTAATCAGTTGGTTATAAGCTAATGATAATCTCAAAAGTGTGGAAACCAATGCTCTCATCTTGAAATGGGGTTATCTTGTTGCTCAAGATGCTTCCAGGGCCATATTCGGGTTCTCAGTGGTTAGAGCATCAGCCAGTGGACTAAAGGATTGTGGGTTCGATTCCAGTCAAGAGCACATACCTTGCTTGCAGGCTCAATCCTGGCCCTAGTGAGGGCGCATGTGGGAGGCAACCAATCAATGTGTCTCTCTCACATAGATATTTCTCTCTCTTTATCTCTCCCCCTCCCTTCCACTTTCTCTAAAAATCAATGGAAAAAATATCCTCAAGTGAGGGTTAACAACAACAAAAAAAGATGCCTCCTGGCCCAGCTCTTCCCCAGACTAAGGGATGTCTACGCAGCAAAAGCTTGGGGTTTTGTCTCTCCTTAACTGTATCAGGGACAGAGAAGAACCTCCTAGGATCACACCACATCCATCCCTTTGGAGAGAACTGCTCTGTCAGAGAGGTGGCACAGAGCTGTGTTTCCTTGCTTGTAAATAGCACAGTAATAGCATCCACCTCATTGAATGTGATGAAGATGAGCTAATACAACGTGCTTAGAGCTTCCCCACAGTGTCAGCTGTCATTTTTGTTTTCCTAAGGGGCAGATACACTGAGACCCTATGCAGTGTGGGTCGTCTGGGCCATGCAGGTGGTCTGGGCAATATGGGTGATCCATGCAATGTAGGTGGTCTATGCAGTATGATTAGTCTGTGCAGTGGAGGATGGGGGTAATCTGGGCAGTGTAGGTGGTCTTTACAGTGTAAGTGGTCTGTGCAATGTGGGTGGTCCTGGCAGTGTGGGTGAACCTGGGCAGTGTGGGAATCTACATAATGTGGGTGGTCTGTAGAGACTGGGTGGCCTGGGCAGAGGTGAGGCTGACCATAGAGACATCAAGCTCTGTCCCTTTTCTCTGGAACCTCTGTGGGGTGTGGCATCTCAGCCAGGCCACAGCCACTGGGCATTGTCCAGAAACCCACTGCTCCTCCCAGTGGGCCTTGACCACGGCCGAGGCTTGGAGAGGCATTGACTCGCCAGCAGGTGGCAGGCCGCCACTTCCCTGCCTGGGCCACCGGTGCAGAGGCCCTTCCTTGGCTGTTCCTTCTCTTCTGCCGTTTAGTCCACAGCACAGAAGCAACTTTACTGCTCGGTCACTTCCATTTATTTGGGAATGTATGTGCGTGATTTTCTTTTTTTACTTAATCAGAATTAGGGTAAGAGGTCAGAGTCCAGTGAGCAGAGCAGAGAGAACCCCACCAGAGATGTGCAGGAAGGGGTTCAGACTGAGTACGTTTCTATGATTCCATTTAATCTCCTTTGTTGGGTTTTGGCTGCTATTGGCTGTGTGTTTGTTGTGTTTTCACAGTCGCTTTAGGGATTACGATGCACATCTTAGGTTACCGCGCTCTACCTCCCCCTGGTGTCATACCAGCTAAGACCTTCACAGCAGGTGCCTGTTCTGCATACCTTACAAATTCCACGATACATTGGCAGTCCGTCTCCCATCTCTCAGGGATCACTATCTAGGTGGCCTGATGTCCAGTGTCTCCAAAACCTTTGTTCCATTTATTGTTCCCGTTTTCATTCGTCTCAGTAAGGCAGTAAGACTGGTCCCAGTTACTCCATCTTGACTTGCAGCTGGAGGGGAAGTCAACCCACTTTTAAAAATAACTCTTTTTGATTTGTAAGTTGTGTGTGTTCACTGTAAAAAGAAAATCACACACTTGGAAGCTATAGGAAAGTAAAAGTTAATAAAGTAAAACCCATCCCAAATCCTACTCTCTAGAGCTAACTACACCTCCATCCATTTATTTTTCTGTGTGTATGCATTATATATTTCTCTTGTGCAGTTATTCACATGTACATATGTGGGTCCTGATTGTTTTTCTCCTAACATCATATAGGGAATATTTTCCCATGTCATTAAAATGCCTTGGGTCCAGCTGGTGTGGTTCCGTGATTGAGCATTAACCTATGAACCAGGAGGTCACGGTTCAATTCCTGGTCAGGGCACATGCCCGGGTTTTGGGCTCAATCCCCAGTTGGGGGTGTGCAGGAGGCAGCCAATCAATGATTCTCTCTCATCATTGATGTTTCTATCTTTACCTCTCCCTTCCCCTCTGAAATCAATAAATATATATTTTAAAAAATTCCTTGGAATTTTAAAGAAAGCACAATTTGAACATACTGTAATTTATTTAATTGGCCCCATTATTTAGGTTGTATCCTTGTTTTTATCTTTGCATCTCATTGTTTCCTTGGGGTAGATTCCTAACAGTGGAGTTCCTAGATTAAAGAAAGCCTAGGGCATAATATGATAGAAAACTCTGTGTGTGTGTGTGTGTGTGTGTGTGTGTGTGTGTGTGTGTCCATGTGCACATTTTCTCCCCTTGACTGGTCGGGAGAAAGAGACCCTTGCACTGTTGGCTTTACCACAACCTAAGTGCAGATTAAACAAGTTTTCTTCGCGTGTAGAATGAGGAGGTGGCTATGGTCATGAAGGCTCCTCTCTGTGATATTAAGACCCTCACGCGGAGGTCAGCAGGCGACTTTCCCACTGGGAAGACGGGAGAAGCCTCTCCGTTGCTGGAGCCCCAGTGGGCATCTCAGGAGCTGCTGGAGGGGGTGAGACCAGGTCCGCCCCAGCTCCAAGATGTGATATGAAGCTGGACAATTCAGTAAATACAGCTAGATGGTAGCATTATTTGTTTATGCATTTTCACTTTGGGGCTCACATAGTCGACCATTTTAGCTGGCAGAGTTTCAGGAGAGTGGTGGGTACCAGACTGATTCGAAACAGACCAAAAGAGGCGAGTAACAGCTGGAGGCAGCCCCAAGTTCATGAAGGGCTGGGGCGGCACGCAGCAGCACCTCAGGCCTGTGGAAAAGGATTCCTCTACTGAGACTGTGTGACTTCCCTCTAGGCATTTGGAAACCCAAGGCTGGGACCACAGTCATGCCTTCTGCCCATCCAACGGCATGGAAGATGATGAATGGCTTCCCTCCAAGAGGTTGCCAGGACAGCCGTCTTTTCTCTGTCTTCATCTGCACGCCCCACCCTCAGTCTTACCCCAGCATCACCTGCTCCAGGAAGCCCTCCCTCCACCCCCTGGCCAGGTGCCTTCCCTTTGGGGCCCACAGGGGCTCCCACCTCCCTAGCAGACCCTGCACAGAGTTGAAATGCCTCTGGAGCACTGCAAGACAGGAACCTAGTTCATCCACCTCGAAAACACGAGCCTGGCCCTTGCTCACACTCGGCCGGCCCCCTCACAGGGTCTCCCTTTCTACAGGGGACACAGAACACGGGCTTTTGCGCAGAGAGCTGCTGGTGGTGAGTTGTCTCCCTAATACAGATAACGGATGGACCCCTTATAGACAAAGGGACAGGTCTCATGGCCCCAAAGCTGTTCAAAGTGGCATTAGTGATTTTAGGTTTGCTGGGTCACTGTAATCAGATCTGAACTTACCAGGACTCTCAGAGTCCTAGCTGTAACAAGGTGTCTCATATAGACTGCACCCAATCTAAAGACAAGATTATCGTGTGGCAGTATTAAAGTGATCACAAGATAGATATTTATTTATTGGAATAAATGGAAAGCTATTCATTGTGCACTTACCACTAACAAACCCTGCTGAGTTGGTGCCTGCAGGCTATTTGGTTGGGAGAGTCCCTGTGGTTCAGGTCTCAGAAAGAGGCTGGACACCATGAAAGCTACAGGACCAGGCACCTGGCTCCTGGTGCAGGTGTGGCTTTCTCCACCTGTTGCCTGAGCTTCAGGTGAGTTTGGGTTCACCTGGGCTGTCAGCACCACACACGTCAGGCTATACCCACCGACAGGCCAGCAGCAGGAACATCGTCCTGACCTGACCATTCGTGGGCTGGGCTGCCCTGGGCCGAGTCCCCTGTGGACCAGTGGAATCAACTCTGCTGAGCCTCACTACACTGCACACGTCCCACATGGCTTGCACTCCCACCCCGCCCCACAGCTACACCCAGACAGGACAGCCTGCCAATGAGAGTGGCAGCCCCTTCCCCAGCCAGGTTTCTTCCCCAAGCTGCTGACCGCCTCACAGCCAGGGTGTCTGAGTTCAGACCCTGTGGGCTGAACTTGACGTCTGAGCCACAGATGCTCAGTGGCTGGACCCCAGCGCTGTCCTCTTCCCTATGTTGGGTTTAAGTAGTCTTGATCCTGGGCCCCTCAATACACCAAAGTAAGAGCCTGGCCCCCGGGGCTGTGTGAGCTGCTGGACTGAATTGTCCAGCCAGTGCCCCATGGTGCTGTGGCTGAGCCTGGGGACACCGAGGCTGCTGGGCAGTGCAGACAACACAGAGGGGCTCCCGCTTCTGTCATTTCAGTGATTCTAATGAAACAATCAAAACTCTATTTGAGGGTACAGCTTCCTACTCTGGCGTGGTAGGTCCAGGGGGCTGGGGTGGATGGGTCGTGGGGTGCAAGGGGCCATGGCTGACCTTGCTCTCTTCCAACTGCTTGCTCCTCCAGGTCCAGGGCAGGCCAGGGAGAGACCCTCACCTGCGGAGGTCCCCTGGCTCCTTGGAGGCCCCGGAGCATCCCCTCTACCTCTGGACCCATACTTGGTTCTTCCTTCTGCCTAGGGGCTCCCAGTGCACCCTCAGGGGGCCCCTTGCCCCTCCAGGATGGACCCATGAGTTTTACATTCGAACAGGCAGGAGGCAGCGGCGGGCGGGCACCATGTCCCTGATCACCCGGGAGTCCAGGGCTGGCGCTGAGCTATGGAGACAGGGTTCCTGCCTCACTATCAGGAAGCAGGAAATCAGCAAGATAGGTCTGAGTGGCAGGAGTCATCTGATGGCACAAAGTCCAAGCTTGTAACTCTGTGAACTTTATTGGTGGGAGGGGCCATCTTCCGGGCCCTCTTACCCCTTTTCTAAAAATGGATTTGGCACCAAGTACATGTCCCAGTCCACAGCAAGGCCTTTCGGGCACAGGACCTCCAGTGAGGCAAAGGGAGAGGACAGGGAAGGCCAGGAGAGCCTGAGCCGGGCCTCAGGAACGAGGCTGGCACTGGGTCACAGCGGGGCAGGCTAGCCCATCACCTGACCCCACGGCCACGTGCATGTGAACAAACCCCCAGCTCGGACCAAGGCTCCCAATGTCAGTGTTTGGACCACAAGATGACGGGCATGCGTAGGTGGACTTTCCTCCTGATAAGTCCCTGGCAACCGCTCCAGGCCTTGGCTGGGATCAAGTAGCTTTCCTCCACCTCCGTCCCAGAACTTCCCAAAGCTGCCTGAGGGGAAGAGGCTGAGCCTGCTGAGAACTGGAGGAGCTCATCGTGGGCTTGTGGAAACACCTCCTCCTCTTGGGCCCCTCGGGGCCCAGGGCCTGTTACCAGAAAGGGACCAGCCCAGAGGGGGTCTGCCTCGGGCTGGCCTGTAGTTTGTGGGCTCTTAACTTCATGCAGGAAAGATTTCACAAGATGAGTCCAGGTGACTTTGAGAATACGTTTATTAAAGCTGGGGACAGTGGCACAAGGAAGGGTGCAGGGCAGAAGAAGAAGGGGAGGACTTAGGCAAGGCTGCGTTGGTTCTCTAGAAACGTTTAGGAAAGAAATGAGCCTACATGAGGCTGCTTTGGCTCATTGAGAAATAAAGGTCATAGTGAAGGATGTGAGCCATGGCAGGACTTCTGTGGCTCACTGGAAAGCCAGAGAAAGGGGGACCTTGAGGACAGGTTCAGGGGGTTAGCCTGGGACAAGGTGCTGCTGCCCATTGCTCCCCTGGTTGCAAGATTCCTGGGGTCCCTTAGAGTTTAGGAGATGCAGGCCTGTGCGGGAAGAGGAGCGGGAAGGGAAAGGCATGGGGTTGCTCCCAGGAGGGAGGGAGTGTGCTGGGTCCTTGTCTTGAGGGTTTTAAAGGCTAGGGGTTTAGGGGAAGTTCTAAGGAAGGTTCTCAATAGAATATTCATCAGCTTTATGCTGATGCACCAAAATGAGACTTATTCCCTTAACTCATCTGTCCTTGGGTGTGGTTGGCACAAATGGTACTAATTGGATTTCTGCTATCTCCCTGAGTAGGGTGATTTAAGCTATTTACCCACTGGTTGGGGAGGAGAAGTGTAAACCATTTACTCTTAAGTGTCCTTGGTTTAGGGAAGATAGGATTTTGCAATTTACTAGATGGCTGTAAACACTTGGCCATTTAACTATGTCTCAGTTTCCCCATCCCACTTGTCCTGGCTTACTAGCCTGTCTCAGGCAATTCTGCAGGCTCTGCTAGGTTGGGTCTTTGTGGCCCTGAGAAGCAGCCCCCAAAGGCCCCCCCCCCCATATTCCCTGTGCCTTCAGCTACCAGCTACTGGGCTCTGCAGGACCCTGGCAGGTGAGGGGTGGGCAGGTCAAAGGCCCTGTGCTGGCGTGGAGCCCTGAGAAAGAAGAACCCATGCTGGGAAAAGGAACATGAGAGACTGATCAACAGCGCACCTCATACAGGGCTCCCCAGCACATCCTAAATGGGATTCAATGTAGATGAGTTTTGGGGGACATCTTGGGACCAACATACTTGCACAAAGGGACAGATGCCTGCCCCCCCTGGGAGCACCTCCCACCTTGGGCAGGGGAAAAAGAGGTGCTTGGGCCCAACACTCCTTGCTGACTCAACAGAACCCAGCCTTTCCTCTCCCCCCTCCCCTTCCTTCTGCCTGGCTCCAGTGCACAAACCCAGGTCTGGGGCCCATGGAAGTTGTTAGGTGCCTGATGCCCATATTCGGCTTGTCCTGGACCACCCCAGCAATCACACCCCCGGGGACAGTTCTGGCCATCTTAGCTGATGGCCATCATCAGTGGGCCCAGAAGTCATACAAACCCTGAGATCGCCCACAACAGCCAGGGTCATCTGACTTCCATTCTCTATCCACTCAACGTGTCCAGCCAAACATTGGCTCAGCAATGCCTGGCAGGAAGGGGTTTCTTAATGGCCAAATCTGAGTGGAAGAGTCTACGTGATGTGAGTCTTCAGCAGGTCACCTGCTCACACTCAGGATCGCACAAGACCTCTTTGTTCATGACTGACTAAAGGGTGCACAGCTGACAGTCATGCACAGATGGCTCGGGAGCCTCTGGGAGATGGGGGCTGCTCTTAGAAAGACAAGCCCTTTTTATGCACCTCTGGGTTTGGAGAGTTTATGCACCAGAGAACCTCTAGGACAGTGATGGCGAACTTATGACACGTGTGTCAGAGGTGACATGCGAACTCATTTTTTTGGTTGATTTTTCTTTGTTAAATGGCATTTAAATATATAAAATAAATATCAAAAATATAAATCTTTGTTTTACTATGGTTGCAAATATCAAAAAATGTCTATATGTGACACGGCACCAGAGTTAAGTTAGGGTTTTTCAAAATGTTGACACACAGGTTCACCATCACTGCTCTAGGACGTACGTCAACACTCTTCCCTGAAAGCAGATGGTAAGAGAAGGGCACAGTGACAGTGACCTGTCCAGTAGGCACCGGGGTCCCCATCCCGCACAGGCTCCTTAGTGAGAGGTGACTTCTCTGGGTGGTCCATTTTGTTCTTCACCAAACTCATGTGATAGTTCAGATCCACCTCACGCCAGGCTGGACGAGCCCAGAGAACAGAAAGTGGTGTGGCGTGGGTGGCATGGGTCCTCAGGTGGCCTGGGCCGCCTTGAGTCTTGCTGAGAAACAGCCCTGACCTTGCTCAGAGGCCCCTGCAATGGCTCTTCATCATTAATAATGAGGAAGCGAGTCCATGTCACCCGATGTCTCCTGTCCCCAGGGAGAGGGCCACTACCCATGCCCACTTTTCGCTCACTTTCCAGGGGGCAGATCTGCCAGGCTGAAAACCCCAAGTATCTGATTGTCACAGCTGTAGGCACCACCCACCCTCCCCATTCTACTCCCGTAATTACAACGCGTGTGAGGTTGGCTAAAGGTGACTTGATCATAAAACTATTTTTGGATCCTCAGTGCCCACGGCAGGAGCCCTTCCCATCAGAAGCCATCGCAGTGAGACACCCCTGTCCTTTGACCCGCTCCTGCCACAGCTGCTTTTTCTTTCTGTTCACATGACAGACGGCGTCCAGTTTCACTACTTGCTCCCGGAAGTTAATCTTTTCTCTTCTGCAGACAAGGGTCATAAATCAACGAGGCTTATGACTGAAGGAGCAGAGAGAAGACTCCGGGTCTCCTCTCAGCCTGACTGTAATGCGGGTCCAGGTGGGCGGCCTTCTTGGTGGGAGTGGCCTTTATCAGCTGCCATTCCAGACCCTCCATCTGACCCTCCTGCTCTCCCCCAGGACCCCTGCTGTGCAGGGTCCACAGCATGGCCCTGCTGAGGTCCTTGGCCCACCCCATTCCCGGACCACATTCACTCTGATGTCTGAAGGTGACAAGGACCCGAGGAGCATCCACAGAGGACACAAGCCCAGGGCAAAGTCTCCCACCAGGACCCAGAGCCGGCGTGTCCAGCTGGGGCGCTCACTTAGGCTGCTTCTCCGCCCGCCACCCAAGGCCCCTGCCTCCCACTGCCGTCCAGCGCCCCATGTCCATGGAGACTGCCTTTGCAGAAACGGCGAAGGCGTCATCGGCCCTGGGCTGTCTGAGCAGTCGGCACTGAGTGTCTTACTAATACGCAGTGAAGCAGCCCCGAGGATGTGCCCTCCACAACTTTAAGGCCAAAGAGACTGAGCAAAGCCTGCCTTCAACATTGCGTCCCTCGGCCATTTGGAGGGGAGGGCACTGTGCCTTCCTAGTGTGGCTGAGGCACGAGGGGACCCTGGTCTGGAGTGCAGCCTGGTCACTCCTGCCCATCTCTCAGAAACCCTGTCCCACGGAGCTCCGAGTCAGGGGGACAGAGTCTACATCCACTCCATTGTCCCTTCTAGACTTTTTTTGTTGTCTTTTCTTATTTTTCCTAAGACTATTTTTTTAGAGCCATGTAGGTGGTTCTAATTTTTATGTCCTTGATGACATGATGTGGAGCATCTTTTTCATGTTTACTTGCTGTCTGTATCTCTTCTTTGGTGAGGTATCTGTCAAGGTCATTAGCTAATTTTTAATTTGAGTTGTTTGTTTCCATATTGTTGAGTTTCAAGAATTCATTGTATATTTAGCAGATTTGTCTTTCGCAAATATTTTCTTCCTGTTTGTGGCTTGTCTTCTTATTCTCTTCAAACTGTCTTTTGAATAGCAGACGTTTGTAATTTTAATGAAGTCTAGCTTATCGCTTATATCTTTGGTGTCGTATCTAAAAAGTCATCTTCATACCCAAGGGCATCTAGTTTTTCTCCTGTGCTACCTTGTATAAGTTTTATAGTTTTGTGTTTTATAGCTAGGTCTGTGATCCATTTTGAGTTAATTTGGTGAAGGGTAAATGATCTGTGTCTGGATTAATTTTCTTTTTTTTTTTGCATGTAGATGTCCAGTTGTTTCAGCACTATTGGCTAAAGAGATTATCTTTGCTTCATTGTGTTGCCTTTGCTCCTTTGCCAAAGATCAGTGACCATATTTATTGGATCTATTTCTGGGCTCTATTCTGTTTCATTGATCTATTTGTCTGCTACTTCACCAACACCACACTATGTTGGTGACTAAAGCTTTATAACAAGTCTTAAAGCCAGGTGGTATCAGCCTCCAACTTTGTTCTTCTCTTTCAATATTGTGTGGGCTGTCCTGGGTCTTTTGCTTCCATATAAACTTTAGATCAGTTTGCCCCAATCTTTGGGTTGCATCCTGGGTGGTGTTAATGCTCACCTGCCCCAGCCCCGGGCTGCACCCCCTGCCACCCCCTCAGAGTATGATCTCAGAAGGTTGAATCCATCTGAACATTCCCTGGACCAAGTCAGTGATGAGCAGGGATTTCTCTAGGAGTGAATACAAACTTTTCTTTGAAGCCAAACATGACTGTTGGATCTCCCAAGTGGGGTCACTGGACAAGTCTGACGCTGCAGAGGAGGTCTGTGGGGCTGGAGTCCAAGGCTGCCAGGCTCAGGTCCTGATCTGGGTGGGGTGGCATCCGGGAACAAGTGCCAGGGTCCACAAAGGAGGTCAGGTCTTGGGCACAGACACACCCTCCTCTTGTTCTGGGGTCCTCAAGCTCCAACCTGAAGACTTGAATGTGATGGGGGGTTGGCGACACTTCAAGCTTAGGCTTGAGGGAACAGGGGAGCAGGGAGCTGAGACCTGGAGAGGGAAGACAGAAAGGACTAAAAGGCAGTGAGTGTCTTGCTGGGTCAAATACTGGACCAGACATGCAAGCCAGTTCCTCAGGCAGTTTGAGGGCCTCATCCCCTTCATCCCCACTGATTCTTACCCCCACCTGGCTCTTCCCCCATCTGGCCTTGTCTACCATACCAGCCCCTCCAGACCCCACCTCACATGGGGCTCCTGCTGACACAGGGAGCAGGCTGGGTCCCAGGTCACCACTGAACACCTTCAGCTGCCTTTCCTCCTTGAAGATGCCCCTCATTCCTCAGCTGTCCCAGGTCCTGTGTGGATGTCACCCTGCAGCCTCCTCCCCACCTGCCTGCTCCCTGGTGGGCACGTTCCCAATGTAGATGGTTCACACAGGGCCCTGGTCCCCACACAGCTCAGGACAAAGCGTTCCTCTGACCAGACCCTCCCTGAGTATCCAGGTGCAGCCCTGCAGGGCCGGAGGGGAGCCGCTCCAAGAGCCCAGCACCACTCCCTGAAGGTTTGTCTCCCTGCTCACCTCGCCCGTGCGGTTACAGACATTGTTGTTATTATTAGTATTATTACTGTGGATGAAACGATAGCGTACCTGGGTGGATGAAACGATAGCGTACCTGGGATGGCCTCAAAACCATCGGAGGAAGGCCAGGGAGGAGGTGACTGGCAGAGCCCATTCAGGCAGCAGGTCAAGGAGAAAGGGAGGTGTGGCCTGGAGGGGAGGGGAAGGGAAAGGCTTTCGACTGGAGCTGCCGAGAGAAGACCAGGACCCAGGAAAGGGCCTGGAGCTCAGCCAGGCAGGACCTCGGAGATTGGCAGGGGCTTCTGTTGCTGTCACCAAAGGGCGACAGTTCTTTGAGGTTGAGATCATGGACAGGTTCAGAGGCGGGCAGTCACTCCAATGGCTCTGTTGCTCTCAGAGGGGAGGCTCAGGAGGTGTTTGAAACAGCTCCCCAAGTGGGGACAGGGAGCACAGGGGAGGGCCTGGCCAGCCTGTGGGCCAGACATGCAGCGGCTCAGCCCTGAGGCCTGAGACCAGCGGGTCAGGTGGCCGCTCTCTGTGTGAAAGCTGCTGTTGTGGATGGTGGTCCAAGGTGATGTCTGCCATGATCGGCTACATAAACATTAATTAGCACAAGTTAATATATCATTCTGCACACACACACACACACACACACACACACACACACACGGTATCTTGCCAGTGCCAGCACTATTGTTTGATAAGGATTTAATGAGAAGTAGGAAGGGACGGCGCCTGATAAGAGTCTTCTCTCATTGTGAACGGCTCCAAGGTCACAGGATATGGGGGGGGGGGGTTGTCCCAGGAAAGGACATGGGCCCTGCTCCTTTGCC
The DNA here is from genome assembly GCF_000147115.1 of Myotis lucifugus. Classification (NCBI taxonomy): domain Eukaryota; kingdom Metazoa; phylum Chordata; class Mammalia; order Chiroptera; family Vespertilionidae; genus Myotis; species Myotis lucifugus. The sequence goes on along the minus strand of NW_005871048.1, from coordinate 49,137,393 downwards.
GCCCACCGAGGACCCTGCCACAGGAAGCTCCCCAGATCACCCAGGCCCTGGTGCCCCACTGATGTCAGCACCCACCTGTGAGCATATGTCTGCATTGAAAGTTTGGGAGTGTGTTTTTCTGTTATTTGGGGCTAACGTTCACCGCAGGCTGCAGCTTTGCTGAGAGGCTTGTCCGCACAGGTCACCCACAGGCGCCCGAGCCGTCCCGTCTCCGTGTGCTTTTCCCTCTTGGCGCACAGACAGCAGTGCCAGGAAGGCAAGGTCAGGGAGCGGGTGATTGTAGTCATGCATTCCCGGACAGGCAGTTCCCTTCCTGCAAGCAGGTTAAGGTGGCAGGTAGGGCAGAGCACAAGCATTCGGGGTTTAAGGCGAGAATATGGCATGTCATAAACTGGGCTCACCTCCCAGCCCGTCCTGTGTCTGGGGGGTGCCAGCACTGACCGATTACGGGCCAGCTGCCAGCGCCCCATCAGGATGGTGACTAAGTGCTGATGCCTGCTCTTCCCCGGAATACTCTGCCAGGGCGGTGTCGGGCCCAGCAGGTGGGTGTTGGCCTTCCCAGGGAGCAGAGGAATGTGTCTCAGGGAAAAGAACAAGTTGGGGGCCCTCTCCCCGACCTGCCCTCTGCCTCTGGTCACATAGCAAGTGACTGTGCCAAAGCTAGGAGACCTCTGCTGTGCCAAGGCCACACCTCCACCCTCCTTCCTGGGAAGCAAGCAGAGCCCCACATGACCCTCTGGGTGTAGAGCTAATCCAGAAGGGAAAGGGGACACATGAGTGTGAGAGAATAGCTCATGAGACAAGCCCCAAGGGCTCCACCGAGGCCCCTGCTCGAATGCAGACACACGGAGATCCTTGTCCTAGGCGTGAGGCACACGCGTGCATGCACACACACTTTGGTTTTGTGCATCTGTTTCTGGCCTCAAGGACAACTTTCTGGACAAATGTGGTTGGTGAGTCTGTCGCCTTTGTCTCCTGCACTACGGGCAGGTAGACAGTGCCGGCTTAGGAGACACATCTGGGGCTGGGGAGGGATTTCCGTACCTGACTCCTGCTCCAGTGCTGGTCTCCTGCCTGCGCCAGCCGTGGCAGCCAGGCCTGTGGGCTTTGGGCTGGGCGCTGGAAAATCCTGGAGAAAACCCCAGGAGAAAACCTTCAAGTGCATGTGCATTCTCTAGGCGGTCAAAACCATGGCGGTCACACACGCTGACACATCAGACCACACCTCTGGAGTGTTTGTGGCATTAATAAAAAGTCAACTGGGATCTTCAGCAACTATTTAAGTGGCCATTCGTCAGCCGTCGCTGGGACAGTGTCAGGAGAGGCATTCCCCCACGGAGCCGCTCTTGTGCCTGTGGACGTCTGGGCATCCTGAGGTGACCTCATCCACAGGCACGGGGGACGTGGACAAGGCTGAGTGTTGTCCCAGCTGCTGCTCCCTGCGTGTCTCTCAAAACCTGCTGTGTGATGGGCTCTGGCTGTTGGTCAAGGACTCATTGGGTTTTTCTCTCCCTGACGCCCTGCCACTGCCCCCAAGTCACCTGCCACCTCACCACCCAAGCCTGACCTTTTAGCCCCCTTGCTTCTCCCACTGGGAACTCGAGGCATTGGGGAGAAACCTGGGTGCCCCTTTGGTAATGGTGCCTGGCAGAGAGGAAGAAGCTCCACGCCAGGCCTGCGAGTGCGTTGTGCCTGGGCTGGGACGCTGGCACGACACCTGCTAGCAGAACACCTGTTGCCCAGGGCCGTTGGGCAAGTTAGTAAATCAGTTCACTATTAGCACCTCATTCTTTTTCTATATAAAAATATATTTTTATTGATTTCAGAGAGGAAGGGAGAGGGAAAGAGAGATAGGAACATCAATGATAAGAATCATTGATCGGATGCCTCCTACATGCCCCTCACTGGGGATCGAGCCCGCCACCTGGGCATGTGTCCTTGACCGGAATCAAACCCAGGACCTTTCAATCCACAGGCTGATGCTCTATCCACTGAGCCAAACCAGCCAGGACTAGCACCACCATTCTTCAAATAAACCAGCCACCTGCCAGCCCCCCGGGGTGGTATATTCATTCTGGCTAATCTTTTTGCTGTCTTTTTGCTGGCTCCATTCCTAGGCAGTGGCTTCTCTAGGGCCATCAGGAGTCGCCTTCAGTTCACACAAAGAGCCCCCTGGCCAGAGGCCCACACCTGCATTCACTGACCCCAGATGCTGGACCCTCCTGTGGAAGTGGTGAGCTGGGTGCTGTTGCCGTCACCTTGCCTGACAGGAAAGGTAGTTAGGCACAGAAAGGTTACATAATTCCCCAAAGGCAACACAAGAGTGATAGGGGCAGGATTTCCCCAGGCCCTTGGGCTGGTGCAGGCTCACCACGGCGCTGCCTCTCCCAGAGAATGTCCATGGCCAGGGCAATCGAGGCCCAGGGGCCTGGCTCGCGGCTGTGTGATCTTTGGCAAATCACTGAGGTTTTCCTCTTCCTTGCTTTAAAATGGGATCCAGAGGTGTGGGCAGAGAGTGTCCGTTGGACCTGCTGTGTGGGGTTCCCAGGGGTATCAAATGAAACCTGGAATGGGGACGTGTGTGGGGTAAGCAGCCGAGCTGTTGTTATTTTTCTGTGTAGCTAATACTTGATCTCTAAATAGGGAAGTTCAGAGACAGAACAATGAATATATTCATTTGCAGAGGAGCATGGATGGTTCCCATACTCAGTCGAGAACCCCATGGCAGCCATGAAAATAGTGGGCGCAGGGTTTCTGCCACACCGTGGAGCGGAGCGTATTCTGTCTTGGTACATTTTCATAAACGCCAAAGGCTATGTTAACTAAAGGAGACCTTGGTCCCAACTCACATACAAAAATCAGCAGAACCAGTGAATTCCTATGGCAAAACCTGCCCAGGTGAGTGCGTGCTGGTCCTGAGTAGAGCATGATGCCTTCCGTGTGATGTCAGAATGGCAGAATTACTGAATAAAACCACAGGCATTTTTATGTGAGGGAAATGGTGAGCATTTATTAGGTTGGTGACATCTATCACCCTGGGCAGGTGAGCCAGCAGGGGAGAGCCAGCCGGGGGGCTGATGACGGGGGCTGCAGGAGGACCCCATCCGTATCCAAGGAAAACACTTTTTTTTTTTTAACAAGCTGAGTCGGCAGATGCAGGAGAGATTGATTTTTGAAAATATTATTCCTGAAATCTAAACTTGTGGCTACTGTTTCCCGGCAGCTCGGCTGCTTGGGCATCTTGGTCCTAGGACACCAGTGTCCACCCTGGGGTTTTGCCGAAGCGGTCAGTGAAGCATGTTGGACCTGGGTAGGAAACGCTTGAATTTACATATTGTGCCCCCGAGGAGGGGGAGGGGCGGGAGAGTGGCGCTCACACCTTGCACACCCTCTCCTGGGCCACTAAACGATGACTCAGATCCTGCTGGCTTTTTATTTTCTCCTCAGAATTACACTCAATAAACACGGTGACTCCTGCTTCTGGAGAGAAGTCCTGATTTATGTCCCCCACAATCACATCTCCTTAACAGCCCAATTGACCTCGGCCCAGCCTGTACTCTCACTGCCGGGCCCAGGGCGGGTGCTGGGGCCGGCCTGCAGTTCTGTCCTGTGAGATCTCGGGAGGGTGAGTGAGGACGGGCTGCAGGGACAAATCCAGCGTGGAAGAAGTCCTCTCTGGCAGGGAGGGGATGGAGGCAAAAGGGGGCCGAAGCAGAAGGGGCCCCTGGGCTCCAGGAGGAGCTGCCTGAACTGGAGGGCCCAGAGGGGCAGCACCCCAACGCCTCAAGCTGTGGAGAGGTGGCCGAGTGGTCCTCCAGGACCGCCTCTCGGGATGACAGGCTCAGTGTCCCTCCCCTTCCCTCCTTGAGCGGGATGGACCTTGTCATGGGAGAGTCCCAATCCAGATGGTGTCGGCTACCACCCACAGGGTCCCCATAGAACCCGGGGACGGCACAGTTCACTACACACAGGGCAGGGCAAGAGAGGGAGTGAGGGGCTGTAAGGATGGGCTCTGTGGACAGGCCACCACCAGTCACGTGGCCTGGGGCAAAATCCACGTCTCTCCTTGCCTCAGTTTCCCCACCTACTAAAAGGGAGATGCAGTCCCTGGTTTTGTCCTCCTTCAATCCTGCTTTCACACTGGGGAAACTGAGGCACAGAAAGGCTGAGTGCCCAACCAAGTTCCACAACCCCCTATGAAGCCCCCGTGTCTGGTGAGCTTGGTGTACAGTGAGCGCCCAACAGGCCTCAGCGCCCCCACAGGTAACTGGAAGCCCAGGTAAAACATACCATGTGGAGCAGATGCTGCAGGGCACTTATCACAGGCCCGTGATGACACCCATGGCAAGAGGGTGGAGGCTCAGACTCACTGCCCTTGAAGACAAAAGCTGGTCTCAGTCACAGTGGCTCCGAGGCCCAGTCCTGGTGTCTTGGCTGGGAGGATGTGTCCTGGAGAGGCCCTGGTCAGGATGCTATGAGAATTGAGGTACAGAAATCATGTGTGGGGCTCCATGGGGTCTCAGGGCCCCAAGGGGGTGGAGCAGGGCGTGACAGGAGGCAGATGGGAGCGTCTGTGCGCATAACACCCGCTGGGCCCCTCTGACCACGTGGTCTGTGCAGCATCGCCTCCTGCCTGCGCCCTAGTTCAGAACAGTCTGGCGGGAACTGCACTACGAGGACAAGGGCAGATCCACGGAGCCACCCTCGGGACCTGGCTGAGGCCCATCCTTGGCCTCCTCATGCCCTGGAATCATGCACCCAGAGGACAGGTTCCTGCCAGGCCAAGGCTGGGTAGTCTGGGCATCGACTCAGGACCTCCCTCCCCTCTGCTCTGCCCCTGACCGCCAACCCTTCATGAAGGAAGCAGAGGGCCGAACTGACCCGACCTCTCGTGGCCCCTTGGCCTATAGTAACGTGCCGGGGGCTTCAGGGACCAGGAGGCCTTTCTCGGGTCCTCTTCCTCCAGTGAGGACAGGCTCCTCGGGAGTCTTTACTTCTGTTTCGGTGATGTCACTCATGGAAGTCTGAATGCACAGGTGCTCGGGCAAGTCTGGGTCAACAGGGTGGCCCCCTGGACGGGTGTGCTACACATGTCAGCAGGACTAGGTTACAGAGAACAGGCCAACAGGATCCTCCCCCACCCCCACCCCCTCTCTGACCCCCTGCGGCCTCCCTCTCACGGCCTCCCTCTCACGGCCATCTCAGGCCTGCCCAGGGCCAGGAGCTCCTAAAGGGCCCAGGCACCTGGGAGGTTCCAGGGAAAGCAGTGAAGGAACTGGGTGGGACAGCGGTGTGCCTGGGCTGGGGTCTTCCTCCTGCCAGGACACCCATGAGTCAGTCCCCTGCTGGGCCAGCCCCACCTACAGGGCTGTACAGGACTGGGTGAGGGTCCCAGGGGACAGCACAGGCCCAGTGCTTTCTCCCGTATTCTCCCTGAGCAAGAGTGAGTCCCTCCGCTCTAAAAGCACCAGCAGAAGAGTCAGGCCAGAGAGTAAAGGCAGGCGCAGTCAGCCCCCATCCTAACCATCCTCAGAGTCACTGTGAGCAGGTGCCCAGAGGCCCTTTGTCCTCTCTGTGGTCCTCCGGACGAAGGCAGTCAGCTTTCCCAGTGACGTGGAGAGAAGAGGCTGTGTGGGGCCAGGGGGGAGCCAGCCCCGTGCAGGGACCTTGACTCTGTGCCCGGACGCAGAGTCCCCCCTCTACCTACCCCCCAGAAGTCGTTCTGTGCCGGTCAGGTCTTGCATGAGCGACATTCCCATCTGAAAGGCTAATTTGTGCAAATGAGTGTTTTGCTCACCTCTACTTAGGAATTCCCGTCCCCACCACGCAAGCTGCAGGCATTCCTCTCTCTGAAAACTTTCCACTGTCAGGTGAGCCCTGCTGGTCCCACTGGAGGGACCACAGGCTTGTTGTCTGGGGAGCCATGTTTCTGCTTCCACTTCTAGCACTGTCTTTGGGTTTAGGCAACACTTTAGGAGGTGAGAGCCTTTGACTCGGAGGTCTGGACAGAGCTGTCCTGACCACAGAGCTCGGCAAAGCAAGGGAAGAGGGGGCGAACCGTTCTCAATCAGTGGTTTGGGGCCTCAGACGCTGATCACTGATTCTGCCTGAGTCCCACCAGAGCACCCGTGGGGGCCTGACTCCACTGGTGAGGATCCCCACAAACAAGACCCCAAAGCGGGGGCACATGGCATTCATGGCATGCTTCCTAAAGGGGGGATCCCTCTGGTGACAGTGACAGGCCCCCCAGAGACACTGTGGCAAACCAGCCGCCCCACCCGCTCACTTGCTGAGGTCGGTGAGGCTCTCTGGGCAGCGCTAGTGGGTGATCAGGTTCTGATTTTGCCAGTGTGGTTCCCGGCAGTCCACGGCGGAATCAAAACAGATGGAGGTGAAGATGAAACTTGAAATGGGTCCCGGGACATGTGACAGCCTGACCTGCTCCTTTGCACACAGCCCCCACTTGAGCCATGGCAGAGGCAGTTGGGGTACAGTCCTGCTCCGCACCAGCCTACCTCCTTGACCAAAGAGCCCACCTCTCCCAGGTCCTCCAGCGGCCCAAGGTGGGGATCCGGAGGAACGGGCTGTGACCCTTCCCTGCTGCAGGAACAAATGTCCCACCATGGCCTTCCCATCTCTGTGCAATCTCCTCAACACTTACTAAAGGGCCCAGGTACCTCTAGTAAGGGGATGATTGAACCCAGCGCTTACTTCGAGGCCTCCAATTCTCTGGAAATCCAGAGGCTGCCCACCAGACTTTGGCCTTTGCTTACACTTAATATAAATAAAAGGACAAATGCATAAAGAAGTTAATAGCCAATTTTCATAACACGTTAGTAGGAGTTCTAAAGTTATTCCCATCAACAAAACTGCCATTTCTTGGAGACATTCCTCTGGATTCTTTTCAGAAGAAATGCTCTCAGGAGTGAATATGTAAACAAAACTTTATCCACTTCTGTGAACAGGGACCACAGCTGTGTCTCCTCCCACCTGGGAGGCCCAGGGAGCAGGGCACAGGCTGGCATTCCTGGGTCATTCCCGGTTTCAAGACAGGGCCCCACCATGGTGCACAGCACTGGTGTAGACAAGGCCTCTGGGCCCAGCTCAGAGTCCCGTTCACATCCGTGTACCACAGTGAGTGGCCACTTGGGGTAACTGAGCCTGGTTAATATAAACAAGATCTCCCCAAGGCAGGTGGGAGTCTGGGCCCCAGGTCTCCAGAGCTTCTGTCTCCCATGTCAGGTTCTGGTAAGAAATGCGTGTCTGGTGGCTTCCAGGCACGTCCAGCTCAAATGAAAATGAGGAAAGTAGAGGAGTGGGGAGCGTCGGAGCTCTCCTGGAGGAGGGGGAAGTTTCCCCAATCTGGGGGGTGAGTTTGGATCAAGTGAACAATCACCTGATTAACCGATTCCTTCCTTCTTCTATAATTCCATGGTGACAGGCAGGAATTCCACCAGCGATGGAAGTGAGGCCCACCACATGCCTGCTCTGAGTGCAGGGCAGCGTTCTGAATGATAATTCATTCCTAGTGGGCACAGCCTAGTGGTCCAGACTCTCAGGCTACCAAGTGGGGTAGGAACAAAGCGAGGGCTGCTCCTTGCAGTGGCAGGAAGGGCCAGCACCGGGCCACCCCCTCCTGAGTATCTGCTCCCAGCTGCTTCACAAGACACTGAATGGTCCTAGGCGTATGAGTATTGAGTGGGCTCCAGAGTCCTCAGCCAGCAAGAAGCCTCAGGTCAGCTGAGAGGGCTGCTCTGCTGTCTTTGCAGGTGAACGAATCCTCCCAAAGGGTGGGCCTTGCAGGACAGGGAGGGGGGCAAAGGCAAGACTCCTGGAAAATGGGAAAATCCACAGCTGAGCCAGATCAAAAAGCTATGTCCAGCAAACCCGAATGTGTCCAGCTACGAACACACTCTAGAGCCCCGGGCAGGGCGGCTTTGGGCCTGGGAAGAAGCCGAGGAAGAGACCTGGATGACCACTCAAGTATGAGAGGCCTCTGGGACACCAACGGAAGCTGAATTCTGTATGAGCAGTGACTGGGAACGCAGCTGGGCAAAGTAGTGGGCAGGCCCGACCTGGGGGACGTGGGTGAGATCCCAGTTGTGGCGCTGCTTCCTGGATCTCTCCTCCTCCGCGTCTCCAGGCTCATGACTCTCTGGGCTGTCCTCCGCCTTTTTCGATGCATGGGAAGCGAGGTTCCACTTCCCATGCATTGACTGAAGGCTTGTCTGTGCTACACACAGAACCTGGCAACCCAAGCCAAGCTAGCTGAAGGGACGTGACTGTAATAAGAGAGCTTAGGGAAATTAACCAGGCCCAACGGAAGAAGAAAGCATTCGAAGACAGACATGCAGAGCAAATCCACTTTGCTTTGAGCTGAGTCCGAATTAGTGATGGACCAGATGGAGCTGAGTCTGATGAAGTAATAGACAAAAAGCAGCTGAGTTTCACTAAGTGCTGGAACTAACGAAGCTGAATCCGATTGAGTGATGAATCAAAAGGAGCGGAGCATGAGTGAGTGATGCAACAGACAGAACCCAGCCCAAGTTAGTGATGGATCACATGGAGTTAAGTCTGAGTGAGTGAAGGACAAGATGAAGCTGAGTCTGAGTGAGTGAAGGACAAGATGAAGCTGAGTCTGAGTGATAGACAAGATGGAGCTGAGTCTCTGGCAGAGAAGTGTTAGTGATAAATGTCTGCCGCTCATGTAAAGAGCAAGAGGTTAATAGCAAGATCCAGATCTTAAATATACAGATCAGCTGTTTCTGTGTTATTAATTAAGAATAGATGCATGAAGATAAATCTTGTCAGGCTTGATGAGAAAACAAAAAATGCACTTTAAATATAAGAACACCGGTAGGTTGCAAGCAGAAGAATGGGAAATGAGACACCAAAAGAAAGAAAACAGTGTGGCTACAAGAATGTCACAGTACACTTTAGGCAAGCAGTATCAGGAAGAAATAGAGGGACATTCCATGATGATAAGGAGCCAATTCAATGTGAAAACATAGCAACCCTATCTCTTAGCTTAAATTATAGAAAGCAGAAGCCAATATAACTAAAATGATGACAGACAAAGCCACCATTATTAAGTTATGAGTTTTTAAAATATATTTTTATTGATTTCAGAGAGGAAGGGAGAGGGAGAGATATAGAAACATCAATGATGATAGAGAATCATTGATTGGTGGCCTCCTGCACGCCCCACACTGGGGATCGAGCCCACAATCCGGGCATATGGCCTGACTGGGAATCAAACCATGACCTCCTATAGGTTGATGCTCAATCACTGAGCCACGCCAGCTGGGCCTAAACATGAAATGTTTGATGAAAAATTTTCCCAAAATTCCTTGAAAATACAATTTACCAAAATGAACACAAAAAGAAACAGAAAGTCTGACTAGTCTTATATTTATTAAATAAATTCAATCCATACTTTAAAACTTTTCCACCTAGAAAACTGCAGAGCCAGCTGGAGGATTGGAGAGACTCCTTCCACAAACAGCTTGTATATTTCTTGTTAGATTCCCCCCTCACACCCCCAGGTGTGTTTCATAGTTTTTGATGGTATGTAAATAGTATTGTCAAATTAACTTTCATTTTCTAAAACATCTGTTGCAGTGTATAGAAATTGATTTTGTACCAGCAACCTTGCTGAGCTCACTCTCCTTAATTTTGATAGTTTGTAAGTCCTTTTGGGCATTACATAGAGGCAATATCTCACATGCTAAGAACAACGTTGTTCCTTCTTTTCCCAGTTCTTCTCTCAGTTTTTCTTTCTGCTCTTGTGCGGAGAACAGCAGTGAGGGAGGCATCTGACGCTCCTTACCTCCAGGAGACAGGTCCCAGTTTCATCCGCCTGTGCTCACTGCGGGGTATGTAGGTCCTATTTCCCAGGTTAAGGAAACTTGCTTCTGTTCTAAGTTTGCTTAGAGTTTTCCACTTAGCAATTGTTTTGTCACGAGTGGATTTATAATTTTCCCAAAGGCTCTTTCTGCTTCTGTTGATTCATCACTGAGCTTTCTCCTTTAATCTGTCGAGGTGATGACTCACAAGCAGCTCTTCTAATATTAAGCCAGCTCTTCAGCCTGGTACCTTCCCTGCACTTTGCAGGATTTAGCTGGTCCCTGTGTTCAGGATGCTTCAGTTGTTGTTGGTAACTGGGCTGGTTTCTGAGCCGGTTGGCAAGGCTGGGGTCGGGGGTAGAGGGACACGGTTGGTCACTGGCCCTGGGGCTTTTGCGGGGCCTCAGTGAGGAGCTGGGTTTCGGGGTCCTCGCTGACCATGGGCGGGGGTGTGGAACACTGTGCAGGGGGAGCACAGGGTGTTTCTGGGGAAGGGATCCCAGCCAGGGAATGCCAGGTGTATGGGGTCTTGCCTCCAGAAAGGAGGGGGTTGTCAAGATTCCTGGGAGGAGGGGGCATGGCCCAGAGACCAGGGCTTAAACAAGGGGTGTAGTGAGATTGGCAGGACTTCACAAGGGACAGGAGGTGGGAGCAGGGAGTGATCAAAGTGGTTGGGGGAGGTGCTTCCACAGAACTCAGTGAAGCCAGACAGTCCCTGTTGCAGAGGGTCCCTTGTGTCCCCAAGGGTGGAGGGGGTACCAAGCCTGGGGTGCAGGGATCAAGGCAGGTCCATGATCCTCGGGACCTCAACCCCGCCCCAGGCTCACTCACGTGCTGCCAAGCCACAGACCAGCAGGTCTGGAGGAGGACATGGAAGTGACTGCGATTCCAGATCCAAGGCCACAGCCTGGTGACCCCAGGGCCTGGGGACACTGTGACCAAGGTGGCAACTCTGGAGCTATTGCTTAGCCTTAGACCCTCTGCCCCGAATGCCCCTCACCTGCATACTGGTCTGTGGCCATGGCCTAGAAAGGCTCCAGACTCACCAGAGGCCCCACGGCTGCCACAGGCCGACCACAGAAGAACCCCTGCTCACAATTTGTTTTGAAAAAAATGCAGCTGTATTACTGCAATCAAATAAGGCAGGACACCTGTCATGCTGGTCTGCTCCTAGGGGGCCTGGAGTCTAGGTAGGACGGGGCACAGGGGGCACGCAGCCGGCCCACTGGCTAGGTATGTAATAGCTCCGGGCTCTTCCCCTCCTTAAGTGCTAGTGTGTGAACACTTTGGGTTTAAAAATAAACTTTGGGGATGGGTGGTGAATGCCTGTGTGTATGGCAGTGGTTCTCAACCTTGGCTGCACATTAGAATCACCTGGGAATCTTTTTAAAATCCTGATTTCTGGGCCTCATCCTCCGGAAATTCTGCTTCTTTGTTACTAATGTTGTGGCCCCACCCCATAACAAAGAAACAGAATTTCCCGGAGGATGAGGCCCAGAAATCAGGATTTTAAAAAGATTCCCAGGTGATTCTAATGTGCAGCCAAGGTTGAGAACCACTGCTGTATGGGCTTAAACATCTTAAAGTTACATTAAACTTAACTTTCATCTCTTGTGTATTGTCAGCAAAAGCATAGATGTGGACTAGATGGACTAGATGTAATGTTTTTCACTTTCATTTCTTAATTTTGAAGTTCAGATGCTCATGGCAGATGAGGTAGATTGCAGTTCTTTCGGACTGATTATTTGCATCATTGTAACATTTTTGAGTTGGCCATATGGTCATGGGGTCTCACAGTGCTAGGGACTAAATGTTTGTTTGCCCTCCCCCCTACCCCCCGCTCCCATCCCATAGTTATGTTGAAGCCGCCAGAGCACCCACTGTGGCTGTACTTGACAATAGGGAGGTAATTAAGGGTAAGTGAGGTTCATAAGGTTGGGGCCTTAATCCAATAGGGTCTGTGCCCTTTCAAGAAGCACAAGAGACATCTCTCTCCCTCTCTCTCCTCATGTCTGCACCCCAGGAAAGGCCACATGAGGACACAGAGACTCTGCCTGGTGACAACCTGGTCGGAAACTCGTTCCCAAACTAACACAATATATGTACAAGCAAACCCACAGGTGATCCTCACCACTGGGGAGGGTGGGGGAGGGCAGCTCTGCAATGCTGCTCACCTGCCTGATGGCGGTGCTGAGAGGGTAGTTATCAGATCATCACACACCTGCCTGGCCCTGAGGACACCTCCCAACACACACACACACACCCAGGCCTCCGGCTACTTTTGGCCAGATGGCCATTTGGATTGTGCGCGGCACAACTCTGGGGGCGCCGTTCATAATGGTAGCCCTGGAGTGGTGGGGTGCTGCAGCACTGCTTAAAACCACAGCCCGCCCACCATGTGGCCCCAGTCCTTGTTGGGGGATCACTGTGGAGAAGTGGGCCAGTGGGTGGGTGGTATATCTGGAGGAATGGAGCAGTACACACTCCCCACCCCCCTAAACTGACTTCTGCTTGTAAGGGAGGCTGATACTCTTATCACTGTACCTGCCCTGGAGCCTTCCAGCAACCTGAAGCGCAAATGCATTCATCCTATACTTGCCCATAGATCCTGCAAACAGCCTGCTTCTCACCAGAGCTTGCACCACACTCCCACCATGCCATTGCGGGGCCTTGCTTCCTTTCAACTCTCCCATGTCCTCGGACAGCCTGTGGCCACCTCTGCGGCACACTGTCCGATGGCCAACAACCAGCCTCAGCCTTCACTTTGAATCCTCAAGTCTGCACACTGACGGTCTGCTCCTCTGCCCTTTGAACTGCCTCCTGGGTCTCAGCAGCAGCCCCTCCCAGGGGAAATTCCCTGAGTTCTTAGGACAGGCTCTGGTAAAAACCCCCAGGGGTGGCATGACCGGAGGGTCACTGGGCATCATAGTACATGCCGTTCTGGTGGGCATTTGGCCTTTCTGTGGAATGCAAGGGCACCATCTTCAAAGAGGATGGTTTTGTAAAGGCTTTATTTACTCAGGAACCATGAGGGTAAATAAGGAGGGTGTCCGGGTTGCAGGTAATCTGATCATGTCCAACTGGCTCTACCTCTGGGACAGGAGGCCAAGAATAGAGCAGGGGACAGAAGCAGCACGAATAGGCTTGAGCTGGGAGCAACCATTCACCAAGCACGGCCACCCTGGCAGGTCCCAGTCACATACTCCCACAGACCCTGTGCTCAGCTCAGTCCAGCCTCCACCCCATGGTCACTACATCCCTTGAGGCTGGCCTCCCTCCCCCACCTGAATCCCTGGGCTACCACAGAGGCCCTTACAGCTGGCAAGTCCCCCCAGGGCCCCCAGTGAAGACTGATGCCCTCCACAGCATCCTCCAAGTGGTCGCCCAGCTTCACTCGCCATTTCACACCCAACCACCCAGACAAGTGAGCATGATTTGAATTAATTCTCTCTCCACTACATGACTGATAGCCACCTCTCATAAGAAACTGGGGAGAAAATCCAAGGAATAAGGTCATCCAGCTTAGCACTGCCCTCCCCACCTCCTAAGACTCTAACATATCCTATAATAAAGAGGTGATATGCAAATTGACCCTCACACCCTCACAAGATGGCTGCCTACGACCAGGCCTGCAGGGGGGTGGTTAGTGAGGGACGACCAAATGACTGAATAAGCAGGCTGCATGGGGCGACCAGGCCAGCAGGGTGGGGGCAGTTGGTGGTGACCAGGCCAGTGGGGGGTGGTGGGGCAGTTAGGGGTGACCAGGCAAGCAGGCAGGTGAGTGATTAGGAGCTAGCAGTCCAGGATTGTGAGAGGGATGTCCAATTGCCAGTTTAGGCCCGGACATCCCCTGAGGGGTCCCAGATTGGAGAGGGTGCAGGCTGGGCTGAGGGGACCCCCCCTCCCATGCACAAATTTTGTGCACCGGGTCTCTAGTTCTCAGATATTAGAAGATATGTGTCCACCTGCATCCATCTAACCAATGTCTCCTGAGTGCTCCTGTGTGCCAGGCACTGTTTCAGGCACTGGGGATGCAGCTGTGAGTCTGCTGGGCTTTATGCAGCCCCTCACTCAGGGAACAGATGTTCCCATGGAGAGGGCAGACAGGCAACAGACAAACAGAGCAGACAGCATGTCAAAGCCTGGAAGGCATGGAGGAACACGAGTAGGGGAGGGGGGGAGGGGAGCTGAGAGATCAGTGGATGCAACAAAGAGGTGACTTGGAGCAAAGGCCTCATGGAACCAAGGGAGCCTGGGAGTAGAGGTCCCCAGAAAGCGGGTGCATCTGGCAGAGGGAGGCTCAGAGGTCAGGGAGAGGCCCGAGTCTTGAGAGTTCCTCTGAGTTGGAGGGTCCAATAGGAGGGCCAGACCAGGCAGATGAAGGGGGAGCCTTTGCCGCAGTGGGTGACCGCCAGAGGTGATGAGCAGTAGCTGGTTTGTATTTGCAAGTAGAGCAGAAAACCTGTCCCGGAAACAGCGGGAGCTGAAGGAGAAGTCAGGTATGCTTCCTAGGTTTGGGCTGAACAGAAGACAGGGCTGCCCCTGCTGAGGCTGCAGGGTGGGTTTAGGGAGGAAATGTGAGGTGCATTTGCATCGTGGAGTCTGAGATGTCCAGGTGAGCCATCTGCAGATGCAGTGCAGGCTGAACGGACTTGAGGGTAGAATCCCCACCCCTGCAACCACCATGTCAATTCCAAGCCCACCCTGCGGTAAAAGGGACATTTCAGGTGCAATACTAGAAGTCTGAGCAGCGCCCTTGGGCTCTGAGGTGGGAGAAGGGGGAGCGAGGTAGAGGTCCCTCACAGAAGGTACAGGGGCCATGCTTGGAGAAGGGCAGGGACTTGGATTGTGCATCACCCTGGTTTCTGACAAGTTGTTAGATCCTGTGACGAAATGCTGTGGAAGACAGTACGAGGCTGGCAGCCTGGCCCCCTTTCTGGGTCCTTGTGCCTCTGGTGGGGTCTGCACAGCCCCAGGTCCTGCGTTTGTGGGGAAGGAGGAGCTTGGGGCCAATGTTCCCATGGACGGCCCCTGGCAACTCCGGAGCTGAGCGAATGCCACCGTGGGGCGCCTGAGGCACCAAGCGCTCACCACTTGACAGCCAAGCTCTGAAGGATCCCCAGCCCTCTGCGCTGCGCTCCGTCCTCCATCGCCCTGCGACCGCATAGACCTCCTGGCCTGCGCCCTGCAGCCCAGGGCTCCAGGAGAGGGCGGGAGTGGGTTGCGGACGTGGGAAGGTAAGGCCAAGGGGCCGATCAGGCCCGGGGTGGGCGTGCCGAGAACGCGCGACGGTGTCTGCGCTCGCGTGTGCGCAACGGGGGCGGGGCCCCGCCCCAGGGCGGGAGGGGGCCGCTGGATTAAAGGCCACCCGGGCGGGCGGGGACCGGGACAGCAGCCCGCACCCAGAGCACTCTCGGCTCTGCGCTGCCCAACGCGCTTCCAGCCGGCTGGCGCGTCCAGCGGCTCCCGCGCAGCGCGTCCTGCAGAGCGCAGCCGGACTGACACGACATGAGCGTCCGGACCGGACACTGAGCGGTGGGGATGATGTCGCAGCGCGGGGCACTAGGGCCCGGTTGGGGGCTTCTGCTGGCGCTACTGCTGGCGCTGGGCGAGCTGCCGCCGGTGGGGGCCGTCGAGGAGGAGCCTGGCAAGGAGCACGAAGAAAACCAGGGCTTCCAGGTGGTCACATTAAAATGGCACCACGTCCAGCAACCGTATATCATCGCGCTCTGGATCCTCGTGGCCAGCGTGGCCAAGATCGGTAAGCGACCCGGGACTCGAAGGGCCTCCGGGTTCTGGCCCCGCCGCGACTTTCCCTCCAGCGACCCCGCCTGCGTTCCAGCTTGGCAGAATTAGGCGCCCACCTTCCTCCGGGTATATGCCGGCTCCGCGGTCTTCCCTGTGGAAGGGGCGCGTTCAGTGTCAGTTGCCCCGCGGTCTGGTCCGAGATCACCGCGCGCAGCCCCGGAGAGCCAGCCCTGGAATCAGGCAGGGGCCGCGAGCCTGGCCGGGTCCGGAGCGGCCGTGCCGTTCCCCGAGAGTCACCCGATCTTGCCGGGCGGGTGCCGGTGGGGAAGCCCGCTCACTCCGGATACCTGGTCCTGTGTTTGGGCTCCAGTCTGCCCATCCAGGCCTGCGGTACAGCGCGTTTCCACGCTCTGGCGCTCCTGCGCCGGGTTTTCTGTCTGTCGGGCTTGCGGGGGGCTTTTTAATGCCCTGAAAAAGGAATGCCCTTGTTGTCAAGCACCGAAGTGATACTTTGTCCCCAGAGCAGAAGGGAAACGGTGCCGCTCATAATTAAGCCCAGTAAAATCCTACCTATAGGAGCGAGTTTCCCACCGAGAGCGTTTCTCTTTTTAAAACCCCTTCCTGTCAGATTTGTCTTCTCCTAACTTGCTCCAGTGAGCCAGCAAAGTGGGATTGCCATAACTCGGCAGCAAGGTGATGGGAAGGTCATCTTTCCTAAGGGCTTCGGAGGACTGAAGTTTCTAAGTGTCGGTCAACACCAGAGAGGGTCTTAGTTGAGGTGTTGGAGGTGTAATGGCATTTGTAACTTACTAGGAGGAGCCTGAGGGAGGGCCCACTGAGCGCAAGGTCTGAAGACACCCCCCACCCTTGCCCCCCAAGGAACTGTAGGTGGCAGGAACAGATCACCAATGGTTTTGAAATGGGGAAGGGCAAGGCAAGAAGAAGAGGAGCCCTTCTGGGGCCTTGGAGGGCAACTGACGTCCTCAGCATGCTGGGAAAGAGGTTTGGGGCAAGACCTTAGAGGGCTTTGGACCTGGGGTTCGGGGTACCTGGCAGAGGCTGGCTGCAGCTTGTTTTTCCTTCACTTCCTGCTTGTGCCATGGCCTCCCTTGAAGTCCCTCTCTTTTCTGCTTTGTCTTTCTTAGGAGCTCCCTCTGCCTTCTCCCTCCTTTTTCCTGGCATCTGTGTAGCCCCTTGGCCCCACCTGCCTGGTCACCTTGCTTACTTTGTCCCCCACTGGAAAGCCCTGTGGTCTCATAAGCTGTGTCTTTGCCAGATGCCTCTGCCAGGGGCAGACCACTAACACTAGCCAATGTCCAATGTGACATTTACTGGGCAAGTCCAACCTCAACGTCTGGGCGTACCCTGCCCTGACGCTCACACTGCTCACCTAAGAACTGACCTATTTCTGGGGCACAGTTGGGGGGGGGGGAGTGGCGTCTCTTCCTCTGCCACCCTCTTTACTCTATGAAACCACCATAAGGATGATGACATGTGCAGGGTGGGCCCAAGACACTCTGGGAGGTGCAGCTCCTCTGTTGTGTAATCAAGCATGCATTTTCTGTCTAGTCTTGGTGTCGGCACAGGTGTGGAGCCTGGCATATGAGAGTCCGGTGCCAGCCATCAGGGCACCAGCTGTTCAGCCTTGAGTGGGTGTGGGGACCCTGGGAAGGCGGCATTGACCCAAGTATTTGCCTGGCCCAGATTTTGTTACTCACCCAGGAAGAGCCATGGCCTGCAGGTCTCTGAGCACTCGAACTGTCCAAAGAGGGCCTTCTCCGGGTGGGGGCCACCCACTCCAGCAGCTCCAGCGCCGTCTCATGGGCAGGGCAGAATGTGTTTCCCTCCTGGCACTCACCATTTAAAAGGTCTCACTTCAACAGCACCACGCCCTGCATGTTGTAATCCTGGGAAGCTGGAGGTAGGGGCTCTCAGGACGACATAAAGAGGATCCCGGGGAGAAGACCCCTGGAGTGCCCTCTGACCCTGGGTCAGGCCTTGCCCCGCCCCTGCCTGCATAGTTCTTCTGAATTTGGAGGTTCCCACTATGATGGCATTGGGGCCTGGCCTGTGACTAGGCAGCACTACACACACTCAGTTTCCCCATCTTTACAAGGAAGCTGGGACTGTACCCATGCCCAGCCCTCTCCCAGCCTTGCTCCCTCCCTGTCCTTCCTTGTGGCCTCTCCCCATTAATCCTATCCTTGGAATCCCCTGCACTGACCCTGCCCAGTTCCTCAAGGCCATCTTTGTGACCCCACCTCTCTTCCCTGCCCTCTGAAGTCTCCCACCCCTTACTGCCTTGTCCTGCCCCCATCTTCTGAGGCTGCTCCTTCTTCATCCACCTTGGGCCCCTGCCCCTGGGTCTGGACCTAAGCTCCCCCCTCCCCCGCCACCCCGTCCACTCTCCCTTCACTGCCCCATGCCCAGCACCTCTAGGTACTGTCTTCCAGGGGCCCCCATCTCCAGCCCAGGTTACCTGAAAGTGCGGCTGGTCATCAGGCATCTCTGCACAGACGTCTCCCCACACCTCAGTTGAACCCCCACTCTCCCCACTTCTCAGCTCCCCAGGCTCAAAACCAAGGCTTAGCAAACAATCTGGACCCACCACTCACACTTAGCCACGCAAACCAGGAGTCACCTCGAGCCAGTCACCTCAGCTCAGTGGTCCCAGCTCACTCCAGATCAGACCCAGCTGCGCTCCACAACCCTCCAAGGCTCGGGTCTCACCCCCCCACAATCCACTGTGCTCTCTGCAGTGAAAATCAGAGCTCTGACCTAGTTTCTGCTGGACTAAGCCAGGGACTTCCCACTGCCCAGCCCACCCCCCTGCTCAGCCCTCTGCATTCAGGTGCCCACCCTTCCCCCCCACCCCACCCCTAAGAACTCTGGACTTACAGTTGAGGTTCTGATTCAGGGACTAGACCCCCTCAGACGTCTCCCTCCCTTCGAAGCCAACCCTAATGCCTATTGCTCACACCCCTAAAGACTAATCACGCCCACACCTTCCCCTAACTGGACCCGGAGGCCTCGTGGCCGTGGGTCCAAACTGTGCACAGATGAGGGACGTGCTTGGATCACAGTGCACTTCCTCCTGCCCCACAGTCCAGGGTTCACACTTGTTAAGCTACTTGGCCCCTTTCATCATTTAAAATGGTCAGGGATCATCCGGACTATTTGAGTCTCAAGTTACAGAAACAGAAGAGCTGGACTGATACTGATTTCCAAACACCTGTGTTGGAGAAGTCAGATTTCTACCAGCCATATGTAACCTTGTTGGGGAAAGAAGGTGCAGGGGACCCTGAGACACAGGCAGTAACTCCTGCATAAGCTTCATGGCAGCTTCTCTGCTCAGCAGCTGAGAACAGAGAGCTGTGGAGAGCAGGGTCACAGCACTATCTGGGTGGCCCAGGACTGGGTTCTGCCACTTTGCAAGGTGAGGAGCAGGTATGGCTTTTGTACCCACAGCTGTCCAAGACCCTGAGTCTGCAAGCTCCCCACATGTATACATTGGGGTCTGTTACTGCGTCTTTAGGAGATTCAGAGGAGAAGGAGGCCACTGAGGCCAGGGAACCATCCACAGCTCAGGGACGGGTGGAAAATGAGGTTGAGGATCCTTATGCAGTGGGGAGGGGAGAGGACTTTCCCTGGAACAGCCAGGAGCCCTGGACATGTGCTTCTCTGGGGGGGTCCCGAGTCTGCAGCCGCCCATATCAGGGTCACTTTGGACCTTGGACCAGGCCAGGCTTTCTCTCCCTAATCGTGTTCTCAGTCCTCAGGCCTCCCCTGGCTGTGTGACTTCTGTCTAGACGCCCTACCTAATGGTGGATTTCTCTGCGGTATAGCTGTCGGGCCCTGGGTTTCTGCCCTGAACTATGCTCCAGGCTGTGTGGGAAACTCTGGGGTGGTGTTTACCTCCTGGGCTAATTACACCTGCTCTGGTTTTAGGCGAGGAGCCCCTGACTCCTATCCCACTCTCTCCTGTGGGCTCCTGGGCACCTTCCACCATGCTCTCCTCTCTGCACCCCCTGAATTTCCCTTGCTGGTCTGGAGGGAACACATGAGAGGATCTGGAGGACAAGGATGGCCTAGAAGGGCAGAGTAACCCACAGGAGTCCCCAGTGGAACCTGTCCTTCCAAGAGTAGACAGTCAGTGGGCCCTAGTGGACCCCAATCCTCACAGGACAGATGGAGTCAATGGGAGTGAAGACCCATTATCCAAGGCCTGGAACCAAGGACTCTCCCTGGAGTTTCTCCTGGAGGGAAGGTGCATGCTGAAGGTGTAAAGTCTCCTTTTCCAGGAACTGCCCACGGGAGAATTAGCCCCTGGCTATAAAACAATCCATGGGCATTTGGAGCTAAGGTATTTTGTTGGAATAATCTGAGGAAGGGGGCAAAGGTCGGGCAGTACGATAGCACCCAGTCCTGCCTGCTCCAGAAGGGACTCCCCTGGGAGCCTTCCAGCTGGGCCAGCTTCCCGAAACAGTCCAGAGAGAATCACTACCAGTTCCCAGGACTCCAGGCTCTTCTTCGGAGTCTGGGCCCGGGTCAGCTTGGCACGCACGCACAGGCTCTGAAGGAGGAGTTTGGTGAAACTTAGCTCTGGGCTCTCTGATCTGGCCCTTAATCAGCCTCACACTTCATTTCTTCACAGACATGTTCAGCCCACCCCCACCCCCAGCTCTTGGCCAGTAAGACAGACACATGCCAGGCCCTTCACCATGCGCTTCTCAGGGGCCAGGGAGCGTTTAAAGTCGGGGTTCCCATCCACTCCCATCCACACATCTTCTCCCCGTTGTCTCTCCACTCCCTTTCGGCAGCGAGTTTTACCAGGAGCTGTGCACCTGAAGCCGGTGGGGGAGCTCAGTGTCTGATGTAGGAGGCGAGCCGACATCAGGGCTGGCCAAGGTCAGGGCCAGTCTCCTCAGCTCCTCTACCTGCCCTATGCTGGCAGGTGCTCTGAGTTTCTCTCAGAGAAGGGGCTTCCCTGGCTCTGTCCCTGCTGGGGAGCTAGGACAGGCCTGCTCCCAGAGCATGGTATCCATGGCTCTGAGTCTGACAGCTGGCACCTCTCTGGTGTTGGGTTTCAGACACCAAGTTTTGGGGTGCTGAATATTGGGATGCTGGATCTCAAGTACCAGGTATTAGGGTACCAGGCTTCAGGGACCATGTCTGGGGTGCTAGGTATTGGGGGGGCATCTGTGCGAGCCCGCTTCCCTGCCCTCAGCACTGGAGCCTAGAGTGTGTGATTTCCTGCCTGAGCCATGCTGGACACAGTGGGGTCTCTGCCCCCTGCACCCAGTAAAGTTTCAAGGTGGCTGGTTTCCTAGTATGAGAGTCTGAGCTGTTTGAGATTTGCTCACCTGGGGAAGGTCTTTGACCCCACCCATGCCTGTATCTTGCTCATATCTTGCCCCCACCCTCTGACCTGCAGCCCTTCTTCCTGACCTGACCTCATGCACTTGTTTCCAGCTCTTCTCTATCTCTTCATATCTTTGTCTTCTATCTCCTGTCTGTTCAGAGCTGGGGAGATAGCAGTGCTGGGAGTCCAGTTGCCTGCAGCACTCCTCCCCACCCAGCCCTATCTGCAGAGCCCATCAGATTAGGGGGGGAGGGTGCGGCTGAGCTCAGGGGGGCATGTGGGTGAGTTCATGGCAGCCTCCCATCCACCCTGCTGTAGCCCTGCTATGCAGTGGCTTTTCTTGGTTTCACCTGAAGCTCAGACTCCTACAAACACACACACACACACACACACACACACACACACACACACACACACACCTCCCTAGTCAGGCAGGTCACCAGGGCTTGGAGCCCTACCTACGCAGGATCTTTCTTGCCCCACCTCTTCTGAGCTCAGAACCCTCCAGCCTCCTACCCCCCAGCTCCTGAGGCTTCCCCCCAACCAGGTCAGTGTTGCAAAGGCAGGGACTGTGTATTTCTCTTCCTGCTGTGTCCCCACAGTCGGAGGCCTGCCCGCCCCCAGCAGTGCTCCTGAAGATCTGCTTTGCAGGGGTGAGGGATGAATGAATGAGTGAATGAACCAATGAATACACTGATGAATCTCAGCTTCTAACTTGTCTGTGAGCTTCCCACAAACCATCCAGGTGCTGGGTCTGGGAAGCAGCTCCTTAAGCTCTTTGGCTGAATTTCCCCCCCACCCCACCCCAAATTGCCATGTAGCCTCTGGTGAGCTGAGCGGCACACCCTATGACAACACCCTCCAGGCAGGCAGACCATTGACAAGTGGTGCCAGCATTAGCCAGAGCACTGTGGGCATGTTGGGGTTCAGGGTGGAGCACCATCACCCCAAACAGAGCTAGCCTGGGTGGGCCAGGTCCCCGGGAGGCGGCATGCTCACCTATGCATATCTAAAGTGCCCTCCACCACAAGCTGAAATCTTCTGCCCTATTCGCCACCGTGCAATCTTCTGGAATAAGACAGAATGAATCTACCAGGTCCTGACATGCTGGCCTCCAGACACACAGATACCTGCACAGGTTCTGGCTCATGCACCTTCCTGGAACTTGGGTCCCAGGCAGGTCAATACCCTCAGCACATTGATGACTTTTTTGGGATTGATGACTTTTTTGGGTTTGAATGGTTTGCTTTATCAAAATATTCCAAAATGTTTGATTTTTTTTTTTTTTTTTTTTTTTTTTAGCAGCCATAGTTCTGGGCACTAGATGAGCTCTCACCAGTGTAATATTCATTTAACAAGTGTTAGTGCTGCCACATGCCTGGCACTGCTGTAGGCCAGGAGGAGGCCACTTCAAACAAAATAGACCCAAACTTTGGAGGGTAGCATTTGTGCAGGGACAGACAGACGCAATCATGCCACAGGATAATGGTATTAAGTTCAATAGTGAACAAATGATGGGAGGAGTGAGCCCTTGGGTAAGGGGAAAAACATTTTCAGAGTGGAGCAGCCAGTGCAAAGGTGCTGTGTGGGCATGTATCGGTATATCTGAGGAGCAGGTAGGAGAGCCACCAAGGGTGGGGTGGGAGGTGAGGTCAGAGGGGCTAGGGAAGTGGAGCCATGAGAGCTTCTGAACTGAGGCGAACTTGACCCCACTGGGAGGTAAGGCAAGCTGCTGCTAGTGCCAGGTCTGGGGCTTCTTATTGAGTGGTATGGGGCATGCTGACACCAGTTGCTGCTTGTTTGAGAGATTTTAGGAAAGTCTGAAGCCTGAGCCAGGACAAGCCATTCATATGGAAAAACCACTGCAAACACCTTGGGTGGGGCTGCAAATTGGGTGGGGTGGGTCTCAGGGAATCACCAGGGCAGAGAAAACGGTGTGAGCCAGGTTGATGGATACTCAGATATGGGGCTTGCCAGTCAGCTCTGTGATGGGGGAGGATGAGGGAACAATGACCCCTGTGAGCACCTCTGTCTGGGAGAAAGCTGCCCCTGAGTTCTTGCTCTGGTTCCAGACAATCCAGTTCCTCCCCATATGTCCCTGGATACCCGCAAGCTGCAGCCCCAGCACTGGAGCTCAGAGGGAGTGAGTCTGTGTGCTGCCCCTTTACAAGGAACTGCCTGGGACTTCAGCAGCCTCCCTGTTACTTAGCCACAATCCCCACTGGTTTTTATAGCCCAAAGTTATGGGGGCTTCTCTTCACAGCACTGCAAGCCTGGGCTGAGGGGTGTGGTGTGGGGCTGGGATCCCTTGTTCCTCATGGGAAGCCTCTACAGCCGATATATCCCTCTTGATTAAAAAAATACCACACGTGTGCATTGGACCAACCTGTTCTGCATCTCCGCCCCTCCTATCAGTTTCACGGTGCTTTCTCCTTCAATTTTTTAGTTGTAGGACTTCCATTCAACCAAATTTTAGGTGGTTCTGAATGATGGTTGTTCTGTATTTTTGTTGTAATTTTGTTGTGAGAGGTGGCGAGTATCAGCGTTTACCTACACTGCCATCTTGGTTCTTCTCTGTTGGCCATTTTTTGCCCCAGGGTGATTTGTAAAAGGGAAAAGCCCTCTGATTTCATAAGATTCTTCCCAGTAACATGTTCAGGATAAACAAGTCAGAAAACCAGTGCATATGTTCACTAGGGTCTGATTAGAGATGCAAGCTCTGCCCCCCAGGAGCTCTGACGGCCTTGGTGAGAAAGGGCCTCCAAGAGCTGAAGAGCCCACCAGGCTGTTGTTTTTGCCTCTGTACCTCCAGCATCCCAGGAGGGTGCATGCCTGGGAGGTAAGGAGGGCGGATGGTGCCTGACTGTGGACTTGAACCACATGCAGGGGTGGCGATGACCACTGACAGCACCAGGGCTGTGGGTTCTTATGGCAAAGCCCTGGGCAGCACCTGAGTGGGGTGAGCACTGACATGGATATTCTTGAGGTCATGCAAGGTGCCTTGACTGGGCCTGGAGTCCTTCCTTGGAGCTGGCTGTGTCTCAAGTCCACATCTATAAACCAAGTGTTCATTCAGGTCTAGAAAGAGGTCAAATCCCCATGGTTTACTGGGTGAGGGGTCAGAGTCCAGCCAGAGGGGTCAGATGATGGCCAGATACAGGCTTCCCGTTTGGGGGACATCAAGATAGGCCTCAGAGGAAGAGAGGTGGCTGGGCTGAGTGAGATTGGCTGGGGGGAGAATACTCAGGCAGAAGCACCAGCCCAGGGGGCTCCAGTGGGTGGGGGCCAGGGCCATTTGGGCTGCAGTGGTGGATGGTTAAGTCCTGAAGGTGGAGAAGGGGGATGGGGCATGGTTGAGCCAAGTTGTCTCCCAGACTCCTCCCCCCACCCCCCCACCCCCCCACCCCCACACACACACCCTGATAGAATGCTCTACTTCAGGCACAGATATGGTCCCTGCAGACAGAACAGTGTCAGCTCCAGGAAGGTGTCTTGTGAACCATCCTAGCCCCAACTCCAGCCTCTGGGGGCAGAGATAGATCAACTCCTTTCTGGGTCAAACCAGTGCTCAGGGGGAAGGAGTAGGGCTACTGGGGGAGGGTCGGACTCTGTTTCTTCCCGTCCCTGAATTCACCACCTGCCGAGCTGTCATGTCAAAGTCCAACCTGGTTGAGTTCTCAGCTCGAAAAGGGTTTCTTGCAAAGGCAGGATGGGAAAGCTGGAAATGCCTGTTTCTAACAGCTTTTAGAACAATGCAAAGGGTGGAAACCACCAGCTCATAGGGGCTCTGTTCCTTCTTGGACTTAACTAGCTCTAGTTTTTGGATGCTACAGCCTACCCTTCTGCTTTCCCTTGGAACTTGGCCTGCATGTGCTAGGCACTCAGCGTAGTTCACCCTCATCCCCACTGCTTGCTAGCTAGATATGGATGTGAACAAGGCAGGGCCACCGGGGAGGCCCATGTCTGTGCATTTCCATGTGGATGTCCATGTGTAGTTGTGTGTGTGTGTGTGCATATGTGTGTATGTGAGCTAGTTCCTATGAGGTTGAGGGCTTCAGCCTATGGCACTGAGATCTATTCCCCATATGGCCATGGATACTGGGCCTGGATTTGAATCCTGCCTCTGTCATTGCCCCAGGCCCCTCAATTACTTCTGTGGCACCAACAATCCCTACAAGGGATCAGAAAGGAGTGGGTGAAATTTGGGCCAGGACAGATGGTGGCAGTCACTTAGTGGATATCCAATTAACTCGAGTCATTGCCACCCCCACATATCTGATGGAGTGTTGGCGTGATGGCTGTCAAACCCTGGACACAGGGTCACCAGGAAGGCTCCCTGGACCCACCCCAATGGGAAAAGCTGGGCTCCCAGGGGAATGGGCAAGGGAAGAGCCTGGGGGTGTGGGAAGAGGCTGAAGCCACCCTTGGCTGACCTTGGGTGAGCCCATTGGAGGCTTGTCCCACTGAAAGTGTGTAGTGGGGTCACAGAGGCCTTTCCAGTTTGAGAAGTCACCAGGCACCCCCCAGAGCAGGCCCCTCAGTCTCCTGCTCCTTCCCAAAGGCCAACTGAGAGGCCAGACTCCCTGCAGGCAGATGTCATCCCCATGTGGTGACAGCAGTAACTCAATGACTGGGCGGAATGTGCTATAGAGTGCACATTGTAAAGCAAAACCACACCTCCACGTGCGGAATCGCTGCCCATTTCCATCTCCTGTTCCTTCAGCCAAGAATCTGGATGAGGGACCAGCTATCTCTGTCGCCTGGGGCAGCAGTTGAGAAGCCTGTGAGACCAGCGGTACTGGGCCTGTTCAGTCCCCTGGGGGCAGCTCCAGCCATCTCAAGTTAGCCCTTCTGGGTGAGGCTGGGGCAGGCCCCCAGCTCATGGATCTCCTGGAGGGAAGAGGCTGGTCACTGTCCCTGAGCAGATACCACCCCAGCTGCAACGTCCTGGAATTTGAGGACTCTCCAGGGCCTCCCAAACCCTGGCCCCTGCCTGGTCTGCTGCTGCCTCTGAGAGGACTCGTGGTCGCCTTGTCTGAGGGCAAGCTGTTGTCCCTTCTGAGCCTCAGCCTCCACAGCAGGGACATGGCCAGCAGCAGCATCTCTCTCCGGTGTGGCTCAAGCAGGTGAATTGAGTGCCCAGAAAGTAAAAGGTGCCTGGTGCACTTTCTGCGAACATTTGTAATTACCCTCCATAGTGCCCAGCACATAATCAGAGATCAACAAATACTGAATAAAAACAAAAATGCCAAGACAGTCACACAATAGCTGCAGACACCTATATCTCAGCCACTGAGCTGTGG